>NC_084539.1:606250-967500 GCF_024500275.1 Phycodurus eques
AACAAAGCGGCAGGACCGGACCATGTGTCCCCATCCTGCCTCAAAGTCTGCGCGGACCAGCTCGCTCCAGTCTTCACTCAGATCTTCAACAGATCTTTGGAAATGTTCCAAGTTCCAAGTTCCATCCTGTTTCAAACGCTCCACCATCATTCCAGTCCCCAAGAAACCTGCAATCTCTGGTCTGAATGACTACAGGCCTGTCGCTTTGACATCTGTGGTCATGAAGTCCTTTGAACGTCTCGTGTTGGACCACCTCAAGAGTGTCACAGGTCCCCTGCTGGACCCCCTGCAGTTTGCCTACCAAGCGAACAGGTCTGCGGATGATGCAGTCAACATGGGACTGCACTTCATCCTAGAACACCTCGACAGTGCAGGGACCTACGTGAGGATCCTGTTCGTGGACTTCAGCTCAGCATTCAACACCATCATCCCTGAACTCCTTTCAAGCAAGCTTCTCCAGCTCAGCGTCTCACCTGCCATGTGCCAGTGGATTTACAGCTTTCTGACGGGCAGGACACAGCAGGTCAGGCTGGGGAAGGCCACCTCATCCACACGCAGCATCAGCACTGGGGCGCCCCAAGGTTGTGTCCTCTCTCCGCTGCTCTTCTCTCTCTACACGAACGACTGCACCTCAGTCAACCCGACTGTCAAGCTCCTGAAGTTTGCAGATGACACCACTGTCATCGGCCTCATCAAGGACGGTGACGAGTCTGCATATCGACAGGAAGCGGAGCGGCTGGAGCTGTGGTGCGGCCGACACAACCTGGAGCTGAACACGCTCAAGACGGTAGAGATGATCATGGACTTCAGGAGGCATCCTTCCCCACAGCTGCCCCTCACGTTGTCCAGCTGCCTTGTGTCAACCGTCGAGACCTTCAAGTTCCTGGGAATTACAATCTCTCAGGACCTGAAGTGGGCGACCAACATCAACTCCGTCCTCAAAAAGGCCCAGCAGAGGATGTACTTCCTGCGGCTTCTGAGAAAGCACGGCCTGCCACCGGAGCTGCTGAGACAGTTCTACACAGCGGTCATCGAATCAGTCCTGTGTTCTTCCATCACAGTCTGGTTTGGTGCTGCTACAAAATAGGACAAACTCCGACTGCAACGGACAATCAAAACTGCTGAAAGGATTGTCGGTACCCCCCTACCCACCATTGAGGACTTGCACGCTGCCAGAACTAAGAAAAGGGCGTGCAAAATCCTCTCGGACCGTCTGCACCCCGGTCACCAGCTCTTCCAGCTCCTTCCCTCAGGTAGGCGCTACCGATCAACGCAAACTAGAACTAGTAGACATTCCAACAGCTTCTTCCCTCTTGCGATCAACTTCTTAAACACCTAACCTATAATTCCATTACAATAAGCTGGCAATTTTTTGACTTGAGTTCGTTGTCACATTTCTGTGGGGCCAATTATGTATTACTCGTGCACTCACTGTAGTTGTCTCGCCATGCTGCACTATTTGCATATACTGGCCACTCATGCCAGAGTAGCATCTGCCCCATTTGCACACCGATTGAGGAGTATCTGTAACATTTGCACAACCATCATTGTCCCAGATGATCGCACTACTCGTCACTTTAAACCGCATACACTCCTTGAAGTCTCAGCGCCCTTTGCACAATCGTCATTGCACCGGACTACTGCAATATTAGTCATTCGAACTGCTCTAAGTGCTAGAGGACTCTGCATCTTTTTGCACAATTGTTTTTTGTCAATGTCTTTATGTCTCCAAAGTGTTCTGTAAATTGACTGTCTGTTGTACTAGAGCGGCTCCAACTACCGGAGACAAATTCCTTGTGTGTTTTGGACATACTTGGCAAATAAAGATGATTCTGATTCTGATTCTGATTCTTTCGGTTACGACCCACAGCTTGTGACCATAGGTGAGGGTAGGAACGTAGACCGACCAGTAAATTGAGAGCTTCGCCTTTCGGCTTACCTCCTTCTTTACCACAACGGACCGATACAAAGTCTGCATCACTGCAGACGCTGCACCGATCCGCCTGTCAATCTCCCGTTCCATTCTTCCCTCACTCGTGAACTCCTCCACCTTGGGCAGGATCTCATCCCCGACCTGGAGAGGGCACGCCACCCTTTTCCGACTGAGGACCATGGTCTCAGATTTGGAGGTGCTGATTCTCATCCCAGGCGCTTCACACTCGGCTGCGAACTGCTCCAGTGAGAGTTGGAGGTCACGGCTTGATGAAGCCAACAGATCTACAAAAAGCAGAGATGTAATACTGTGGCCACCAAACCGGACCCCCTCTACGCCTAGGCTACGCCTTGAAATTCTGTCCATAAAGGTTATGAACAGAATCGGTGACAAAGGGGAGCCTTGGTGGAGTCCAACCCTCACCGGGAACGAGGCCGACTTATTGCCGGATATGCGGACCAAACTCTGACTCCAGTCGTATAGGGACCGAACAGCCCGTATCAGGGGGTTCGGTACCCCATAATCCCGAAGCACCCTCCACAGGACTCCCCGAGGGACACGATAAAACGCCTTCTCCAAGTCCACAAAACACATGCAGACTGGTTGGGCGAACTCCCATGCACCCTCGAGGACCCTGCCGAGGGTGTAGAGCTGGTCCACTGTTCCACGGCCAGGACGAAAACCACACTGTTCCTCCTGAATCTGAGATTCGACTTCCCGACGGACCCTCCTCTCCAGCACCCCTGAATAGACCTTACCAGGGAGGCTGAGTGTGATCCCCCTGTAGTAGACCCTCCGGTCCCCCTTTTTAAGAAGGGGGACCACCACCCCAGTCTGCCAATCCAGAGGCACTGTCCCCGATGTCCACGCGATGTTGCAGAGGCGTGTCAACCAGGACAGCCCCACAACATCCAGAGCTTTTAGGAACTCCGGGCGAATCTCATCCACCCCCGGGGCCTTGCCACCGAGGAGCTTTTTAACTACCTTGGTGACCTCAAACCCAGAGATAGGAGAGCCTGCCTCAGAGAACCCACACTCTGCTTCCTCATGGGAAGGCGTGTCTGTGGAATTGAGGAGGTCTTCGAAGTATTCTCCCCACCGACTCACAACGTCCCGAGTCGAGGTCAGCAGCGCCCCATCCCCACTATACACAGTGTTGGTGGTGCACTGCTTTCCTCTCCTGAGACGCCGTATGGTTGACAAGAATTTCCTCGAAGCCGTCTGGAAGTCTTTCTCCATGGCCTCACAGAACTCCTCCCATACCCAAGTTTTTGCTTCAGCGACCATCAAAGCTGCATTCCGCTTGGCCAGCCAGTACCCATCAGCTGCCTCAGGAGTCCCACCGGCCAAAAAGGCCCGATAGGCCTTCTGCAGCTTGACGGCATCCCTCACCGTTGGTGTCCACCAACGGTTTCGTGGATTGCCGCCACTTACAGCCACAGCTCCGGTCGGCCGCCTCAGCAATGGAGGTGCAGAACATGGTCCACTCGGACTCGATGTCCCCCGCCTCCCCCGGAACATGAGCAAAGTTGTGTCGGAGATGGGAGTTGAAACTACTTCTGAGAGGGGATTCTGTCAGACGTTTCCAGCAGACCCTCACAATACGTTTGGGCCTGCCACGTCGGACGGGCATCTTCCCCCACGATCAGAGCCAACTCACCACCAGGTGGTGATCAATTGACAACTCCGCCCCTCTCTTCACCCGAGTGTCCAAGACATGTAGCCGCAAGTCCGATGACACGACCACAAAGTAAATCATCAAACTGCGACCTTTGGTGCCCTGGTGCGAAGTGCACGTGTGGACACACCTATGCTTGAACATGGTGTTCGTTATGGACAATCCGTGATGAGCACAGCAGTCCAATAACACAACACCGCTCGGGTTCTGAATGGGGGGGGGGGGGGGCGTTCCTCCCAATCACGCCCTTCCAGGTCTCACTGTCATTGCCTACGTGAGCATTGAAGTCCCCCAGCAGAACGATGGAGTCCCCAGCGGGAGCGCTCTCCAGCACCCCCTCCAAGGACTCCCAAAAGGGTGGGTACTCTGAACTGCTGTTTGGTGCATAGGCGCAAACAACAGTCAGGACCCACCAGAAGGAGGAGGCTACCCTCTCGTCCACCAGGGTGAACCCCAATGTACAGGCGCCAAGCCGGGGGGCAATAAGTATACCCACACCTGCTCGTCGCCTCTCACCGTGAGCAACTCTAGAGTGGAAGAGAGTCCAACCCCTCTAGAGAGGACTGGTACCAGAGCCCAAGCTGCGTGTGGAGGCGAGTCCGACTATATCGAGTCGGAACTTCTCGACCTCACACACCAGCTCGGGCTCCTTCCCTGCCAGAGAGGTGACATTACACGTCCCTAGAGCCAGCTTCTGTAGCCAGGGATCGGCTCACCAAGGTACCCGCCTTCGGCCACCGCCCAGCTCACACTGCACCCGACCCCAATGGCCCCTCCCACAGGTGGTGAGCCCATGGGAAGGAGGACCCACGTTACCCTTTCGGGCCATGGGTGCAGGCCTGGCCACCAGGCGCTCGCCTTCGAGCCCCACTACCAGGCCTAACTCCAGTGGGGGGCTCCGGTGACCCGCGTCTGGGCAAGGGAAAACCTAGTCCATCGTTTGTCGTCATCATAAGGGGTCTTTAAGCCGTGCTTTGTCTGGTCTCTCACCTAGGACCTGTTTGTCATGGGTGACCCTGCCAGGGGCACAAAGCCCCAGACAACTTAGCTCCTAGGATCATTGGGACGCACAAACCCCTCCACCACGATAAGGTGACGGCTCAAGGAGGGGACATTTTTCACAATTTTTTAATATTTTAATTTTGCCATGGCACTGCCAAGTTGCCACTGGGAATATCTCTGTTTCTTTGACTGTTAGTGGGAAGCCTGGCATTGCATGCTGTGCACCAGTGTTGTTTCTGACTTGAGAGTACTTTTTTATAACTTTGTCAAGTCACGGATGCATTAGCATTGTCTTTCAGCAACCATCTGCACGGAAGGAAAGTGCAGCACCTTTTTCCCTGTAAATGCACAGAGAAAATGTTCATCTGCTATTAATGCGTTAAATGCATTTAGAGCACTTACCAGCAACAGTCTTCCCTTCCCCGTGTCCATCATCATTGTCATCTCTTTCCTGAATGCTGTGCACCGTTTGCCGCTGTGTACTGGTCTGTCCATCTCCCGTGCAAAGTCACCATCTTCTTTGATTTTTTTCATCCTGTCTGTCCTTGTCCTTTCGCCTGCATGTGTTGTCTTTGTGGGTGCCACTTTGGCAGTGACTGCACCATGAGGGTGGCCTTTGATGCCACACTTGAAGCATACCATTTCTGTGTTGATTTTGTTCAGGTCATGTGCATTTGTTGTAACGGAATGCCGTCCGGCTCTTCCCTGAGTCGTCATCATGCTGTCGCTTGACTCAGCTGTGTTTAACTTCTCTGTCTCTTCAAAACTTTGTAGCTGAGTTTTGAATTCTGCAAATGTGATGTTATCATCTGTATGTACCACATTATGCAAATGACTTAAAGCTCTCAGGCAGTTCCTTTAAGACCATAACTACTAGTAGACCATCTCCCAAGGTCTCACCTGCATTCCACAGTGCTGTGATAGCAGTCTCTGCTCTGATGATTTAGTCCATTATACTTCTGTCGTTTCCCTTCTGAAGCATTGTAAGTGTGATGTATTGGTTGATTAAGTAGTGTAGCGGACATGCTCCCCGCAACTTGAGGTGACACAGTGACTCCCCACGGCTTGATAAACTGCATTCTTTGAAGCTGGCCTGCTGGGAGACAGTCGCTAAGAGGACGCCTGGCGTACTTCAAGTGGACCCTAAAGTAATTAGCAGGTCCCCTCGAAATCTTGGTTTACAGTCATCAAAGAGTCCTTTTCTTCGTTTGAACTGGCGGCGGCCAGAAGGTGCGCTCCTCTCTCCGGGAGACCAAACGTGCACGAAGGCGCCACCTACTGGCTATTTAGAGTACTGCAACCCATAAACTCGCATTTGATGTTTAACCAAGGATAAATGTCTGTTTTGATATTTCACGAACTCTGCAGAAATATTCCAAATGTACGCCTTGATGTCTGTGTCAGTGTGCCAACTTTATAAGCACCGCTGCGAAATTTTGAGAACCGTTTGTCTTGACTTGACTCCAAGCAGCATGAAATGTGATTTGAACCATAAGCAGTTGATCTGCCAAGAATAAAGTATAAACAGTCATCCGATATGCTCGACCTATGAGTAAGGAGAGTACAAAGTTGGGAGTATTTTATATTAAGATATTATTTTTACACCACTTTTATCAACATTACAGACGAGACTCAAGGTAATGGGTGTGGTCTTGTCTGGTCCTCTTCGACACACTCCCAGGGTACTTAACCCCTGACTCACGCTCTCTTTTCATTTGGTTCCTCGCCTGGCTCTTGCTAGCAACTCCCCAGCCACAGGGCGGCCGTGGGCCACCCCTCCCCTTCTTTTTTTACGGACACGCAGTTCGCCAACGCTAATCTCGGGATGAGAACAGACTCTGCTTCCCAGCCTCTCCGCGGGCCACCACGCGGCGATCAGAGCAGCTGCTACCAAAGTACCAGGTACGCTTCCAGCCAAGCGTGAGCGCTCAGAAATTGCTAGCGAGTCCCTGAAGAGGCAGGAAGAGAGACTGTCATTTTCTCTGAACGAGGCGTGATGAAAAATATTTTTTCTTCTTCCACCACTTTTGTTTTTGTATTATTTTTCGACATCTTTTTTTCTTCTTCAATCAAACCTGTTTCCGTGCTTACTGAGACGACCCAGAGAGACCACTCTCAGAGACCAGCTGATCTACATTTGGGAGTAGACACTGCAAGTGTTTGCCAGACTGTACAATATTAGTGCCTAATAATTTTGGGGAAATTACTTGCTTCACACAAAATCACAACTTTGCTCTCTCTCGCTCCAACTCAACGCATTAAACACTCACATTCACATTTTTAGCCCAGCAACACATGCTGTTCTATTTCCCTTTTCGTATGCCTATTTTTCTCCTTTTTACCATTATTAGTGTTGTTTTATTTCTTTAGTTAGACCCCTTTATGTGTTTCCCTCTAGATCTCTTGTAAAGATATAAATATACTATAAAATTCCATTCTTGGCTGTGTTTTGTGTGGGTTGAGTTTAACAACGAATCTATTATCTAGGACTCAAAATTTCATAAAATGTAGCAACCGTCAGAAAATTATGTGTGATAAAAAGGTTTCTCTGCATTTTTCCTAAATTTTATACATATAAAAAGTGATGTGGGTCCCCTTTACGAGATAAAATAGCTAATTAGCTATAGCTAAATAGTAACTAATAGATAATTTATAACGCTGTAACTTCAAATTACGTTAAACGGGAAGTAACGCAGACGTCGCTTCCGGCTTGTTCTTTTCCCTAAATTAATGACATTTTTATTTAATCCATATATGCTACAGTAGGGGTTTCCCTTCCCGGCATAATACTTAATAAAAAAGAAAATACCTTAACATCTTCAAAGCTTTTCTTCAACCGTTGGGCACATCCCTCATAATTAATTTAATTAAAATTTCGGCGTATGTGTCCGCGTGTGTCTGTGTCTTTTCGTCTGTTGCTCAGGCGTCACTTCTCCCAGAATTGTGTTCTTTACTCTTATTAGATGAAAATGTCCCAACATTTTGGTCTCCCAAATCTCATACATCTCATCTCCAGTGAACGTCAGTTGAGGCACGTTGCATTCGGATGGATGGATGATGGAGAATAAGAGTGTTTAGCCAAGCATGGCATATTCAATAGGAGTTGTTGCTCACATCAGCCTCACGAGACAACAGCCTTCAAAGAATAAACCTTCAAAGAACTCACTGTCACATAAGAAGAAAGCAAACATAAAAGGCGTGATAACACAGGCATGCGTCCTCTAGCGCCTCACAGTGGCCCAAGCATAACACTGCACATCAACTGAGGACAATACAGTGTACAACATGCTTATTGAGTGTTGTCATAATTTATGGGGGAGGGGCTTTTCCAGATGGCAGTTTTGGTCCCCTGCAGATGTTTACTCTCCAAAAACAATGTAACACAATAATAAACTGAGAATAGACAAGCACTAGGACCACGCAAAAAAACCCCACCAATTACAGCAGTGAATTGGTCAACACTGTATCGGCTGGCCCAATCACATGCTTTGTGACATCTATCACATGCTTAGATGTTTTAACCACTGACGTTAAATCGTCCATCGATCCATTTTCTGTACAGCTTATCCTCATTAAGGTTGCGGGCGTGCTGGAGCCTATCCCAGCTATCTTTGGCGAAGAGTAGATACGCCAGCGTGCTGTAGCAGCCTAGCTGAGCGACATGCCTACGTGGCAGCCATGTTGGGGAGATTCACGTTCCCATTAAAAGGCAATGCATAAACATTGAAAGTAAGTCGGAAATTGCTCAATTTCTAACCGATTTTACAAGGTTTACTTTTTTTGTCAACACGAAGGTGTGTGCTATCAATGCAGTTTTTTTTGTTTTGTTTTAAAGTACAAATTTTATTTAACCTGCAAAAGGTTATTCCCAGTTCCCTTGATGTGATTGTACAGTGTTGTGCACGATCGTATGTAGCACAATATGCTGGTATTCTTGTTCTTTTGGCTATCTTGCCGTCCACACACATAGAGTGCGCTGACGACTTTGACCAACATTTGCGCAATCAACATTGTCCCAGATTATCGCGCTACTAGTCACTTTACACTGCATACATTCATTGCTATATTAGTCATTCAAACTGCTCTAAGTCCTAGAGGACTCTCCATCTTTTTGCTCAATTGGCAAAAAAATAAAATAAATAAAAGTGTACCGGCATTACCAGATAACTAGCGACCCTTTATTGCTCAGTGACTGTTTTTCTCAATGTCTTTATGTCTCAAAAGTGTTCTCTGTCAATTAACTTTCTGTTGTCGTACTAGAGAGGCTCCAACTACCGGAGACAAATTTCTTGCATGTTTTTTGGACATACATGGCAAATAAAGATGATTCTGATTCTGAAAAGGGGGACATCGTATCTACCTTTTCATATCTGTGTGTTAGATCATACATTTTCCACACTGGTCAAGAGCAACAAGTCTTGAGGAAGCGGAACACTTGTGCGTGTGTGAGTGCATTGCCGCATCCTCTACAGTTTCCAAATCCTTGTGGAAAAATTTATGACATGTTCATGACACACCCGCCACCACCTGTAACGTTCCCCGCAGTCCTGAGTCCGCTGTGACAGAGAAACAAGGTTGAGGAGCAGCAAAGAGCCAAGGGGGACAAGCAGTGACAGAGGACAGTGACAACAAGGAATAGGGTGAGGGAGAGTCTGTAAGGAGAAGCTGAAGAAATAGTTCTAAGTAGCAAGTTGATGAACAGGCATTGATGTCTATAAAATACCTTTGTATTTAAAAGCCTCTGGGCGAGTGCTTCTCAAACTTTTTACCCCAATACCATGTGACAAAATACCAAAATTTGATACTGTAAATCACTGTAATATTTTTCACAGTTGGAACATTACCACTGTGCTTAAATATAGAAAATAAAAAACTGCACTTGTATTGCACTATATATTGCACATAAAAGTTAAATAGAAATTGTACCTAAATAAATGTTTGAAAACCTATTTCTAGATGATTAAATATAAATTTTCTGTACCGGATTTAAAGAAAAAAAAAAGTTTAAGCCACTGCTACATCATGCAGTTTGAAAGTTTCATGCAGTGATGCTTGCACATACTACAAGAGCATGTGTCAAATTCAAAGCACGGGGGCCAGATCTGGCCCGTCGCACCACTTTATTGTACAACCCCAATTCCAATGAAGTTGAGACGTCCATCCATCCATCCATTTTCTGAGCCGCTTCTCCTCACTAGGGTCGCGGGCGTGCTGGAGCCTATCCCAGCTGTCATCGGGCAGGAGGCGGGGTACACCCTGAACTGGTTGCCAGCCAATCGCAGGGCACATAGAAACAAACAACCATTTGCACTCACAGTCATGCCTACGGGCAATTTAGAGTCTCCAATTAATGCATGTTTTTGGGATGTGGGAGGAAACCAGAGTGCCCGGAAAAAACCCACGCAGGCATGGGGAGAACATGCAAACTCCACGCAGGCGGGGACGGGGATTTAACCCCGCACCTCAGAACTGTGAGGCTGACGCTCTAACCAGTCGGCCACCGTGCCGCCAAGTTGAGACGTGTTAAACATAAATAAAAACAGAATGCGATGATTTGCAAATCATGTTCAACCTATATTTCATTGAATACACTACAAAGACAAGATACTTAATGTTCAAACTGATACACTTGATTGTTTTTAGCAAATAATCATGAATTTAGAATTTTATGGCTGCAACACGTTCCAAAAAAGCTGGGACAGGGTAATGTTTACCACTGTGTTAAATCACCTTTTTTCTAACAAAATTCAATAAATGTTTGGGAACTGAGGACACTAATTGTTGAAGCTTTGTATGTGGAATTCTGTCCCATTCTTGCTCGATGTACAGCTTCAGCTGTTCAACAGTCCGGGGTCTCCGTTGTCGTATTTTACGCTTCATAATGCGCCACACATTTTCAAAGGGAGACAGGTCTGGACTGCAGGCAGGCCAGTCTAGTACCCAAACTCTTTTACTACGAAGCCACGCTGTTGTTACACATGCAGAATGTGGTTTAGCATTGTCTTGCTGAAATAAGCAGGGGCGTCCATGAAAAAGACGTTGCTTGGATGGCAGCATATGTTTCTCCAAAACCTGTATGTATCTTTCAGCATTAATGGTGCCTTCACAGATGTGTAAGTTACCCATGTCATTGGCACTAACACAGCCCCATACCATCACAGATGCTAGCTTTTGAACTTTGCGACCATAACAGTCCGGATGCTTCTTTTCCTCTTTGGCCCGGAGGACACGACGTCCACAATTTCCAAAAACAATTTTAAATGTGGACTCGTCGGACCACAGAACACTTTTCCACTTTGCGTCAGCCCATCTTAGATGAGCTCAGGCCCAGAGAAGCCGGCAGCATTTCTGAGTATTGTTGATAAATGGCTTTTGCTTTGAATAGTTGAGTTTCAAGTTGCACTTACGGATGTAGGGTATTGTATTTACTGACATTGGTTTCCTGAAGTATTCCGGAGCCCATGTGGTGATATTCTTTACACATCGATGTCAATTTTTGATGCAGTGCGCCTGAGGGATCGAAGGTCACGGGCATTCAGTGTTGGTTTTAGGCCTCGCCGCTTACATGCAGTGATTTCTCCAGATTCTCTGAACCTTTTGATGATATTATGGACCATAGATGATGAAATCCCTAAATTCCTTGCAATTCTACGTTGAGGAACATTGTCCTTAAACTGTTGGACTATTTTCTCACGCACTTGTTCACAAAGAGGTGAACCTCGCCCCATCTTTGCTTGTGAATGACTGAGCAATTCAGGGAAGCTCCTTTTATACCCAATCATGGCACCCACCTGTTCCTAATTAGCCTGTTCACCTGTGGGATGTTCCAAACAGGTTTTTTCCCACCTGTCCCAGCTTTTTTGGAACGTGTTGCAGCCATTAAATTCAAAGTTCATGATTATTGGCTAAAAAACAATCAAGTGTATCAGTTTGAACATTAAATACTTTGTTTTTGTAGTGTATTCAATTAATATAGGTTGAACATGATTTGCAAATCATTGTATTCTGTTTTTATTTATGTTGAACACAACGTCCCAACTTCATTGGCATTGGGGTTGTAAGTAGCCCAGTAAAGTATTTAAAGTGGGTCTACTTCATGTTTCTTGCTAAATGAGTTTGTTCTTTTAATTTATTTTACAACAAACAAACATAAAGTGAACAATTGTTGTACACTTAATATTTGTGTGACAATTTTCCATGACTTCTGATTTCAAATTCAATTCACTGGTAACAATATGTGTAACAATCAATTTCCAGGGAAATTGTGTCTATGAAATAATATGTTGAAGTGACGATGTATTTATAGAGTTTTTTATAGTCATAAGAGCCCTGTGACGAAAACCATAACTATGATGTAGCCTACGACAAAAATTAGTTTTACACCCCTGCGCTCGATGTAGGCCCGACAACCCCCACCCACCCATTCCACACTTTTAGAACCACTGCTTGAGGCTGTTGTTTTAGACATAATTTTTATTTGCATGTGACCCTCAAGTACACCCGATTGATGCATTTAAAATTGTGGAAAAAAATCGTTGGGCGGTGGGCCATACATTCGCTCCTCAGCGGGACCGAGGCGGGGCAGCAGCGGATTTCGCTGCTGAGCCCGTGGTGGACCTCCCGGTGGCCCATTCCCAACGAGTGGTTTTCATAGTCATAAGAGCCTTGTGACGAAAACCATAACTATGATGTGGCCCACGAGAAAAAATAGTTTGAAACCCCTGCGCTCGATGGAGCCCGCCCCATGCCACACTTTGAGAACCATTTTTTTCTTTGCATGTGACACCAATTGCTGCTTTTAAAATTGTGGAAAAAAATAGCCAGGGGTTGGGCCATACCTCCGCTCCTTAGCGGGACTGAGCCGGGGGTGGCAGCAGTTCTCGCTGCTGAGCCCGTGGCGGTGGCAGACCTCCCGGCGTCGGACTTTGCCGTCTTTGGCCCGGCGACGTTAGCTTGGCGAGCACAGAGTTTGCCCAGCCTGCTAGTTGTGCAGCTCAGCGGAAAAACGGGAAGATCTGTGTTTGGAAGTTTAACTTTTCAATGTATTTTAATTCTCTTATTTCGAAAAAGTAAACGTTTAAGAGGTCTGTCAACCAATCAGCATTCATCCGCACAGCCTGCCCCTCAAAGAGTTCCTGGTAGCTCTCAGAAGATCGTACCCACCAGGAGGAGTGAAATAATCCAGGGGGAACCTTCTATACTCTGGTAGTTTTTTTCGGAGAGGGACACAGGGGTAACTCAAGCTACCAGGGTAGCTGGGTAAGTTCCATCAAAGGTTCCTGCGGTGGGAAAGCCCCTAATGTGAGAGTCACACACACGTGTAGCCCAGTGGTAAATCGGGGTACTACCATCTCACAGAAATTATATTGACCACCCTTCTACACGTCACTATAATGTAATTTAATACAAAGCATATTTATTGGGATTTAAAATATATTTCTCATGTTTTGTATTAAACTGAAGGTCTATGCAAAACGGGATATTATTGTTTGATGAATTAAAGTATATCCATCCATCCATTTTCCTCTGCTTACGCGAGGTCGGGTCGCGGGGGCAGCAGCCTCAGCAGGAAAGCCCAGACTTCCCTCTCCCCAGCCACTTCCTCCAGCTCGTCCGGGGGGATCCCGAGGCGTTCTGAGGCCAGCCGAGACACATAGTCTCTCCAGCGTGTTCTGGGTCGTCCCCAGGGTCTCCTCCCGGTGGGACATGCCTGGAACACCTCACCAGGGAGGCGTCCGAGAGGCCTGACCCACCTCATCTGGCTCCTGTCAATGCGGAGGAGCAGCGGCTCTACTCTGAGATCTTCCCGGATGACCGAGTTTCTCACTCTATCTCTAAGGGAGTGCCCAGACACCCTGCGGATGAAACTCATTTCGGCCGCTTGTATCCGGGATCTTGTTCTTTCGGTCACGACCCAAAGCTCGTGACCATAGGTGAGAGTAGGAACGTAGATCGGCCGGTATATAGGGAGCTTCGCCTTTCGGCTTAGCTCCTTCTTTACCACAACGGACCGATACCAAGTCCGCATCACTGCAGACGCTGCACAGATCAACCTGTCGATCTCCTGTTCCATTCTTCCCTCACTCGTGAACAAGACCCCAAGATATTTTAACTCCTCCACTTGGGGCAGGATCTTATGCCCGACCCGGAGAGGGCACTAAACCATTTTCCGACTGAGGACCATGATGTCCGATTGGGAGGTGCTGATTCTCATCCTTGATAAAGGCAACAGAACCACATCATCTGCAAAAAGCAGAGATGCAATACTGAGGCCACCAAACCGGACTGCGCCTTGAAATTCTGTCCATAAAAGTTATGAACAGAATAACCCTCAACGGGAACGAGTCCGACTTAGTGCCGGATATGCGGACCAAACTCTGACTCCTGTCGTACAGCCAGTATCAGGGGATTCGGTAGCCCATACTCCCGAAGCACCCCCACAGGACTTCCCGACGGACCCTCTTCTCCAGAACCCCTGAATAGACCTTACCAGGGAGGCTGAGGAGTGTGATCCCCCTGTAGTTGGAACACACCCTCCAGTCCCCGGACCACCACCCCAGTCTGCCAATCCAGAGGCACTGTCCCCGATGTCCACGCGATGTTGCAGAGGCGTGTCAACCAGGACAGCCCCACAACATCCAGAGCCTTTAGGAACTGCGGGCGAATCTCATTCACCCCTGGTTCCTTGCCACCGAGGAGCTTTTTTTACCCACCTCGGTGACCTCAACCTCAGAGATAGGAGAGCCCCCCTCAGAAAACCCAGACTCTGCTTCCTCATGGGAAGGTGTGTCTGTGGAATTGAGGAGGTCTTCTAAGTATTCTCCCCACCGACTCACAATGTCCCAAGTCGAGGTCAGCAGCACCCCGTACCCACAATACACAGTTTATTTACTGCTTCCCCCTCCTGAGATGTCGGATGATGGACCAGAATTTCCTCGAAGCCGTCTGGAAGACTTTCTCCATGGCCTCACCGAACTCCACTCGTACCCGAGTTTTTGCTTCAGCGACCACCGAAGCTGCATTCCGCTTTGCCAGCCGGTACCCATCAGCTGCCTCGGGAGTCCCACAGGCCAAAAAGGCCCGATAAGACTCCTTCTTCCGATTGACGGCATCCCTCACCATTGGTGTCCACCAACGGGTTCGGGGATTGCTGCCACGACAGGCACCGACCACCTTACGGCCACAGCTCCGGTTGGCCGGCTCAGCAATGGAGGCGCGGAACATGGTCCACTCGGACTCGATGTCCCCCGCCTCCCCCGGAACAAGAGCAAAGTTCTGTCAGAGGTGGGAGTTGAAAGGGGATTCTCAGAGTGGAAGATGGTCCAACACCTCTCGAGAGGACTGGTACCAGAGCCCAAGCTGTGCGTGGAGGCGAGTCCGACTATGTCTAGTCGGAACTTCTCGACCTCACACACCAGCTCGGGCTCCTTCCCTGCCAGAGAGGTGACATTCCACGTCCCTAGAGCCAGCTTCTGTAGCCGCAGATCGGATCGCCAAGGTCATGGGTGCAGGCCCGGCCAACAGCCGTTCGCCTTCGAGCCCCACCTCCAGGCCTGGCTCCAGAGGAGTCCCCGGTGACCCGCGTCCGGGCAAGGGGAAACTGAGTCCATAGTTTGTCGTCATCATAAGGGGTCTTTGAGCCGTGTTTTATCTGGTCCCTCACCTAGGACCTGAGGACCTGTTTGTCATGGGTGATCTATGTTGTCTGGGGCATAAAGCCCCAGACAACATAGATCCTAGGATCATTGGGACACACAAACCCCTCCACCACGATAAGGTGACGGCTTCCAGGAGGGGATCTAATTATCCTGAATCTCAAATTGAGAGATCAACTAGACAATCTTCCAACATTCCTGCAGTTGTTGAACGAGATACATTTGGAGGAGCACAAAGCTGCATGTCGCAGACTTTGTCAGCCCCAAGCTGTTTATGCCAAAAGTGACACTGTGACCTCAGACGTAGCGTTCAAAGACTCACTAAAACACACTTCTTCTTCTTCTTCTTTTCCTTTCGGCTTGTCCCGTTAGGGGTCGCCACTGTGCGTCATCCCTTTCCATGTAAACTCACTAAAACACACTAACTCAGAATAAAGGTACACAAACTCACTGTGCCTTCTGTCATGCTGAGCCCTCTGCCACCAGTCTCTGCTGAGACAGAAAGTTCAGGAGACACGACCATCCAGGCCCTAAAGAAAGAAGTCAAACTCTGGAAGCAAATATCTGTAATTTCAGTCAAACCCACATAAAGTCCAGCAACCAAGACCGACAAAGAGATACACAATCAAAAGCCACAGCAGCAAAGAATCTTCACACCCAGAAATGCCAGTGACTTCTTCTGTTACCGATGTGGTGATGATGGGCATTTTTCAACTCAATGTGTTGCCTAGCGAGAACTATACTAAAGCCATACAGAAACTATTGCAAGCTCTCAGAAAGTCCAAACAAAAGCCAGAAACCTCATGAGCCCATGACTAAGACTACAAATGCAACTTTCAAGAGAAGCTGTGTTAATCAGTGCAACAGCTTGCCCAATGGACTGTTTGGTCGACCTTCTACTACTCAAGTAATGATTAATGGAAACACCTGCCCTTCACTGATGGACAGTGGCTCCCAAGTTACCATCATCTTTGACAGCTGATATGCTGAAAACCTGTCACACCTCCCTCCTCCTCCTCCTGTCATAGGTCTAGCCATTTGGGGCAAAGTGAGTGAGAGGACAGTTACCAATAGAAGGGTGATATTCAAGTCGCATTAGAATTGTCTCAAAAGCCAAAGTCCAGCAAAGTCAAGTCTGTCCCTGTCCTGGCACTGGTGTGTCCTGATCCCCATTGTTCTAAAACCATACCTGTCCTCATCGGCACCAATGTTATTGAGGTCAGGCCCTCTCACTCCAAAGTCGAGAAAGGAAACAGAGGTCGATGCAGTCAAAGTACAAGTGCAAAAGGAAAACCACTTACCTGTTCCTGACACAAACATTATTTGAGATAACAAAGACTTACCTGTAACAGGTGTTAGATGGACACGTCCTCTTATCATACCTCTTGGCACAGAGCACATTGCTTTCTGTAAAGTCAAAGAAAGGCAAAACATGCGAGACATTATCCTAATCACAGAATGTGCTTACTCACCAGCTCAACCCTCTTCTAGTCCAGTCAATGGTATTGTTTTCCAATATGCTAGACCCTAACAGGTTCCTGATGCTTCTGTGAAAAGAGATCCTCAAGGCAACTGCCATCCCCATGGGGACTGTTATCGCTCATTTGCATGTTGCTGATGTTGTGACAGATAAACCAAGTCCTGATGAAAAAAACAGTTCCAGCTATGGACCCCTCTTTATTTGACTTCAGTGATTCCCCTTTTAGCAATGAATGGAAAGAAAGACTCAGTCACACACTCGCTCAAGAGACAAGACCATTTGTCATTGACTGGTACAAGCTGCTGACACAAACTGCTGAAATGTCGTCAAAGCAATCTCAACCCGTCGTCAAGGAACATGAAAGACAACATCCGGCTCGACTGTGCCAGTTATCAATAATTTTCAGAATCTGCCCCAAAATACTGTTCCAGTGGACAACGGTCTAAAAGGTGGAACAGACCTTAACCAAAGAAGTGAGAAGTGGAAATCCAATCAGTGGTACGCTCATTGAGAGTCATACGCACGGTAGTCAAGCTGAGGTATGATGAACTTGGCAAACCCTCTGAGCATCCTGTTACAGTCCTAAGCCATGGAGTGCTAGTGGGAAGTGTAGTATACGGAGATTCTAGAAGAAGCCCTTGCTACACCATCTGGTGCCACCCCATGGCAATGTGTTTCACTTGTTCATATTCGTTCTCGTCCCTTAACAGTAAGTCTGTTAACCAAAGAGTGACCAGATACTAACAAACTACGTGAGTTTGTGGCAGTTTTCTCAAGGAAGGAGGAAAGTTTATTGGACTTGGACAAGGGCATAGAGGATGAGATGCCCACAGACGATCTGGACACAGAGATTTCAAACACACTGGATTACATGGACCGATTCTCATTTGGAAAGTTCGCGCCACTACCCTCATCGAGTCAGTGGAGATTACAAGGGAACCACCGAAAGCGCGAGTTCGCGATGTAAGGAGCGGTTCAATCAAGATGGCGCCCACCAGTGTGGTCAACTCGGGTCCGCGCTCTCTAGTATTGTTTTTGTTTTTGTGTTTTTTGTTCGTCTTTGGAGACATTACACGACTCACTTACACAAGGGGAGACTTGCTAAACATAAAGGAGGCTACTCCGGACTTTCTTTCACCCACTTTCACGAATCCGCTCAGTTTTTCCCCCGAATTACTCACCGGTGCGGCGTCTGCGGTTTTCGGCGCATGGAGGCGAAGGATGACGCCACAGAGGGAAGCAAGCCGGCATCCAGGTGAAACTCCGCAAGAGAGGATACAGATTGGCGTTCCCATCGATCCACCTCGTGAATGTACATTCCCTACCCAACAAAATCGACGAACTTCATCTCCTGATAAAGACCAATAAAGACTTCGGACGTTCCGCCGCCATGTGCTTTACGGAGACTTGGCTTTGTGAGGCTGTATCCAATGGCGCCGTCATGCTTCCGGGTTTCCATTTTCACCGAGCGGACCGCATCGCGGCGTTATCGGGGAAAACAAAAGGCGCCGGGATATGCTTCTATATCAACGAAAAATGGTGTACGGACGTCACGGAGCTCAGCACACACTGCAGCCCGCATTTGGAGTCGCTGTTTTTGAACTGTAAGGCATTCTAATCGCATCATTCATCCTCGCTGGAGCGTACATCCCGCCTCAAGCTAACACGAACGCTGCACTGCTAACGGTCGCCGAACAAGTCAACAAAATTGAAAACAAAACACCCGGACTCACCCCTCATTATTCTCAGGGACTTTAACAAAGCTTAACTCAACCACGAACTCCCTAAATACAAGCAGCACATCGACTGTCCTACCAGGGAAAATAATATTCTGGACCACTCCTATACTACGCTAAAAAACGCATACCGTGCCAAACCTCGTGCAGCACTGGGCTCGTCTGATCACTGCTTAATTCACTTCATACCGACGTACCGGCAAGAACTTAAATGCGCGAAGCCTTCAGTGAAAACAGTGCAAAAGTGGACCAATGAAGCAAAGATGGAACTTCAAAGCTGTTTGGACTGCACAGACTGAAGTGTCTCTTTGAAAATTCAGCTGGCAGCCTGGATGAATATACAGACACTGTCACATCCTATATCAGTTTCTGTGAAGATGTGTGTCATTTCGCACTTTCATCAACAAAAAGCCATGGTTCACTGCTAAACTTAAGCAGCTTCGCCAAGCTAAGGAGGACGCATACCAGAACGGGGACAGAGCCGTGTATAATCGCGCGAGAAACCTGCTGACTAAAAAAATTAACATTGCAAAGAGGAACTACGCAGCAAAGTTGGAAAAACAGTTTAGCGCTAAGGACTCTAAATCAGTTTGGCATGCATTCCAATCGCTGACTAATTACATGCGACGATCCCCCCCAAGCAGAGAACAATAGCACACTAGCCAACGACTTGAATACCTTCTACTGCAGATTTGAAAAGGACACTTTCACACCCACCCAGCCAGCCACATCACCGACCACAATCACACCTCTGACCTCTGCGTTAACCATCCACAAACAGGATGTGAGACGCATCTTCAAACAACAAAAGATTAACAAAGCGGCAGGCCCAAACCATATGTCCCCATCATGCCTCAAAGTCTGCGTGGACCAGCTCGCGCCAGTCTTCACTCAGATCTTCAATAGATCTCTGGAACTGTGCGAAGTACCATCCTGTTTCAAACGCTCCACCATCATTCCAGTCCCCAAGAAACCTACAATCTCGGGTCTAAATGACTACAGGTCTGTCGCCTTGACATCTGTGGTCACAAAGTCCTTTGAACTTCTCGTGCTGGACCACCTCAAGAGCGTCACAGGTCCCCTGCTAGACCCCCTGCAGTTTGCTTACCGAGCGAACAGGTCTGCGGATGATGCAGTCAACATGGGACTGCACTTCATCCTTGAACACCTCGACAGTGCAGGGACCTACGCGAGGATCCTGTTTGTGGACTTCAGCTCAGCGTTCAACACTATCATCCCTGAGCTCCTTCATCCAAGCTTCTCCAGCTCAGCGTCTCACCTGCCATATGCCAGTGGATTTACAGCTTCCTGACGGGCAGGACACAGCAGGTGAGGCTGGGAGAGACAACCTCATCCACACGTAGCATCAGCAATGGGGCGCCCCCAGGTTGTGTCCTCTCTCCGCTGCTCTTCTCTCTCTACATGAACGACTGCACCTCAGCGCACCCGGCTGTCAAACTCCTCAAGTTCTCTTGACTCAAACTCCTCAGATGACACCACTGTCATCGGCCTCATCAAGGACGGTGACGAGTCTGCATATCGAGAGGAAGTGGAGCGGCTGGAGCTGTGGTGCAGCCAACACAACCTGGAGCTGAACACACTCAAGACTGTAGAGATCATCGTGGACTTCAGGAGGCATCCTTTGCCACAGCTGCCCTTCACGTTGTCCAGCTGCCTTGTGTCCACCGTCAAGACCTTCAAGTTCCTGGGAATTACTGTCTCTCAGGACCTGAAGTGGGCGACCAACATCAACTCCGTCATCAGAAAGGCCCAGCACAGGATTTACTTCCTGCGGCTTCTGAGAAAGCATGGCCTGCCACAGGAGCTGCTGAGGCAGTTCTACACAGCGGTCATCGAATCAGTCCTGTGTTCTTCCATCACAGTCTGGTTTGGTGCTGCTACAAAAAAGGACAAACTCCGAATGCAACAGACAATCAATACTGCTGAAAAGATTGTCGGTACCCACCTACCCACACTTGAGGACTTGCACGCTGCCAGAACTAACACAAGCGCATGCAAAATCCTCCACATCCTGGTCACCACCTCTTCCAGCTCCTTCCCTCAGTCAGGTAGGCGCAACACTGTTTTCCCTCTTGCCATTAACTTCCCTCTTAACAGTTAACTTACCATTCCATTGTAACATGCTGCCAATTTTGTCTTGAGATTGTAGTCACATCTCTCGGGTCAATTATACATTACTCGTGCACCCACTGTAGTAGTCTCGTCACCCTGCACTACTTGCATATCTGTTGTTGACCAATACTGGCCACTCATGCTTGATAAGTATCTGCACTATTTGCACAATTGACATTGTCCCAGATTGTCACACTACTAGTCACTTTAAACTGCACACATTTCTTGAAGTCTCTGCGCCATTTCCACAATGGTCACTGCGCCAGACTACTGTTCTATTTGTAATTTCAAACTGCTCTAATTGCTAGAGGACTCTGCATCATTTTGCACAATTGTCCAAAAAAATAATAGTAATGATAATAGTAATAATAGTAATAGTAATAATAATAATAGTAAACCGGCATTACCACATTACGGGTAATATTTTATTACTAACTGACTGTTTTTATGTTTCAAAGTATTCTCCGTCAATTGACTGTCTGTTGTCATACTAGAGCAGCTCCAACTACCGGAAACAAATTCCTTGTGTGTTTTTGACATAAAGAGGATTCTGATTCTGATCTACAGTACTATGTGAACGCCATCTTCACAACTCTACCTACATCCAGGAGAAAGCTGGCTGAGATAAGGAGTGCCACACGGGCAGACATTGCACTACAAGCCGTGGTGAGACTTGTGAGAGATAATATGAGCCGGATCATACAAGTCATCTTCGCAACTAAGCAAGAGACTATCATGGCTACAGGGTGGCGCTTTCAGAGAGGATGGATAAGTCATGATGGGAAGTAGCATTGTTATGCCACCATCAATGCATGAAGAGATACTAGCCTGTATTAGCCTGCAAGGAATTTAGGGATTTTATCATCTACGGTCCATAATATCATCAAAATTGAAGAGTAATAGGCTGGATCAATGAGGGACACCAGAGCCTCTCCAAATGTAGAGAACGTGTGCAAGCATCAGTGGCCGGGGTTATCTGATGACTTGAAGGAGACAGTTGAGAGGTGTGTTTTGTTGTGTAAACAAAAAAAGCACAGAGGAAAGAAACACTTAACCCAACACCGGTACCAGACAGACCCTGGCAGAGATTAGGGATGGACTTGTGCAAACACAAAAGGAAGAACTATCAAGTAGTTTCCGATTACTACTCCCGGTACCTGGAGATACTTGAGCTACCAGTAACAACAGCAGATCAGGTTGAAGCAAAGTTGAAGGCAACTTTTGCTCGGTTCGCAACCCCCGATACAATATGCTTAGACAATGGACCGGAATTCGCATGAGACCTTCAGAAGGTTCAGTCAGGAATACGACTTTGAACATCTCACTTAAAGCCCGTGCCACCCATCCGGAAAGCAGGATGGGCTGTGTAGTCCACAAAGAGAATCTTTTGGCAAAAGGATCAATTGCTAGCTCTTCTAAGCTACAGAACTACCCACAACAGCAATGGGTGTGAGCTCAGCTGACCTTTTGATGGGCCGGCGGATTCGCACAACACTACCAACTCTGGACTGTAACTTGAGGCCTGGGTGGCCTGACCTGTCTGTCATCAGACACAAGGATGCTGAGGAAAAAGACCGACAGACTTACCACTTAACCGCAGAGATGGGGCATGGGAGCTTCCTGTGCTGCAGCCTGGCAGCTGGGTCAGGATGAAACTAGACTGAAAAACAATGGACTGGTCGAGCAGAGGTGCAGCAGGAAAGTACCACTCCTCTCTCCTACGTGCGTCACTTCCTGTCGGGAGGGGTGAAACTGAGAAACCGGTGACATCTACAGGTCCTTCACCTCGAGACTGTGGCACACGGGAAAGCGAGAGCGCAGCCTCCAACAGACCCAGCTATGGTCTGTGATGAGACTCGAGACTAGGTACAGCAATCGTCACCAACAGGTTTGACTGTGAATAGGTCGGGTAGAGTCTGCAGGCCAGTGGAAAGGCTGGACCTGTAGTGATACATTGTACTGTATGTTTAATTAGAGGTGTCACAGAAGGAAATGTTAATCCATTATCCTGACTATGAAAATGGGTGACAAATGTAAAATTATAATTGTTTGTGTGGGTTTTGTGTATTCTCTTAGGTAGTTTTCTCAAATGGGGCAGTGTGAAGGATGCAATTATTATTTGTTATAATAACATATTGAAAAGTATATTATTAGTAGTAATATAATTAGTATCAGACTATAGTAGTAATATAATTAGTATCAGACTATCGCATATTAGTAGTGTATGGTAACTTACCATGTGATTAGAATGTTGAGAATCTATTGGGTACATCTGATGTAGATGGGAAGAGTTTTGCCGCGTGTAAGAGACAGCAACTGCTCATATTTTGTCATTTGGAGTTGCAATAAACAACAGTGTTAAGTAGTACCCTTTAGTTGACAGATATCGCTGTTTATTTTTTTCCAAACTAACAAGACCGTGTGTTTTGAAAGGCTTGTAGTTCGTACACAGGGAAAAAATCCCTCCACAACAGCATAAAAAAAATATCATAAAAATCTAGCTAGTTAGCGCTAGCAGTTAATGTGTGACAAGCTATTTTCTATGATAAAAAGGCTGTGCAAATTTAAGTTTAAAGATGTTACCTGCCCATAACAACACGGAGGAAACAAGCTTGCACTTTGACTCTGCTGTTGCAAGTTAGACCACTCTGGATCATCACCTCACCACAACTTTAATATCTGAGAATGTTCTCTTCCTTGTACAGGGTTTTACAACATTCAAACAGAATTATTGTTATGATATTGATCATCCACTAATTCCCACCTTTTCCACCACTTTACTTCAGTGACAACAGCACTTGGTTGGTATTGGTTCCGTATGATTTTTAGAATTATTTTCCTGGATCAACTACACACCAGATTAATCTTCACACCAACTTGAACTACTGATCCCTCTAGTGTGACATGCGTTGTGGCTAGAGGTTGGGATCCTCCTAAACAGGGGTAAAAGTGGCCATCTGACAAGTGGCATATTCTTGAAAGGCCTCACGTCCACATGCGAGCGAGAGGAACACCGACTGGTGTTATTGTAAACTAAGCAATGGTTTAATAGTCTTGGACAACACAACATCCACACGAATAGAAAAAGTATTACAAGAACTGATACAGGACTCCTTATGCAAGCGTCACACTGCCTAATATCAGCTCCCTCATATCTCAAGACTTAGATCTCAACACACACAGGATACACACATGTGGGATTAAACGCTATTGCTGAACATTTTGTTATAAACACACCTATGCAAACACTGTGCTAAGTAAATTGATTAGATAATTTGTTCCTTATACAAAACATTTGAGGTCAATAAATGCATTATACAGTATTCGTCCTCTTCGCAATAAATACTGATTTTCTGTAATACCACGTACCTTACAATTTAAAAGTTGGCTGGTAAAGATATAATCTACCAATAGCTGTTAACTTGATACACTAATTGATTGATAGCGGTAAATGATTATTATTGTTATTGTTGCCATTTGAATTATTCCCTTCTCAAATAAAATTTGAGCCCGTCACACTGTATTTCCAGAGCACACAAGAACACTTAAAAAAGAACAACTCAGATGTATGTGCACAGTAGGGCATAATGCCACTGCCCATTAGTATGTTAATGCAGAAATCTTTGGTGTTTGACATTCAGTTAAGGTACCTGGCCAGCAGATACAAGTATATTGTTTCACTCCCTCCAGACATGTGGCACCATGTTGACAGGGATGAGACACACACTCAGCGATGTCCATTTCACAGTGGTCTCCTTCAAATCCAGTGTCACTGCAGTCACATTCATAGCTGGAACAAATTAACAATATTTTTACAGTTGAAGATAAAACGTGAAAACAATTGCATTAACTCTAAAAGATACTGAAACGGTGGGTAGTAATGATAAATTGTTTTCAGAACCCTTTGGGCAAGGAGAACTCAGGTCATAGAGTGATCCTGCAAAATCGACATCCTCCTGTGCCTTTTAGGCCCGCCGCACGCTGAGCGACAGAGCTGAAAGAGACTGAACTGGATAATCGTGAAAAAAAGTTTGCAGTTTTTCCATATTTTTGGGCACCACATACAGTATAGTACACCAGGGATGTCAAACTCATTTTAGTTTGCGGGCCACATTCACCCCAATTTTATCTAAAGTGGGCCAGACCATTATATCTGTGGCCTAATAAGCTATAAATAACGACAATTAGATTTTTTCCCCTTTTTTTTTCTCTCTTTTTTTTGGTGCAAACAACTACAACTACTAACTATAATATTCACATTTATTGGTTATTATGTTGTTACAAATCTTGTTTCAAATCATATGAGCAATCTGAAGTATACATCATAAAAAACAAGTGCACTTTCAGTCATTGTTTTCATTTACAGGTGCAACTTACACAGTGGCTCTATAAACTGTATGTACCCTTTATTTATAAATAAATAAATACACTAAACTAAACTATGTATCTCTTATAAAATGAATTATTTAGAAATCATTCTAAATATAGATTAATTTTCCACATCTATCTGGAAATCTTGAAAACCTCAACTCACTCATCTCACTATACAAACTAAGTGGGAACCTTTCAGAATAAAAGTCCAGTTATCCCCCTGCCTTGTAAATGTATACATAAAATACATATAAGTTGTGGCAAAATAAAATAAAATAAAAGGGTTCCACCAAGCCAATCTCATTTGAACTGAAGCTATTGACTGAAAATTTGCAATATTCAGTCTTTTCAAGTAATTGCACTGGTGTTCATCTTCACAGAACTGTGTTTTTTCACTTGCAAATGTGGTATTTTATATGAAGTTTACTTTTCTCCTGAAATATGGAACACAGAATTCCGGGCCATTTTTCTCTGCCACCGAACCTCTCATTACCAATTGGGACCGCCACGTCAGACCAATCAGCGAGGGCGTGGGCGAGGAGGACTTGTTTTCAGTTCATCAGCTGTCTACTCCGTGGGGCTGATAAGTTGTGCATGCCATGAACGGATCTACTCCGTGGACGAGAGGCTCGGTGGCAGGCCGTTTTTCCCTGCTCGGCCCTTACATTTCTAGATTATGCTTAGACACTTCTGATGAACTGAAAACAAGTCAAGCTCTTGACGACTAGGATGCCCTACTGAAAAAATAATTATTACATCTACAGCTGCAAGAGGCAAAGCGGGTAAATTCAGTCTATTAAGAAGATTGCATGATTGTTTCATTAGATGAAATATTTGCCTAAGGCTTGATTATGCTTAGACTGACCCCAGATCTTGATATCAGGCAGACTGACTGATTTAAACTAAAAAAAGAAGACCAAATAAATCTACTAGCTATGGCTATTAAGGACATACAGTACATATTCACAGTAAATGCAAACTAGAAACTTAAATTAGCAGTTATTATAACTGTCCCCCAGTAGCTTGCCATAAAAAGCTGAAAACACAAACAATGAATCGATATGAAGTAAGCATTAGTCCATCCATCCATTTTCCTACGCTTATCCGAGGTCAGGTTGCGGGGGCATGCAGCCTTAGGAGGGAAGCCCAGACTTCCCTATCCCCAGCCACTTCCTCCAGCTCTTCCGAGGGGGTCCCGAGGAGTTCCCAGGAGACATAGTCTCTCCAGCTTGTCCTGGGTTGTCCCTGGGGTGTCCTCCCGGTGGGACGTGCCCGGGAGGTCCACCAGGGAGGTGTCTTTTAGGCATCCTAATCAGATGCCTGAGCCACCTCATCTGGCTTCTCTCAATGCGGAGGAGCAGCGGCTCTACTCTGAGCTCCTCCCGGATGACCAAGCTTCTTACCCTAAACTAATTTTGGGCGCTTGTATCCTGGATGGCGGAACGGTGGGCGACTGGTTAGCACATCTGCCTCACAGTTCTGAGGACCGGGGTTCAACTCCCGGCCCCGCCTGAGTGGCGTTTGCATGTTCTCCCCGTGCCTGTGTGGGTTTTCTCCGGGTACCCCGGTTTTTCCTCCCACATCCCAAAAACATGCATGATAGGTTGATTGAAGACTCTAAATTGCCCTTAGGTGTGAATTTGAGTGCGAATGGTTGTTTGTTTATATGTGCCCTGCAATTGGCTGGCGACCAGTTCAGGCTGTACCCCGCCGCTCGCCCAAAGATAGTTGGGATAGGCTCCAGCATGCCCGTGACCCTAGTGAAGATAAGCGGTACAGAAAATGGATGGATGGATGAATCCGGGATCTTGTTCTTTCGGTCACGACCCACAGCTCGTGACCATAGGTGAGGGTAGGAACATAGATCGACCGGTAAATCGAGAGCTTTGCCTTTGGGCTTAGCTCCTTCTTCACCACAACAGACCGATACAAAGTCCGCATCACTGCAGACGCTGCACCGATCCGCCTGTCGATCTCCCGTTCCATTCTTCCCTCACTTGTGAACAAGACCCCAAGGTATTTGAACTCCTCCACTTGAGGTAGGATCTCATCCCCGACCCGGAGAGGGCACTCCACCATTTTCCGACTGAGGACCATGGTCTCAGATTTGGAGGTGCTGATTCTCATCCCAGCCGCTTGACACTCGGCTGCGAACCGCTCCAGTGAGAGTTGGAGATCACGGCTTGATGAAGTCAACAGAACCACAATATCGTCAAAAAGCAGAGATGCAATACTGAGCCCACCAAACCGGACCCCCTCTACGGCTCGGCTCTGCTTAGAAATTCTGTCCCTAAAAGTTATGAACAATCGGTGACAAAGGGCAACCTTGGCGGAGTCCAACCCTCAACAAGTCCGACTTACTGCCGGCAATGCGGACCAAACTCTGACACTGGTCATACATGCACCAAACAGCCCGTATCTGGGGGTTTGGAACCCCATACTCCCAAATGACCCTCCACAGAACTCCCCGAATGACACTGGTCGAACGCCATCTCCTAGTCCACAAAACACATGTAGACTGGTTGGGTGAACTCCCATGCACCCTCAAGGACCCTGCCGAGGGTATAGAGCTGGTCCACTGTTCCACAGCCAGTACGAAAACCACACTGATCCTCCTGAATCTGAGATTCGACTTCCTGATGGACCTTCTTCTCCAGCACCGCTGAATAGACCTTACCCGGAAGGCTGAGGAATGTATTTCCCCTGTAGTTGGAACACACCCTGTGGTCCTCCTTTTTAAAAAGAGGGACCACCAACCCAGTCTGCCAACTTCGGGCAAATCTCATCCACCACCGGGGCCTTGCCACAGACTAGCTTTTAAACCACCTCAGTGACCTCAACCCCAGAGATAGGAGAGCCCGCCTCAGAGAACAGAGACTCTGCTTCCTCATGGGAAGGCATGTCGGTGGAATTGAGGAGGTCTTCGAAGTATTCTCCCCACAAACTCACAACGTCCCGAGTCAAGGTCAGCAGTGCCCCATCCCCAATATACACAGTGTTGATGGTGCACTGCTTCCGCCTCCTGAGACGTCAGATGGTGGACCAGAATTTCCTCAAAGCCATTTGGAAATGTTCTCCATGGCCTCAGCGAACTCCTCCCATGTCCGACTTTTTGCCTCAGCAACCACCAAAGCTGCATTTTGCTTGGCCAGCCGGTACTCATCAGCTGCCTCAGGAGTCCTACAGGCCAAAAAGACGCGATAGGACTCGTTCTTCAGCTTGATAGCATCGCACACAGCTGGTGTCCACCAACGGGTTCGGGGATATCCGCCACGACAGGCACCGACTACCTTACGGCCACCGCTCCGGTCAAGCCACCTCGGCAATGGAAGCGAGGAACATGGTCCACTCGGACTCAATGTCCTCCGCCTCCCCTGAGACATGGGTGAAGTTCTGCCAGAGGTGGGAGTTGAAGCTCCTTCTGACAGGGGATTCTGCCCGATGTTCCCAGCAGACCCTCACAATACGTTTGGGCCTGCCAAGTCGGACCGGCATCCTCTCCCACCATCAGAGCCAACTTACCACTAGGTGGTGATCAGTTGACAGCTCCGCCGCTCTCTGCACCCAAGTGTCCAAGACATGCGGACGCATGTCCGATAACACGAACACAAAGTCGCTCATCGAACTGCAACCTAGGGTGTCCTGGTGCCAAGTGCATGTGTGGACACCCTTATGCTTGAACCTGGTGTTCGTTATGGACAATCTGTGGTGATCACAGAAGTCTAATAAAAGGACACCACTTGGGTTCTGATCGGGAGGAGGGGGCATTCCTCCCAATCACGCCTGTCCAGGTCTCACTGTCATTGCCCACGTGAACATTGAAGTCTCCCAGCAGAACGATGGAGTCCCCAGTGCGAGTGCTTTCCAGCACCCCCTCCAAGGACTCCAAAAAGGCTGGGTACTCTGACCTGCTGTTTGCTGCATAGGCACAAACAACAGCTAGGACCCATCCCCCCACACGAAGGCGGAGGTAGGTTACCCTCTCGTCCACCGGGGTGAACCCCAATGTACAGGGGCCGAGCCGGGGGGCAATAAGTAAGCCCACATTTTTTTCATGGCCTAAAATGCCCAGTACAGTCCAATATTATTTTTAACTATTGTCTATTGTTTAGCTCCATCCATCCATCCATTTCCTGAGCCGCTACTCCTCACATGGGCGGGCTGGAGCCTATCCCAGCTGTCACTGGGCAGGAGGCGGGGTACACCCTGAACTGGTTGCCAGCCAATCGCAGGGCACATACAAACAAACAACCATTCACACTCACAGTCACACCTACGGTCAATGTAGAGTCTCCAATTAATGCATGTTTTTGGGAAGTGGGAGGAAACCGGAGTGCCCGGAGAAAACCTACGCAGGCACGGGGAGAACATACAAACTCCACACAGGCGGGGCCGGGGATTGAACCCGGGTCCTCAGAACTGTGAGGCTGACGCTCTAACCAGTCGGCCACCGTGCCGCAAAGACAATCATAGAGGATAATTTAATTTTATGACTAGGATAAGACAAAAGATTATCTGCGGTTTGACGTTTGGTCAGGAAGGGGCTGAATCGGTGCAAAAAACACCCCGATTGTCTTTGTGTGTACAATACACATTTTGGCATGAATTTGCTATAATCAAATTAAGACTGTCTGTGACTACCTGTGTGTGTGTATATGTGTGTGTGTTTGTGTGTGAGTCTCTGTGGGTAGCCCTTCAGGAGGCTTATGTACGGGGGTCGAGAATTTGGTGCTACGCCCCTGTGTGGAGTTGGGGGGCCCTTCAGGAGGCTTATGTATGGGGATCTAGAATTTGGTGCTATGCCCCTGCATGTCCCTCAAATGAATATGGTAGTATTTATGTGTATGAAGCAATTGAAATTATGTATAAATAATATAATAAATGTGGTCGCTACTTCTCAGATTTCGTCTATTGTGGGGATGGTCTGGAACGTAACCCCGGTGATAAAGGCGGGATTACTGTGTACTAAGTTTAACGAAACCTATATCATGATTCAGAGTCAGCTGGAAATTCCCCCCCTGCCCCTCCCAGCTAACAGTTGATTGAGCGAGATTGTACAAACCTTCTGAGAGGTGAGCAAAGGTTCGATTTACTGCAGCTCGTGTTATCAGCTGTACTGTACTCGACTATCACACCAACAATAGCATCATATTCACAGGCTTTTCTATGTTTCCAAGCAGTAGTAGCAGATACTGTATATATTGTTGTAAAACACAATATACTGTATGTATACGCTGTGCTGTTTTTGTACAGCTTGGAACACGGTGGCCGGCTGGGTCTCGCTTAAGCTTTTAAAACACGGAAACTACTATTTTTGGGTGTGTGAAAGCTAGACTTTACACCGGTCTGATCGGTATCGGCCGATAATTAGCATTTTATGCTGATCGGCTGATCGCTATCATTGATCGGGTCTGCAAAAGACATTTACTCCATGTATAGTATATTCCAATCCAAAAGCTAGTTTATTTTTAGCCTTGTCGCCTGTCTTTTGACGTAGTACTGTAAATATCGGACCACAAATAAAGTTATTTTTAAAACAGACAACACGTAATGCCCAGATCAGACAACAAGACAAATTTGGTCTTTCACGATTGCACTATGTCAGACTACTGCAATATAATCTTGTATTCCGATATCACCGCATCCCGTTTTTTACAATCACTGGGCTTCATCTTGTCAACTCAAATGCGACCGGATACTCATTACCACGGCGACGACAACAATAATGGATCGCACCATATGTTTTTAAAAACAAAATGGGGAAAAAGATTTCTGCATTAATGCTCGGGAGAGGACTTTCATTCAAGGATTGCTTGAGTTATGTTCACGTACTTTTAATACGATACGGCTCACAAGCAGGCAACAAAACATTATGTAGTCTAGCAAGCTAGTGCTAGCACTAATGCTTGAACGGAACGGTGTTTGGCGTTCTGTTGAATCATGCTCTAATGTTTTGGTGTGTGTGAGAAGTAATTTAATTCCAATAAAGTAATTTAATTATAGTAAGTTAACACCCATTATTTCTGTCATGTTGTAATGTTGGTTTGACCTGACCGATTTGAATACATGATCTGACTTGAGCAGTGATTTCCAACCTTTATGGAGCCAAGGCACATATTTTACAATTGAAAAATCTCACAACACACCAACAAACAAAAATGTCACAAAAAGTCGATACATTAATTACTGTATGTACTTCCTGCCATCTAATAGAAGACCATTCATTTGTTCTGTCTGTCACTATGCCTCACTGGCATAAAAGATGAACAAAGATACATTATTTATTGTAAATATCATTTTTGGACCAATTAAGTACACAAGTATATACAGGAAATGAAGTTGTTTAAATAGACACATTGCTCCATCTTAAGATCAGATCAGTGATCGGTTATCATTTTTTTAAACTTGCTGATCGGTGATCGGCCCCAAAAGTCTTGATCGTATAAAGCCTAGTGAAAGCCCATGTGCATTTTTGGTTGACTGTTACATCTGCAACGTTGCGACGGCGTGCACCAACGATTACAATTTTGAGTCGCGGAAAAACTGAGAGGTATTTGCTTAACCCTGCACACTGTGTGAGAGTTCAGTCGGGTTCAGCCATCTCACTCTGTGTGCAGCGGGCTTAAGGCATGAGAATTTGTGGCAAAGAAGTGGTAAGTGATTTATATGCAGTGTAAGTACTAAACTAGACAAAAAACCTCGACAAATCATGAAAAAAACTTCTCAATTTTGGTTCAGAAAATCAGCAATGTCTTTAGGTGGTTACAGGAAGTGGGAATGAGGATAGAATACGGTGGAACATGTAATGTACTGAAAGGCTTCAAGTTCATAGATCTTCATTATACTTCTTTATATGGGTTGATTAGCATCGTAGATCCTGTTTTAAAATACCAGTTGTGTTTAATTTTCAAAACATACACTTCCATAATTCAGGGTGAAACAAAAGAATATTCAAGAGAAAGAAGAAGAGAAACACAACATGATTCAAAGGAGATTGATGATTCCCTGACCTGTTGACCATGTCCCGACAGGTAGCTCCATTTATGCATGGATCACTTACACACTCGTCAATGTCAGCTTCACAATTGGTGCCTTTAAACCCAGATAGACATTCACATGAGTAAATGCCAATGCCGTCGTGGCAGGTGGCTCCATTGTGGCAGGGATCCAGTTCACACTCGTCAATTTCAGTTTCACAGTTGATTCCTAGTTTTAGATAAGGGAGCAGGATATAATTTTAGAAGGCATTGTTTGAGAAATATTGTAATATTATATTCAGAATAAAAAAATATCATCTTGGTTGTTTTAGTTCATATGTTATGATATCCATCCATCCATTTTCTATACCGCACCCTCATTGAGGTCACAGGTAACTGGAGTTGTAGCAGCTAACTTCAGGCTAAAGGCAGGATACACCCTGGACTACAGCTGTGCAATATACTGTGTGTGTGTATATATATATATATATATACACACACATATGTGTGTGTATGTATGTATGTATTTCTTTATATATGTATATATATACACTGTATGTATATATATATAAATATTTATATTTAAATATATATACATATGTGTGTGTGTGTGTGTGTGTGTGTGTACTGTATATATGTATATATAGTTTATATTTAAATATATGTACATTCCCTTTCCAAAAAGATTTTATATCATGGAAAAGTTTATTTATTTCCATAATTCCATTCAAAAAGTTAAAATTTCATAGATTATAGATTCAGGGCCCACAATTTAAACAATTTCAAATATTTATTTGTTTACTTTTACATAATTTGGGCTTCCAGCTCATAAAACCCATGAAATCAGGAATTCAAAACATTTGAATACTGTGAAGAAATCTGTCCAAATTTTGCAGGACATAAATGTTTTAAACTGAGTGTCACACACTAATCATCTACTAAACTCAAAGGACCTGCACAGGTTTCCCCAGGTGTCATTAAATTGCTTCAGTTTGGTTAAATTGTCTCAGCTGGGTTCAATAAGGGAAATACTGCAGACTTGACAACTAGCCCATAGGATGGGTAAGCCATAAAAGTTCATAGAGTGCTGTGTCCAAGCATATCAATCTAAAGTCTAGTGGAAGGACAAAATGTGGCAGGAAAAGATACACCATCAAAAGGGATGACCGTGGGCTTCAGCGGATTATCAAACAGAGAAGATTCAAAAATCTAGCAGAGATTCAGAAAGAGTGGAATGAGGCGGAAGTCACAGCTTCAAAAACCACCACATTCAGACGCACCCGAGAGATGGGCTACAACTGTTGGGGTTCCTCGGGTCAAGCCGCTTCTGAGTTTGAGCCAACGTAGGAACCATCCCAACTGGGCCAAGGAGAAGAAGGACTGGACTGTTGGCCAGTGGTCCAAGGTCCTCTTTTCCGATTAAGTAAAGTGTGCCTTTCATTCGGGAATCAAGGTCCATATATATACCAAATATTACTTCTATTAGTTTATACAACCTTCACATGCTTCATTGTTCCATGTTGTGACTACTAGCTGTTTTTCGATGAAGATAAGTTGAGTGCAGCTGGACAAAGATATTTGTTTTGCTTTCCTTTTGTTCTCTGTCTCTCTCACTTCTGTATAATGATGGTGATGTTTGCTTGGACTTCAGTAAGGGGTGACAACACGTAAGACTTGTACCTTTTCCTCTCTTTGCAAAGAGTTTTCTTTTTTCCTTGTAATAAAAACAAAGATTGCTTCCATACTTATTCTATCAGAAAAAGATTTGCCAAAACAGTTGGTGTCAGAAATGATATTCGAGGAATGATCGCCGATCCAGGGGACCCCGGAGTGATTGATCATCCAGGACCAACGCATGAGTCCTGCCTCCACCCAAAGAATTAAGGACGAGGGGCTGCCGGGGCTCTGGATGTCGGCTATCGCCTCAGGATCCAAACGGACCTGTTGTCCTCCAAACAAAGAATTACGGTAAAGAAAATTTTAACTCCTTGAAAATCGTAGCATTTCATATGGTGTATTGTATTTGAAACACTGTTGCCTTTGTATTAAGTGGTAGTGGTACTTAACATGCCTGTGAAGTGAAAATGGAAAAGTGTAAGACTTGTACCTTTTCCTCTCTTTGCAAAGACTTATTTTTTCCTTGTAAAAAAAACACACAAAGACAAGATTGTTTCCTTACTTATTCTGTCAGAAAAAGATTTGCCAAATCAAGGAAGACGGGTGAAGAAAAGAACCCAAGCTGCTTGAGCTCCAGTGTGAAATATCCACAGTCAGTAACGATTTGGGGTGCAATTTCCGGTGCAGTTGTTGGTAAACTCTGCTTTCTTAAATCAAAGGTCACCGCAACAGTCTACCAGAATGTTTTAGAGTACTTCATGATTCCTTCTGCTGAGGATCTGTATGGAAATGGAGATTTCAACTTCCAGCACGACCTGGCCCCTGCCCATACCGCCAGAAGCACCAAAACCTGTTTTTTTTTTTCCACAAAAACTGAGAAGTACATGGTGATTTCTTCACTGTATTCTAATTTTTTGAATTCCTGATTTTGTGGGTTATATGAGCTGGAAACCCAAATTATGTAAAAAAAAAAAAAAAATAATAATACGTGAAATTGTTTAAATTGTGGGCCCTGAATGAATCTATAATCACTGAAAGTTTCACTTTTTGAACTGAATTATGGAACTCAATAAACTTTTCCATGATATTAAATTTTTTTTTGGAAAGGGTCTGTATTTGTGTGTGTGCGTATGATTGGATGATGGCGCCTAACCGAGTGGTCGCCTGGGTAACGAGTTCTTGAGTACTATGTTTTTGGTTCATCGTTGGAGACAATACGCGACTTAGTTATACAAGGGAAGACTTGCTAAACATTAGGGAGTCTACTCCGGACTTCCTTTCACCAACTTTTCCTCAGTTACACACCGGCGGATGGAGGGGGCAAAGGCGACGCCACAGGGGGAAGCGAGCCAGAGTGCAGGTCAAGCTCAGGAAGAGAGAATTCCGAATGCTGCTCCTGTTGATTCACCTCGCAAATCTACGCTCTCTACCGAACAAAATGGACAAGTTGCATCTTCTCACAAAGACCAGTAAAGACTGGACGTTTCGCCATGCTGTGCTTCAAGGAGACACGGCTATATGAACACGTCTTTGATGACGCCATAATGGTTCCGGGCTTCCAACTACACCGAGCGGAAGTGGTCACGGAGCTATCGGGGAAAACAAAAGGTGGCGGAATATGCTACAATATCAACGAAAAATGGTGTATCGATGTCTCGGAGCTCAACACACACTGCAGCCCAGACTTGGAGTCGCTGTTTTTTAACTGTAAGCCAGTCTACTCAACCCACGATTTCGCCTCTTTCATCCTCACCGGTGTCTACATTCCACTCCAGGCTAAACACGAACACTACACTGCTAACGCTCGCTGAACAAGTAAACGAATGTGCCCAGATTCAGCCCTCATTATTCTTGGGGACTTGAACAAAGCTAAATTCAACCACAAACTCCCTAAATACAAGCAGCAGAGTGACTGTACACCAGGGAAAACAACATTCTAGACAACTGCTACACCACGCTAAATGACAAGTGCCACCACGCTAAATGACAAGTGCTATCCCCAGTGCAAACCTAGACTTGTCTGATCACGTCTTAATTCACTTAATACCAACATACAGACACAAACTTAAATGTGGTGAAAACAGTGAAGTGGACCAATGAAGCAAAGACTGCACAGAATGGAGTATCTTTGAAACTTCAACTGGCAGCCTACATGAATATACGGACAGTGTCACATCCTATATCAGTTTCTGTGAAGATGTGTGTGGACCAACAAGGACATTTCGCACGTTCAATAACAACAAGCTATAGTTCACTGCCAAACTTCAGCAACTTTGCCAGCCTAAAGAGGACACCTATCGAAGTGGGGACAGAGCCCTGTACATTTACGCTAGAAATGAGCTGAGAAAATAAATTAACATCGCAAAGAGAACTTATGCGGAAAAGCTGGAAAAACAGTTTACTGGCAACGACTCTGAGTCAGTCTGGCGAGGATTGAAATTACTAACCGATCACAAGCGAGCATCCCTTCAAGTGGAGAACAATAAAGGACTAGCTAACGACTTGAAAACCTTCTACTGCAGATTTGAAAGGGACCCTTTCACGGCCCAGGCACACCACCGACAACCATCGCACCTCTGACGTCTGCGTTGACCATTCATGAATAGAATGTGTGACGCATCTTCAAACGACAAAAGATCAATAAAGCGGTGGGCCCAGACCTTGTGTCCCCATCCTGCTTCAAAGTCTGTGCGGACCAGGTCTCTCCACTCTTCATACAGATCTTTCATAGATCTCTGGAACTTTGTGAAGTACCATCCTGTTTCAAACGCCCCACCACACCCATGTCCCCCAAAACCTGCAATCTTGGGTCTGAATGACATCAGGCCTCTCGCCCTGAAATCTGTGGTCATGAAATCCTTTGAACTCATGGTGGACCACCACAATAGCATCACAGGACCCCTGCTGGAACCCCTGCAGTTTGCCTACCGAGCAAACAGGTCTGTGGATGACGCAGGCAACATGGGACTGCACTTCTGGTTAGAGCGTCAGCCTCACAGTTCTGAGGACCCGGGTTCAATCGCCGTCCCCGCCTGTGTGGAGTTTGCATGTTCTCCCCGTGCCTGCGTGGGTTTTCTCCGGGACACTCCGGTTTCCTCCCACATCCCAAAAAACATGCATAAATTGGAGACTCTAAATTGCCCGTAGGTGTGCATGTGAGTGCGAATGGTTGTCTGTTTGTATGTGCCCTGCGATTACTGGTTGCCAGTTCAGGGTGTACAGGGTGTACCCCGCCTCCTGCCCGATGACAGCTGGGATAGGCTCCAGCACGCCCGCGACCCTAGTGAGGAGAAGCGGCTCAGAAAATGGATGGATTATTCCACTGGTTTTAAATTATCCTAAAATGAAATGCGATTCTAGAGGCGCGGTTTTCCATTTGGTCAAAAGGGGCTCTTTGAAGGGGATAAAAGGCAGAACTCCTTTGTCCTGCGCGCTCGCTCTCGCTTGCTCTCCCTTGCTCTCCCTCAAACTCTCGTTGTTCAACCTGACAAAGATCTGGCCCAGCCCGGGAGCCCCACCTCTCACCACGAGGTGGCGGAGGCTTGGAGACACCGAACTTCCCTGCCGTGCTGCCAAGCGTGGACCGCAGGAAGCACCTGCCAACTCCCCGAAGCTACCCTTTTGGGTATGGGGCAGTTTACAGATGAGGCTCCGTTGGGAAGTAATTGTGGTGCGAGTTTTTCCCTGACCGCGTGGCAAGCATTGCCACTGCCAGCACTCCAGCCATCCTGCACCTGAAGTGCGGCTTCTTCTTCTCTTTCCTTCCTTTTTCTTCGAACTATCCCTCGTGAGCGCTCTTGACATCACCCGGAAGGTCGACCTGCCTGCCTGAATTGGTCAACACATGTAAATCCCACTTGCGGTCTACTAAAAGTACAGATTATTGCATATTTGGATTTAAATTGATGAGAACAGGAACCCCCATCTATATGCATTGTCACTACACGCTCATTCCACCCTCACATCACAAGTCAGTCTCCTTTGCCAAGATTCGCCTGTCCTTTGTTTTGTTTTTGTTTCCTGCATTGTTTCCCTTGTAGATTCCCATGTTAACTCTCATAAAATTTTCTATAAAAATTCACTACCTGCATCACTTGGACCCACCTGTATATCACTGGGTGGAGTCCTTTCTGCCACTCCCACTGTCTTCTCTCGGCCGTTCCGCCCTCCAGCAAACCTCAGCCACCAGCAACACGATATCTTCCGGGTTCCAGAAGAATACCACTACCTCTCTCCAATGTTCAGTAAGGATCTTGCTATCACACTAACCCTCGAACCGCCCCTATGACTGCGCTATAGACCTCCTGCCTAGAGCCCCTCTTCCTTCCAGTGTCCTCTTTAACCTTTCCCGCCCTGAGAAGAAGGCTATGGAAAACTATATCCATGACTCACTTGCTTCTGGACTCATCAGGCCCTCTTCTTCCCACCTGGGGGCTGGGTTGTTTTTTGTTGAAAAGAAAGCTACTATTCTCCGCCCCTGCATTGACTTCCGTGGACTCAACGACATAGCCGTGAAAAATAAATCCCAGCTGCCCCTCATTGACCCTTTATTCAAACCCCTCTGCGATGCCCAGATATTCACCAAGTTGGACCTGCGCAACCCATACCATCTCATCCGCATTAGAGAGGGGTACAAATGGAAAATTACTTTTAATACCCCCCTTGGATGTTTGAATATTTTGTCATGCCCTTTGGGTTAACCAACGCCCCTGCAGTCTTTCAAACCTTCATTAAGCACGTCCTCCGTGATATGCTCAACCGGTTCGTCTTTGTTTATTTAGACGATATCCTCATCTTGTCCCACTCTGCACCCCTTACCCATCCCTTGGTCCCACATTGCTTTGGATTTTGTTACCAGCCTACCTCCCTCTGAAGGTAACACCATCATTCTTACCATCATTGACCGTTTCTCCAAGTGTGTCCATTACATACCCCTTCCCAAGTTACCCTCTGCTTTCGAAACCGCTAACTTCCAAGTCCTTCACGTCTTCAAGCTCCATGGACCGAGGTCCTCAGTATGGAAAGAGTTCTGTAAGGCAGTGGGCGCAGCAGCCAATCTGTCCTCTGGATACCATACACAATTCAGCGGATAGACGGAGTGGTCGAATCAAAATCTGGTGTCTGCTCTGCGCTGCGTGACTGCACGCAATCCCGCCTCCTGGAGCGGCTTTCTCCCGTGGGTGGAATATGCCCACAACTCCCTCAACAGCTCCCACACATGAATGTCTTCCTTTGTGGCATGTTATGATTTCCAACCACCTATGTTTAACGAACAGGAGCACACTGTGGTGGTTCCTTTGGTGAGGGAGCACCTACGACAAATAAAATCCATTTGGAAGGACGTCAAGCTCTTCCACCTCCCACTTCCTGCACGTTCCTTGTTCCACCATCACGCCTCGGATATACTACCCCAGATTACCCCCAAATAAACCATTCTCATCTACTTCCTCATCTGCTTTTGGATCCAGTTCATACGATTACTAATTGTGACATTTATGTCATTTTGATTAACATTCTACAGCACCATGCGATAAATGTTGCCCACTTGACATCCATTGCAGCCTGGTCATCGTGGAAGGTGGATCCCATAAATCTGTGGTCCCTTCTCAAGTTTTATTTTTTCCCCAATGGGGTTTTGAATTTTTCCTTGTCCGATTTGGGGGTTTAGATAAGGGGATGTCATCAATCTTTGCCAACCAATCTTGGCTTGTGAAGCCCTTTCAGACTCTTTTTGTTATTCAGGGCTATACAAATAAACTTGACTTGAAAGGAGACCCAAGGCCAGCCATAATTTCCATTTCAACAGGTAAATTGATTCAAAAATAGTCTTCGTGGAAAATAAGACTGAGTGAACATTATCACTGAGAGACTGGTGAAATAACTCAGGACATAGCAATAGTTAACCCAAATTCACAAGAAGCCTGGTCTCGACCCTGAGGAGCGAAGCAATAGTGATGTGTCGATCGCGAATGAAACGGTGATAAGATCTGGATCTTTGAAGCGAACAATGACAGCTGGCTCATGACTGGGAGCCGCTTTCGTCATTCACTTGAGAGAGCCTGCACGTGACTGGTCAATATGTGTGGCGTCGTCTCTCTCTCTCGCTCTCACTCTCTCTCTCTCTCTCTCTCTCTCTCTCTCTCTCTCTGACTGCACGGAGCAGAGGGGGGGGGGGGGGGGAATGAGCACACACAGCAGCAAACAGATGAGGAAATAAGACAAGTGTAAAACAGAGCAAGGGGCCATAAGAGAAAACGCAAAGATTCTGATAAGGAATAGGAAAACGAGTGATAGCAGGAAAAGGAGTCAAATCTGGACACATTTAAACTTTGTTGACAATACAAAGACAGTACAAAGCCTGCAGGAAATAAAATATCTTAATGGGCAGGCTGCACAACTTGCACAGCCACACATCCGTGCAATAAGGAGAATAAAGACAAGCATTTGAAGCTGACATTAATGAAGGTTCCTGTGTGTCTAATGCAACTTTTGCCCTTTGTAGCAATGTCAGTCCCTCCTGAGAGAACCTTCTCCAAAACAGGAGACCACAAATAATTTCCAGCAAAAGAAACGGGATCAGCTCCTCAAAGCTGAGACACTTGCTTTTTCAATGCCAATCTTAACTCCAGATAAATTATCTGAATGCAGATTTTGTAATTTTTGTCTGACATATTTTAGTTAATATTTTGTCGTGTCGTGTGTTTAAATTGGTTTACAGTAATATAAAAAAGTCAAAAGCTTAAAATATGTATTAGTTCAATTGCAAATACTGTAGTTATGCTTGTTGTTGTATTTTATCTTATTGTCGCAGCAAGTAGAATAAATCAAGGCATACTGTATTTTTATCATAAATATAACGGATAAAATATGCATTTTGTTACATTCCTTTACTCTGCAAAACCCTAGAAAAAGCAGTTGCATCTCAGCTCCATCAATGAACTCTGAGCTCTATGTATCCCTGCAGTACAATGTTTTGATCTCCTTGACTCTGTAACATGAATGTTTTAAAAGGCGCAATATACATTAAAATTATTATTATTCATTAATAATTAATAAAATAGCTTATGTTCATGGTTCTGCATTCAGATCTTCGTGGATATTTTTTGGGAACCTCTCCTCCGTTATGCCATGAAAATCTCATCTATTCACTGTTTTAATGCTCAGGCCAAAGCACTAAATGCATGACTTTATTACCATTGGGGGGAATCTTGGTGTTTGGGATTCTTTTGGGTGACTGATGCTGTTTGACGATGGCTATGGCAGAGTTTCCCTGTTATCTTACTAAGAAGGAACCGCAAGAGGGCAAAAGTGAAGTTATCACAATCTACTGTGTGCAGAAGACTTCATGAACGAAAGTCACCAACAATTACAGCAGAAGATGCAAACCACCCATTAGCAAGAAAAATATGAAGGCCTGGCTTGAATTTGCTGAAAAGTACAAAGGCAAGTCTAAAAAATTATGCGACAAAATTCGAATGACTGATGAGACAAAGATTAACATTTACCAAAGTAATGAAAAGGCTCCTGGTTGTAGAAAGAAAAGCTCAAGAAATGATCATCATAATCCCAAACATACAAGTGCATGTTAAACAACTAAAGACCTAAAACAATAAGCAATAATTGGCAAGTCCATAGCGTCTGTTTTTTTGCTTTTATTGTCCTCGGACCACAAAGTTAGACTTCACCTCTTGATGTTTCATTTTTAAACATTTTTATTATTATTTTTTTTTAATTATTCCATATTTTTGTAGAGGAGAATGGATGGATGGATAGATTGTGGATGTATTTCCAAATTTTGTATTACAGCTGATTGCGTGTAAATGTGTGTGTCAAGATTTAGTTTACCTGCAAAGCCCATGAGGCACTCACACTTGTAATGGTCCTTCTCATTGATGCAGGTAGCATTGTTTTCACATGGTCTTGATGCACACTCATTGATGTCAATTTCACAGTTGTAGCCCTGAAAACCTGGCACACAGAAGCAATGAAACTCTCCCACTCCATCAATACAGAGAGCGCCATTTTGACAAGGTTCTGACAAACAATCATTTGTATCTTCCTCGCAAGTCTTTCCCTCATATCCTGGTGGACATTGGCATTCAAAGCCTTGTGGGTGCAAAATACACGTCCCATTGTTCCTGCAGGGTTTGTGAATGCAATCAGTTACATGTCGATGGCATGCTGGCCCTCCGTAACCATGAGGACACCTGCAAAAGTACCCATTAAACTGATCTACACACAAATAACGTGGCTTAGAGCAGGGGCTACTCCAACACTCGTCCACCTCTTCTGTGCAGTTATCCCCTGATAGTCCATCTGGGCAGATACAGTGGTATTCTTGCATACCAAGAGTGCTGATGCAGTCTTCACATGGCGCAAAGGAACAAGCATCATAGAGTTGATCACAATTTTTGCCCATGTATCTAACCCCTTCATTGTCACAAATGCAGGCATAATCATCCGTTGTATCCACACAGGTAGCTCCATTTTGACAGGGTGACGACAAGCATTTGTCAGGGGTGGCTGTGCAGAAGATTCCTGAAAAACAAAAGGAAGTGTTGATCCACCAATTCCATAAATGTTTATTAAATAGCAACATTTCTGTGTTTTAAAAATCCAGAAACCCAAGGTCAGAAATGTAAATGTTTTGCACATTATCTTTATTGTAACTGTTGTGTCCTCAAATAACAGAGATTATAAAACAGTGGTGAGGCCAGCCATGATGTACGGATTATATAGACAGTGGCACTGAAGAGACAACATACAGCAGAGCTGGAGGTGTCAGAAATGAAAATGTTGAGGTTCTGTCTCGGAGTGAGTGGTTGCATAGGGTTAGAAATTAGCTCACCAGAGGGACAGCCAAACTTAGATGTTTTGGAGTCAAAGTTAGAGAGTGCAGATTTAGATTCTGATTCATTCCATGTGAAAGGTCGCGAGAATGTGATGTGTATCCATTCTTACTTCCCCTGCCGCCTGTAGGTAAGTAGATGCTGTTTTAAACATCCATCCAGTTCATCCACACACACATTCACACCTAAGGGCAATTTAGAGTTTCCAATCAATCTACTGTTTTAAACATCCATCCATCCATCCATTTTCTGAGCCGCTGCTCCTCACGAGGGTCGCGGGCGTGCTGGAGGCTATCCCAGCTACCCTCACCTGTGACCCACAGTTTGTGACCGAAAGAACAAGATCCCGGACACTAGCGGCTGAAATGAGTTACCCCCGCAGGGTGTCTGGGCTCTCCCTTAGAGATAGGGTGAGAAGCTCGGTCATCCGGGAGGATCTCAGAGTAGAGTCGCTGCTCTTCCACATCGAGAGGAGCCAGATGAGGTGGCTGGGGCATCTGATTCGGATGCCTCCTGGACGCCTCCCTGGTGAGGTGTACGGGGCACGTCCCACCGGGAGGAGACCCCGGGGACGACCCAGGACACGCTGGAGAGACTACGTCCCTTCGGCTGGCCTGGGAACGCCTCAGAATCCCCCCGGAAGAGCTGGATGAAGTGACTGGGGAGAGGGAAGTCTGGGCATCCCTGCTAAAGCTACTGCCCCCGCGACCGACGATAAGAGGTCAAAAATGGATGGATGGATATATGTAATAACATGAGGCAATTGTACATTTACTGTGTATGTGTTCGCGCTCAGGGGGAAACCATAACTACGATGTGGCCTGCAGCAAAAATTAGTTTGACACCCCTGTTCTAAACGTATTGTTACATATCTGTATCCAGTAGTTATGGTCAGCCGACATAAAATTAATTCATAAACGTTTGAGAGAGGCAGCACGGTGGCCGACTGGTTAGAGTGTCAGCCTCACAGTTCTGAGGAGCGGGGTTCAATCCATGGCCTCGTCTGCGTGGAGTTTGCATGTTCTCCCCGTGCCTGCGTAGGTTTTCTCCGAGCACTCCGGTTTCCTCCCACATCCCAAAAACATGCATGAATTGAAGACTCTAAATTGCCCATAGGTGTGAATGTGAGTGCGAATGGTTGTTTGTTTGTATGTGCCCTGCGTTTGGCTGGCAACCAGTTCAAGGTGTACACCGCCTCCTGCCCGATGTTAGCTGGGATAGGCTCCAGCACGCCCGCGACCCTAGTGAGGAGAAGCGGCTCGGAAAATGGATGGACGGATGGACGTTTGAGAGATTTATTTTAGTTTCCGGGAGAAGCTTCACTATTTGCTTGACAAATTCCGGCAGTTCGAGGGTGCTCTGAAGTGTTGGTATTCTTTTTTTTAATTACTACTTTTAATTTATTGTATTGAAGAACGTTTCCACCTGCTATTTGGAATTCTTGGAACAGTTCATCACCTGTCCTAAAAACATCATTAAATGGTTGTTTTAGGTGGTCAATTCCACGTTGTTCCCCTGTACTAAAATGAAGTGGTGTATTATTAATTTCGAAATCTGGATTATGCCAGATTGGAGCGAGCATACTGGGACCTAATTGAAATCCTGTAGATTCTAAACTTTGCCACCAAGCCGTTAAGGTGGATGCGATTATTGGGTTCTTGAAGCATTTATGGCGGTTAAGACTTTGATGTTGTTGCAGTCTATTTGTTCCAATTCTAGCCAAGAATAATACTAATTACTCATTGTGGTGCAACCATTTGATGAGGTATTGTAATTGGTTAGCTAAATCTTCTTTTCCTTTTGGCTTGTACCTTTAGTGGTCGCCACAGCGCGTCATACTTTTCCATGTAAGCCTATCTCCTGCATCCTCCTCTCGAACACCAACTGCCCTCATGTCTTCCCTCACGACATACATCAACCTTCTCTTTGGTCTTCCACTAGCTCTCTTGCTTGGCAGCTCCATCCTCATCATCCTTCTACCAGTATACTCACTATTTCTCCTCTGGTTGTGTCCAAACCATTGAAATCTGCTCTCTCGAACTTTTTCTCCAAAACATCGAATCGTGGCTGTCCCTCTGATGACCTCATTTCTAATTTTATCCAACCTGGTCACTCCGAGAGCGGACCTCAACATCTTCATTTCCGCCACCTCCAGCTCTGCTTCCTGTTGTCTCGTCAGTGCCACTGTCTCTAATCCGTACATCATGGCTGGCCTCACCACTGTTTTATAAACGTTTCCCTTCATCCTAGCAGAGACTTCTTCTGTCACATAACACACCTGACACCTTGCTCCACCCGTTCCAACCTGCTTGGACCCGTTCCTTCACTTCCTGAGCACACTCCCTATTGCTCTGGACGGTTGACCCCAACTATTTAAAGTCTTCCACCCTTGCTATCTTTTCTCCCTGTAGCCTCACTCTTCAACCACCACCTCTCTCATTCATGCAGATATATTGTCCTACTTTGGCTAATCTTCATTCCTCTGCTTTCCAGTGCATGCCTCCATCTTTCAAACTGTTCCTCCACCTGCTCCCTGCTTTCACTGCAGATCACAATGTCATCTGCAAACATCATGGTCCACGGGGATTCCAGTCTAACCTCATCTATTAGCCTATCCATCACCACTGCAAAAAGGAAGGGGCTCAGGGCTGATCCCTGATGCAGTCCCACGCCCACCTTAAATTTGTCTGTCACACCTACAGCACACCTCACCACTGTTCTGCTGCCCTCGTACATGTCCTGTATTATTCTAACATACTTCTCTGCCACTCCAGACTTCCAAATGCAGTACCACAGTTCCTCTCTGGGTACTCTGTCATAGGCTTTCTCTAGATCTACAAAGACACAATCTAGCTCCTTCTGACCTTCTCTGTTCTTTCCCATCAACATCCTCAAGGCAAATCATGCATCTGTGATACTCTTTCTAGGCATGAAACCATACTGTTGCTCGCAAATACTTCTGTCCTGAGTTTAGCCTCCACTACTCTTTCCCATAACTTCATTGTGTGGCTAATCAATTTATTCCTCTATAGTTCCCACAGCTCTGCACATCACCCTTGTTCTTAAAAATGGGCACCAGCACACTTTTCCTCCATTCCTCAGGCATCTTCTCACACGCTAGAATTCTATTGAACAAGCTGGTCAAAAACTCCACAGCCACCTTCTCCGAGATGCTTCCATACCTCCAAAAGAATGTCATCAGGACCAACTGCCTTTCCAGTTTTGATCCTCTTTAATGCCTTTCTAACTTCTCCCTTACTAATCATTACCACTTCCTGGTCCACGACACTTGCCTCTTATAGTTTCCCCTCTCTCTCATTTTCCTCATTCATCAACTCCTCAAAGTATTCTTTCCATCTATCTGGGACACTACTGGCACCAGTCAATATATTTCCATCTCTATCCTTAATAACCCTAACCTGCTGCAAATCCTTCCCATCTCTATCCCTCTGTCTGGCCAACCTGTAAAGATCCTTTTCTCTTTCTTTAGTGTCCAACCTGCCATACATGTCATGATATGCCTCTTGTTTGGCCTTTGCCACCTCTACCTTTGCCCTATGTCGCATCTCAATGTATTTCTTTTCCCTCTCCTCGGGCCTTTCAGTGGCCCACTTCTTCTTAGCTAAGCTTTTTCCTTGTATGATTTCCCATACTGTGAGGTTTCACCACCAAGTCTCCTTCTCTCCTTTCCTGCCAGAAGATACACCAACTACTCTCCTGTCTGCCTCTCTGATCACCTTGGCTGCAATGGTCCAGTCTTCTAGAAGCTCCTCCTGTCCACCAAGAGACTGTTGCACCTCTTCCCAAAAAGCTGCACAACACTTGTCCTGTCTCAGCTTCCACCACATGGTTCTCTCTCTGCCTTTGTCTTCCTAATCTTCCTCCCCACCACCAGAGTCATTTTACACACCACTATCCTATGCTGTCTAGCCACACTCTCCCCTACCACTACTTTACCGCCGGTAACCTCCTTCAGATTCCATCGTCTGCTCAAGATGTAATCCACCTGCGTGCTTCTACCTCCACGCTTGTAGGTCACCCTTCGTGCCTCTTCTGGAAAAAAGTGTTCACTACAGCCTTTTGCAACCTTTTTACAAAGTCTACCACCATCTGTCCCTCCAAGTTCCTTTCCTGGATGCCGTACTTACCCATCACTTCTTCATCACCCCTATTTCCTTCACCAACATGTCAATTACAATCTGCACCAATCACGACTCTCTCTCTGTCTGGGATGCTCAGAACTACTTCGTCTCGCTCCTTCCAGAATTCCTCTTTCATCTCTCGGTCACATCCTACCTGTGGGGCATAGCCCTACAATCACATTATACATAACACCCTCAATTTCAAGTTTCAGCCTCATCACTCAATACGATACTCTTTTCACTTCCAAGACATTCTTAGCCAACTCTTCTTTTAAAATAACCCTGACTCCGTTTCTCTTCCCATCTACACCATGGTAAAATAATTTCAACCCTGCCCCTAAACTTCTAGCCTTACTGCCTTTCCACCTGGTCTCCTGGACACACAATATATCAACCTTTCTCCTCATCATCATGTCAACCAACTCCTGAGATGTTCCTGTCATAGTCCCAACATTCAAAGTCCCCACATTCAGTTCTCGGCTTTGTGCTTTCCTCTTCTCTTTCTGCCGAAGAACCCGCTTACCACCTCTTCTTCTTTGACTTCGACCCACAGTAGCTGAATTTCCACCGGCGCCCTGCAGGTTGACGGCGCCGGTGGCAGACGTTGTTAACCCGTGCCATGACCGATCCGGTATGGAATTCTTTGGATGAAGGCTAATATTTGCCGGATGTCCTTCCTGACGCAACCCTCTGCATTTATCCGGGGTTGGGACCGCACTACAGTTTGCACTGGCTTGTGCCCCCCATAGGGCTTCATTAATTGGTTAGCTAAATAATAGTGTTTAAAGTTGGGAGCATTTAGGCCTCCCTCCTGTTTACCTTTCTGAAGAGTGGATTGACTAATTGTATTTTTCTTATTTTTTGATCAAAAAAAAAATATTACAGCAGAATCTAAGGTTTGAAACCATTTAAATGTCGTCTTAAATACAATAAGATTATAAATTAATGTGTGTGCCGGCGAATGTGGAAGCGCGTGGGTTGCGCTGCGGCTTCTCCTCCCTGATTGATGGAGTGGGCCGACTGCGGCTCTTCGTACGCGCGTAAGCAGCCTGGAAACAGTGACTGAGATTAGTTCATCAGAAAACGCTTTGGTATTGGATTAAGGAGGCTTTTGACGTTTTGTGCAGCCGCGATTGTGTTATGGCGCCTTTACATCACCTTTGGAGGGGGCCAATGTGAGTAGGGGCACTTCCGGGATCCGCGTCGAGGTGTGCACAGTAGTTGAGTGAATGATGTGAAAGTTACTGTCTGAATGATGCAGAGTGCATGGTATAAGCGTGATGAGGAGAATAATAAGTAAGTGAGTGTATTTCAGTGTCATACGAATGAATTACGTGCTGTGTACGTGCGGAATTTCTCAAGTGTATTAAAGCAGAGTAATGGGTTGAAAAAGCATACATGAAATGTAAAGGCACCTCCGTGATTAATTAAATTAGGATGAAGGCCAGTCTGTGCTACATCAAAATTAGGGATATAGAGAGTTAGTTAATTAAAGTAAGTCTTTATATATAGAAGTTCCTGTTTGTGGCAAACCGTTTTAAGAAAAAAAATAAATGAACACAATTGATTCCGGTCTCAATATATAGTAAATCAATTTATTTCCATTCTCATAAAATGGAGGGACATGTCAGTATGGTATGTCAAGTTATTTTGCTGGTTAGTCGACAATATTTTCACTGTTGCTAATTTAAGTAGGAGAAACAGGGGAACATCTGCTGATTAATATAAAAGTATGCTTACTTTTACTCAAGAGTTCTATTACTTGACAATAATGTCACTCAAGTAAAAGTAAAAAATAGTCCGCCAAAAAATTACTTGTGTAAGAGTAAAAAGTACACAGTGAAATAATTACTCGAGTACTGATTCAATCGTGAGTAAATTCAGATTTGTTTTTCACCACAGCATGAACATCAATCAAATAAAAATAACAAAATAAAATGTGAATGTGCAAATTCTGATATTCGTGTGTGTGTGTGTGCATGTGCGTGTGTGTGTGTATGTGTGTGTGCGTATGTGCATGTGTGTCTGTGTATGCACAGCCAAAACTACAACAAAACATCTGCAATTTACTGTAAGGTGTTTTCTCAAGTTATAAGTGAGCTGAAATATCCACGTTTGGGCAGACAGTGCCAGACAAATACTACAATACATGAAAGCTGTTTTTTTGGTTGTCTAAAAGTAAACACGAGAAGCGCGCCGTTGCCTTCAACATGGTGGCCACGTAGACACAACGATCAGCCAATAGAAGCTCCATAGAAGACATTGTGCGAAGGCTTAAACCTCGTGTTTTTGGCACCTGCCGGGTGAGTTGGAAAATGTATGTTTTATATATACCAAATATTACTTCTATTAGTTTTATACAACCTTCACATGCTTTATTCTTCCATGTTGTGACTGCTGGCTGTTTTCCGGCCGTTTTGTGCGTCCTGGTTGTTCCCAGCCATGTTGTGACTACGAGCGGATTGTCAAATAAGATAGGTTGAGTGCAGTTGGACAAAGATAATTGTTTTGCTTTCCTTTGCTTCTCTGTCTCTCTCACTTCTGTTTTGCTTTGACTTCAGTCAGGGTGAAAACTCATAAGACTTGTACCTTTTCCTCTTTGCAAAGACTTCCATCCATCCATTTTCTGAGCCGGTTCTCCTCACAAGGGTCATGGGCGTGCTGGAGCCTATCCCAGCTGTCATCGGGCAGGAGGCGGGGTACACCCTGAACTGGTTGCCAGCCAATCGCAGGGCACACACAAACAAACAACCATTTGCACTCACAGTCACACCTACGGGCAATTTAGAGTCTCCAATTAATGCATGTTTTTGGGATGTGGGAGGAAACCGGAGTGCCCGGAGAAAACCTACGCAGGCACGGGGAGAACATGCAAACTCCATACAGGCGGGGTCGGGGATTGAACCCGAGTCCTCAGAACTGTGAGGCTGACGCTCTAACCAGTCGGCCACCGTGCTGCCTTTGCAAAGACTTTTCTTTCTTTTTTGTAATAAAATCCCACAAAGACAAGATTGCTTCCTTACTTATTCTGTCAGAAAAAGATTTGCCAAAACAGTTGGTGTCAGAAGTGGGATTCTAGGATTGATCGCCGATCCAGGGGACCCCGGTGTCATGGGTGTGTGCTCCGGTTTTTGTCTTCCCCCTGTTTCATACACACCTGCTCCTGAGAGCATCTTCACCACCTGTGCCTCGTTCACCCTAATTACACCTTACATTTAACCTTGTGTCTCATTCTTTCTGGTCGCCAGTTCGTTGTACCTTATCATCGCGTTCCAGCATTCCTTATTTCCACGTCAAAGACTCACAGTAAGACTAGACCTTGTTCCTATTATCGACCTCGCCTTTTTGCCTCATGTTTTTGGATACTGTTGCCTTTTTTTGGATTGCCTGCCTGTGTACCGACCTCTGTCCGAATATTAAACCTCTTTTTTTAAACTGTCCATTTCTTTTGCAGTCGTGCATTTTTGGGTCCTATCCTCTGTTCCGTTCTTGACAGAACGAACTGGCCATAACATGGACCCAGCAGACTCAGACCCGGTGCGCAAAGCCCTTCAAGCACAGGGTCAATGCCTCTGGAAGCAGGATGAGCAGCTTGCTGCTCTCCACCTTCATCTAGAGGGACTATCAGAACATCAGGACAATATGATGAGAAAGGTGGCCTCACAGTTAGAAGTTCTTATGAAAATGAAGAAGGAACCAGTTGGCACAATACCCGATACCGCCACGGTACCAACATTTCCATGTGAAGCAGTCATCCTGCAGCCACCTGCCACCTCTGCTGCTGTCTTCCCACAGCAGGTTCTCTGGAGATTCTGGGAACATTAAGCCGTTCATCACTCAGTGCAAACTCCACTTTGAGCTGCAGGCAGCTGCCTTCCCCACCGAGTGGCCAAAAATCGCTTTCGTTATTTCCCACCTGACTGGTCATGCGGAGGCGTGGGCTACTGCTGAATGGAGCCGCAATTCCGCCGCGTGTCATTCGTGGGCTTTTTTCGTAAAGACTATGGAGCAAGGTTTATTTTTTTTCCACACCAGATCGTGAGGCAGCTCGCTCCCTTGTCACCTTACAACAAGGCAAGCGCAGGGTGTCAGATTATGCGATTGAGTTTCGCATTCTAGCAGCTGAGAGTCAGTGGAATAATAGGGCACTGCTCGATGCCTTTTTTCAAGGACTATCTCCGCCGTCAAGGATCATTTGGTCCCGCTAGACCTGCCGAACAACGTGGACACTCTCATTGCTCTCGCCATAAAGATTGACAAGAGGCTTTTGGATCGCGAGCTGGACGGAGTTTGGCGGAGGGCTGCGTCACCGCGCACTTGGAGGACGAGCCTCGGTGACCAGCCAAACCAAGGCAGAGCCCCTGTTTCCGGTCTCAATCATACTGGCGAGCGTCACCACGGATGAACCCATGCAACTGGGCAGGTTCCATCTCTCCCCTGAGGAACGTCAGCGCCGGCTGAGGGAAGGGCGGTGATTCTACTGCGGGCAGTCAGGTCATTCCGTGAGCAACTGTCACGTCAAGGTTGCCGGTGCCGGTAGCAAGGGCATGGGAGAGGTGAGTCTGAATTTCATTAAAGAAGACCCTGCCCGGGTTCTTCCTAATGTGACACTATGCTCTCCTGATGAAGAAATTCATACACCTGTATTAATTGACTCTGGTTCTGATGCAAACTTACTCAACTCCCTCCTCGTTAGACGTATGCACCTTCGAACCTTTCAAATAAAACGACACCGCAACACCTATGCTGCTGACGGGAGTTTTATGGGCAAGATCACTCACCGCACCCAAACACTCACATTGACATTTCCTGATTCTCACTCGGAACGCATTAGTTTTCATGTTTTTGACGCTATGAATCATTACCTTATTTTAGGGAACCCATGGTTGAAATTACATAACCCCCACATTGACTGGTTCTCTGGGCAGGTTATGTCATGGGGCAGCAATTGCACCCGGAACTGTTTCAAGCCGCCATGTGATGTTCAGGGCTATGTTTCTAATGACAATCCACAGACCCCATCTGGGGATCCTGATTTATCTCAAGTGCCCATCTGTTACCAGGATAATAAAGACGTTTTTTCCAAGTCCAAGGCCAAATCCCTTCCACCCCACAGACCTTATGACTGTGCTGTTGACATGCTGCCTGGAATCACACTCCCACGAGGGAGGTTCTTCTCTCTTTCAGGGCCGAAACACAAAGCTATGAAGGAGTATGTGGATGAATCACTGGCAGCCGGGATTATTCACCCATCTTCATCCCCTGCGGGAGCAGGATTTTTCATTGTGGACAAGAAGGACATGACTCTGCGACCCTGTATCGATTACCGGGGTCTCAACAACACAACGGTGAAAAACAGGTATCCTCTTCCTCTCATCTCCACCGCCTTTGAGTTCCAAGCGGGAGCCAAGATTTTCACCAAACTAGACTTAAAAAATGCATATTATTTAGTTAGGATAAGGGAAGGGGATGAATGGAAAACAGCATTCAACACACCAACGGGACATTACGAGTATTTGGTGATGCCTTTTGGACTCACTAACGCTCCAGCTGTGTTCCAGAACTTTGTCTGCGTGACATGTTGATTGTGTATGTTTTTGTATATTTGGACGATATTTTGATATTCTCCCCCGGATGAGGACACTCACATCCATCATGTCCACTCTGTGTTGCAGCAGTTACTGCAGAATGAACTATATGTCAAGGCTGAGAAATGTGAGTTCCACAAGGCGTCCGTTTCTTTTCTGGGGTTCGTGCTGGCTCCAGGTGAAATCAAGATGGACCCTTGCAAACTTGATGCCGTGACTAATTGGCCCACTCCCACGTCACGCAAAGACGTACAAAGGTTCTTAGGGTTCGCTAATTCCTACAGAAAGTTCATTAGAAATTTCAGTTCTATAGCCTCGCCTTTGCATGATCTTACCTCGCCACACAGAACTTTTGTACGGAACCCTCGTTGTCAGGCTGCTTTTCAGAAACTTAAATCGAGCTTTACCTCCGCTCCCATCCTTACTTTGCCAGATCTCAAACAACAGTTTGTGGTAGAAGTTGGTGCATCTGATGCCGGTATATGAGCACTGCTCTCCCAGAAATCTCTCAAGGATGGTAAGTTACATCCTTGTGTTTATCTCTCCAAAAAACAGACCCCAGCCGAGAGAAATTATGACATTGGTGACCGTGAACACACACACATTATTGTGTGTGTGTTTATTATTGACTAATCAATTTCAGGAAACAAGTCCAATCAGCCCCCCTAAGGCTGGCCGACGGACCTCTGCATGACATCAAACCCAGTGTTTTTGTGCTGATTAAAAACTTCTGGCGGAAAACGTGGAAACATCAGCACTGGCTGGGGCCTTTCCAAGTCCTCGTAACCAATACTGCAGTGAAGGTCGCTGAAAGAGCGACGTGGGTTCACGCATCACACTGCAGGAAGGTCCCAGCGCCTCCTATGGTCCCGACTCCTCCACTTCCCTCACCTTCTATGACGGTTGACCGTAAAGGTCGGCCTAATGAGGCTAAGTAACCACCTTTAAAAAAGAGGATTCATTTTTAGCATACACTTTTAGCTACAATCAGTGTTAGCAACTGATTGCGCGCTGATAGGTCAAAGAGGAGCAGAAGATAGGTCATAGAAGCCGAGCAACGACCAATCATCTGTCTGAACTGAAGTGCACACCACACATACACACGCACACTTGCGTGACTCGGCAGAAGAACAGAAGAAAGACAATGACTAAAACTCTTCCTCAGTGTTTCACCGTCAACTCTCATAATTGTTGTGATAAAAATGTGTGTTAAATTGTGTATTGATCCTCCCACTTGGACAGTTGACACAATTTTGTACCTTACGAGACGTGACAACTATGCCGAGCCTCCTTGGTTACATACGATTGCCACTACTTCTGCTAATTGCACTCCTACTGTACGAATGTTTGGTTTCAGTATGCACCCCTTTTTTTTCCATCTGGCACGCTCTCAAAATCATTCTAACTGCTATGGAACAAGTTTGAAAAAAGAAAACCTGTGGCCAGGTTCTAAATTTAGTTTTAGAATGCATATTGCACGAGGAAGTGGGACAGTCCGGCTTATGAAAACCTGGCCAGGTACAAATTTATAGACAAGCAAAGAGGAAGTGTGTTAAGATGAAGTGTTTGTGATTGAAAAGTTCCATAAGGAGATGGAAATTTTTTCTTAAAACCTAGGACAAGGTTCCAAATTTACTGTAGTTGCAAAATGAATATTCCACTATGAAAAAGTAGAACTCTCTGGCTCACAACCTGGCTAGGTGACTAAATTTGATATGTGTGGGGAAGAGTGCACTGTGGGGAGAAGACGTTGAGACCCGCAGTGTGCAGTCTGGGAAAAAGCTATTTACATTGGATTTAAGTAACGACAGCGATGAGCTGTGAGAGGGCAAGTTATCATGCATACACAGACAAGGCAGGGCCGAGGTGGAAGTGATTATGTCATTAACGGAAATTGGGGTTTTTGGCTGGTCTGAGTACAGATTGTCAAAAAAGCTGTGGGTAAATTTGAGTCACAAATCCATGCGATGAGTCCATGTTTGGCTGTATGGAGAGTCGCGGTGAGATTTAGAACCATGCCCTATATGGGGTGGATATTAATTAATCTGAGTCATATTATTTATTATTGTTTACACAAAACAAATAAAAACCTCGATCGATATCTTCTTCTTTTCCTTTCGGCTTGTCCTGTTAGGGGTTGCCACAGCGTGTCATCCTTGTAAGCCCATCTCCTGCATCCTCCTCTCTAACACCAACTACCCTCATGTCTTCCCTTATGACATCCATCAAACTTCTCTTTGGTCTTCCTCTAGCTCTCTTGCCTGGTAGCTCCATCCTTATCACCCTTCTACCAATATACTCACTATCTCTCCTCTGGATGTGTCCAAACCACTGAAGTCTACCCTCTCTAACTTTGTCTCCAAAACATCTACCCTTGGCTGTCCCTCTGATGAGCACGGGGAGAGAAAGCATGGAAATTCCACAGAGGGATTGAACCCCAGTCCTCAGATCTGTGAAGCAGACGCTCTAACCAGACGTCCACTGTGCCGCCCTCACAAATACACTCCCGGAAAAATTGTCATAAATTGCCATGAACTCACTCTTAAACCTTGTTGAAAGCCTTCCCGCAAGAGCACCACAGCTCCAGCCGCTCCACTTCCTGTCGATACGCAGACTCGTCACCATCTTTGATGAGGCCGATGACTATGGTGTCAACTGCAAACTTCAGGTGTTTGACAGCCGAGTGTGTAGAGGTGCAGTTGTTTGTGTAGAGAGAGTAGAGCAGCGGAGAGAAGACACAATCTTGGGGTGCCCTGGTGATGGTGGTACATGTAGATGAGGTGGTGTCACCCAGCCCTGCCCGTCAGGAAGCTGTAAATCCACTGGCTGATGGCAGGCGAGACGCTGAGCTGGAGAAGCTTGGAGGAGAGGAGTTCAGGGATGATGGTGTGGAACGCAGAGCTGAAGTCCACGAACAGGATCCTTGCGTGGGTCCCCGCGCCGTCGAGGTGTTCTCGGATGAAGTGCAGTCCCATGTTGACTCCATCATCCGCAGACCTGTTTGCTCGGTAGGCAAACTGTAGGGGGTCCAGCAGGGGACCTGTGACACTCTTGAGGTGGTCCAGCACGAGGCATTCAAAGGACTTCATGCCCACAGATGTCAGGGCGTTTTTTGGCGACTGGGATGATTGGTGGAGCATTTGAAACAGGATGGAAATTCACACAGTTCCAGAGAGCTATTGAAGATCTGTGTGGAGACTGGAGACTTTGAGGCAGGATGGGGAGACAAGGTCTGGGCCTCCTGCTTTGTTGAACATCCTGTTCGTGGATGGTCAACACAGAATTCAGAGGTGTGATCGTGGTCGGTGGTGCGGCTGATTGGTGTGGGGTGTTAAAGTGTCCTTTTCAAATCTGAAGTAGAAGGTGTTCAAGTCGTCGACTATTTTATTGTTCTCAGCTTGGGGTTTGGTCGCTTGTAATTGGGTAGCTATTGTCATGCATGCCAGACGGATTTAGAGTTGTTAGTGGTAAACTGTTTTTCTAACTTTACTGTGTAGTTTCTCTTGGCAATGTTAATTTCTTTAGTCAGCTGTTTTCCAGCGTGATTATACAGAGCCTTATCCCCACTACGATATGCATCCTCTTTAGCCTTGGCGAAGTTGCTTAAGTTTGGAAGTGAACCACGGCTTGTTGTTATTGAACGAGCAAAATGACTTTGTTGGTACACACACCTCTTCACAGAAACTGATATAGGATGTGACAGTCTCCATATATTCATCCAGGCTGCCAGCTGAATTTTCAAAGACACTCCAGTCTGTGCACTCTAGACAGCTTTTACGTTCTATCTTTGCTTCGTTGGTCCACATTTTTTTGCTGTTTTCACCGTAGTCTTCGCGCATTTACGTGCTTGCCTGTATGTTGGTATTAAGTGAATTAAGCAGTAATCAGACAAATCCAGAGCTGCACGAGGTATTGCACGGTATGCGTTATTAAGCATAGTATTGCAGTGGTCTAAAATTTTATTTTCCCTGATAGGACAGTTGATGTGCTGCTTGTATTTGGGGAGTTTGTGGTTGAGTTTAGCTTTGTTCAAGTCCTCAAGAATAATGAGGGGTGAGTCTGGGTGTTTATTTTCAATTTCGTTTACTTGTTCAGCGAGTGTTAGCAGTGCAGCATTAATGTTGGCTAGAGGAGGAATGTAAACACCGGCGAGGATGAAACATGCGAACTCATGCGGCGAGTAGAATGGCTTACATTTCAAAAACAGCACCTCTAAAGTGTGGGCTGACGTCAGTACGACATTTTTTGTTGATATAGAAGCATATCCCGCCGCCTTTTGTTTTCCCCAATAACGCGGTCTGCCTGGTGAAGATGGAAGCCCGGAAGCATTACGACGCAATCAGGGATACCCTCACAAAGCCATGTCTCCGTAAAGCACACACACATATACTCATGAGTGATATTAACCATTCGTCCTCATGGGGATACCTTTCACTAGCAGGGATCTCGCTTGATATGCGTTCCGCATCCTGCACAAAAATTAGCAGGGACACATAAATTATGATCAATCTGCGTCTTCGGAGGCATGGTTTAGTACTCTGGCGTGGTGCTGGAAATCCGGCATATGATTTTTTTTGTCGGACGAGACAGGCCTCTAGAGTGTGGTTAATTTGGTCGCATATGTGCCCTAATTTCTGAAAGGTGCAGCAAAAAAAAAAAAAAAAAAAAAAAAGATTATGCATGCAGTCATTTCAGGAAGAAAAAAGCAGAGACACGATGGGTTTCATCGTGGTGTGCGCGCCGACGTGTGTTTGAAAATTGGCCGCTAGCGTACACGAAGCTATGTCGTCTGACGGCGAGCCAGCAGCTGAATTCATTCATTAATCCATTTTCCGTACCGCTTATCCTCACTAGGGTCGTGGGCTGGTTAGGGTCGTGGGCTAGTTAGGGTCACAGGGCGCTGGAGCCTCTCCCAGCTTACTTCAGGCAAAGGCGGACTACACCCTGAACTGGTCGCCAGTCAGTCGCAGGGCACATATAAACACGGGCAACCATTTGCACCGTCACTGAGTGGAAACTGAACCCAGGCTTCCCGCACCAAAGTCAGGCGAGTGTACTACTACAGCTATAGTTACAGAAAATTGGGTGGCATAAATGGAATTAGAATTATTATTATTCAGCTACTGTGGGTCAAAGACGAAGGAGAGGTGGAAAGCGGGTACATAGACAGAAAGAGAAGAGGAAAGCACAGAGCCTAGAATTGAATGTGGGGACTTTGGATGTTGGGACAATGACGGGAAAATTGGCTGACCGTAATTATGTTTATAAATGCATGCTCAGAAACCCAAGTGAATTATTCATTTGTACAAATAGGATGGAAAGATGTCATGTAATTTTATTACTTTAAATTATAGGCAAATAGGCAAATATTTTCTTCAGCTAGCTAATAAATATGAGCACAAATAGGGAACAGATTTGTTCTTTCATATGGTACAGATTATATTGTTCTTGCAATATGTATTTTTCAAGGTTATATATTTAAACTCAGGAAACAAAACAAAACAAAAAACAACAACTGAGTTGCCTCTACTCACCCCATTTGAACATCATCATTGTCAAAAAGAGAGTCTTTAGATTCAGACATGCTTTACCAAACTCCATTTTACATTATGTGATGAGGTTATTATAAAAAACAGTGATACTCCTTGCTTGCTACTGTCACCCTGTGTGAACAGGGAGGCTAAGAACATACTGCTTTTTTCTAGCAGCCAATAAGCACCTCCCAGGTCTTAAGATTCAGTCCCACATGCTCTGGAGTATAATTCGACATGACAGGGTAACTGGAAAAGCTGGAAGCTGGATAAACCGGTCACACTAATGCTCATACTAGTTGAGTCTAATCTGTGCTTTAAATACATTTGCAATCATTTATGCAGTTACGTATTTTTACCAATCACTCCACTATCTATGTACAAACTATATTTAGTATATATATATATTAAATCCATACGTCCCTTTTAAAAGAAAATAACTGCAGTGAAATAATTCATCCATCCATTTTCCATACCACTTACCCTAACTGGGGTCGCAGGCGAGCTGGAGCCTATCTCAGCTGACACTAGACGAGATGCGGGGTACACCCTGAACTGATCGCCAGCCAATCGCAGGGCACATATAAACAAACAACCATTCACACTCACATTCACACCTATGGACAATTTCAGTTTTTTGGATGTGGTAGGAAACCGAAATACCCGGAGAAAACCCATGCAGGCACGGAGAGAACATGTAAACTCCACACAGATGAGGCCAGATTTGAACCCCGGTTCTCAGAAGTGTGAGGCAGAAGTGCTAACCAGTCGCTCACCGTGGCACCTGCAGTGAAATAATAAAAGACCATATCTGATTACAACTAAATGTCGTTGAAGTGGGCGGCACGGTGACCGACTGGTTAGAGCGTCAGCCTCACAGTTCTGAGGACCCGGGTGGAATCCCCAGCCCCGCCTGTGTGGAGTTTGCATGTTCTCCCCGTGCCTCCGTGGGTTTTCTCCGGGCACTCCGGTTTCCTCCCGCATCCCAAAAACATGCATGAATTGGAGACTCTAAATTGCCCGTATGTGTGAATGTGAGTGCGAATGGTTGTTTGTTTGTATGTGCCCTGCGATTGGCTGGCAACCAGTTCAGGGTGTACCCCACCTCCTGCCCGATGATACCTGGGATAGGGTCCAGCACGCCCGCGACCCTAGTGAGGAGAAAATGGATGGATGGATGGTAGTTGAAGTGCGGTGTTACAGTTTTGTTTGGAGGGGATATCTGTGTGTGTGTGTGTGTGTGTGTGTGTGTGTGTGTGTGTGTGTGTGTGTGTGCGTGTGTGCAAGCGTATGTACTTGTATTCATGACAAACCAGGACAATTTTATGATAACACACCTTCACTGTCAGAACACATGGGAAAATGAGGACATTTTTGACGTCCTCACATTCTAGAGCTCCCTCAGATGCTCCCACACCAAAAATCTCACGATAAAATATCACGATTTCACGAAATATATTGTGTAAGTGTGTTTATCGTTTGACTCACTTTTTATTTTGAAACCTTTTGGCCGACTTTGGTACTTTGACACACTTTTCACACACTTTTAGTGACGTCACTGCGCAGGTCCTCATATGTCCTATATTTGTCACTAACACAGTCTCCAACATTCAAAGCAGGTTTTAGCCAGGCCTGCAGTCACAACGAGGCTAAGTATTAAAGTATCTGAAACAAACACGACCACACCAGAGCTCTCAGTGAACAGCACATCCACCCTTCAACCACCTTCATTGCTTAGGGGAGAATACTCTTGCCGTAATCAGTATCATTTGACGCCACATGCACACTTAAGCACAAAAAAAATAGATAATTAGTCAGCTAGCTCGGTAACTTGAATTCAAACAAAACACACTGGACTCGGTCGGACAAACTGTGGAATGGCTGCATAAGTAACGGTAAGTAATTACTTTTACTTTATCTTAAGCAACAGAAAGTAGAGGTTGTTGTTAAATATAACCGTGTTCAACAATGCCCACCCGAGTTAATTTTAGCTAATTAGCTACCTATTTAGCTTCAAGTAATATAGATGTGGTGTTGCAGTGGAAGATTCTGGAAACTTTTTCTCCATCTTCAACTGCAATACAGTCTTTTTAACTGTTCTTGGTCCCCAAAAATATATTAGCACAAGATATGATTTCTGTAATTGCAGATAATACTAATATTTTCAGAAATAACAGACAATAACATATTAATTAGTCAGTACAGGTAATGAAAAGTTGAGCATGCACTTTTATAATGACAATATAGCAGTATCTATCTTTGTCGGCGCTTTGGTAAATTAATATTATGTTCATGTTATTTAATGTTACACTGTTATTAGACTTACACAGGGTTTACCCTGATCTAATAGCCTGACCAACAAAATATTATTACGGTTTAAATCAGAATAATACTTTATACGTCCTGTTTGAGTCAAAGTAATTACTCTTCTTTTTTGTATTTGTCTGTCTGGCTGATATTTTGTCGTCTTCCACTGTAGATGTTCACAGGTTGATGAGTACATACACAAGTGAAGACCATGTCAAAAAAAGAGCCAGACTTAGTCATGAATCTGAGGCTGCTAAATTTATTTACAGTATCATTTGTATGGTTACTGCATGAACATACATTAGCTGCAGTATTATTGAGTATTATTTCTTTAATTACTCAATTGATTGGATTTGATAAATATAAAATTTATAATAATAAATAACTAAATAAAAAACTCAATCGCGTAATCTGACACCCTGCGCTTGCCTTGTTGTAAGATGACAAGGGAGCGAACTGCCTCACGATCTGGTGTGGAAAACTGAAAAATTTGCTCCATAGTCTTTACGAACAAAGACCACAAATGACACGCAGCGGAATTGCGGCTCCATTCAGCAGTAGCCCACGCCTCCGCATGACCAGTCAGGTGGGAAATTACAAAAGCGATTTTTGCCCGCTCGGTGGGGAAGGCAGCTGCCTGGCAAAGTGGAGTCCGCACTGAGTGATGAACGGCTTAATAGTCCCAGAATCCCCAGAGAACCACTCCGGTCGAGAGAGCTGTGGGCAGACAGCAGCGGAGGTGGTAGGTGGCTGCATGACGACTGCTTCACCTGGAAACAATGGTACAGTGGCGGCATTGGGTGCTGCGCCAGGTGGTTCTTTCTTCTGAAGCATATTCATTAGCACTTCAAACTGTGAGGCCACCTGTCTCATCATATTGTCCTGACGCTCTGACAGTCCCTCTAGATGAAGGTGGGGGGCAGCAAGCTGCTCAGCCTGCTTCAAGAGGCGTTGACCCTGCACTTGGCTTTGCGCACCGGGTCGGAGTCGGCTGGATCCATGTTATGGCCAGTTCGTTCTGTCATGAACAAATGGACAGTTTCAAAAAGAGAGGTTTAATATACGGACAGAAGTCAGTACACAGGCAGGCAATCCAAAAAAGGCAACAGTATCCAAAAACATGAGGCAAAAAGGCAAGGTCGATAATCGGAACAGGGTCTAGTTTTACTGTGAGTCGGTGACGTGGAAACAAGGAATGCTGGAACGCGACGACAATGTACAACGAACTGGCGACGAGAAAGAATGAGACACGAGGTTAAATGCAAGGTGTAATTAGGGTGAACGAGGCACAGGTGGTGAAGATGCTCTCAGGAGCAGGTGTTTATGAAACAGGGACAAAAACCGGAACACACACCCATGACACTGAGTTTGTGTGTACTATTTACAGACGCTCTGATGGACATGAGCACAATTGGGAGAGCTCTCAACACATGTGCACAGCATTTAGCCAATTTTTGTTTTAAAGTTGCATTCATACGTTCAACAACTCCTTGTGATTGTGGGTGGTACACAGATCCAAATCGGTGAGTGAGTCCTAGACATTTTTCCACATGAGCCGAATTTTTACTACTATAATGAGATCGATTACCTGATCAGATTAGTCTTGGGAAAACAGCGTTTGACTCAGTCACCACCACTTCGATAAATCAAGGGATAGAGCCGACCTATATCAACATTCTACAATCAATATACAATGATTCTTTAGGTTCAATACGAATTGATTATGAAAGAGTCCGAATAAGTCTAGGAAAAGGGGTCAGGCAAGGCGACACACTGTCTCCAAAGCTCTTTACAGCTTGCCTTGAAGAAATATTTAAAAAGCTCAATTGGGAAAAAGAAGGACTGAAAATTAACGGCGCTTATTTGGGCCATCTTCGTTTTGCAGATGACATAATTTTATTCTCCTACGATGCTGAACAACTACAGCGTCGTATTCAGGAATTAGAGTGAGAAAGTCGTCGCTCAGGTCTGAAATGAACGTCATGTTCAATCGTTACTGTCCACAAAAAGATTGGAGGACTATGTCCGAGACGCCATCGAAAACAACTACTTGTACATCTATTTACGCCAACTTGTAACAATGCCTGTAAATACAAGCACTGAAGTTGAACGCCTCATAAAGCTTGCCGGGCAGGCTTATGGAAGGCTTCGTGTTATATTCAAGAACAATCTTCCCATTTGCTTGAAAAGAAAGGTTTTTGATCAATATATTTTACCACTCCTCACTTACGGTAGTGAAACTTGGACTACGAATGCCAAAGTTATCAAAAAGACTATGTGTAACCCAAAGGAACGTGGAACACCAAATGTTGAAAATAAGCATTCGCGACAAGAAAAAAATGCAGTTGGATAAGACAGCAAATGCGAGTTACTGACCTCATTCAAAAAATAAAAAGCCTTAAATGGAAATGGGCTATACATATAAAAAAATATATATATATGATGCTGTCAAGCTGAAGAAGGAGTCCCATTGGGCTATTTTGGCTGGTGGGACTCCTGAGGCAGCGGATGGGTACCGGCTGGCCAAGCGAAATGCAGCTTTGGTGGTCGCTGAAGCAAAAACTCGGGTATGGGAGGAGTTTGGTGAGGCCATGAAGAAAGACTTCCGGATGGGCTTCGAGGAAATTCTGGTCCACCATGCGGCGCCTCAGGAGAGGAAAGCAGTGCACCACCAACACTGTGTATAGTGGGGATGGGGCGCTGCTCACCGCGACTTGGGATGTTGTGAGTCGGTGGGCAGAATACTTTGAAGACCTCCTCAATTCCACCGACACGCCTTCCCATGAGGAAGCAGAGTGTGGGTTCTCTGAGGCGGGCTCTCCGATATCTGGGGTTGAGGTCACCGAGGTGGTTAAAAAGCTCCTCGGTGGCAAAAGGCCCCGGGGGTGGATGACATTCGCCCGGAGTTCCTAAAGGCTCTGGATGTTGTGGGGGAACAGTGGACCAGCTCTACACCCTCAGCAGGGTCCTCGAGGGTTAATGGGAGTTCACCCAACCAGTCTACATGTTTTTTGTGGACTTGGAGAAGGCGTTCTACCGTGTCCCTCAGGGAGTCCTGTGGAGGGTGCTTCAGGAGTATGGGGTACCGAACCCCCTGATACGGGCTGTTCGGTCCTGTACGACCGGAGTCAGAGTTTGGTCCGCAGTAAGTCGGACTCGTTCCCAGTGAAGGTTGGACTCCGCCAAGGCTGCCCTTTGTAACCGATTCTGTTCATAACTTTTATGGACAGAATTTCAAGGTGCAGCCGAGGCGTAGAGGGGGTCCGGTTTGGTGGCCTCAGAATTGCATCTCTGCTTTTTGCAGATGATGTGGTTCTGTTGGCTTCATCAAGCCGTGATCTCCAACTGTCATTGGAGCAGTTCGTAGCCGAGTGTCAAGCGGCTGGAATGAGAATAAGCACCTCTAAATCTGAGACTATGGTCCTTAGTCTGAAAAGGGTGGCGTGCCCTCTCCAGGTTGGGGATGAGATCCTGCCCCAAGTGGAGGAGTTCAAGTATCTTGGGGTCTTGTTCACGAGTGAGGGAAGAATGGAACGGGAGATCGACAGGCTGATCGGTGCAGCGTCTGCAGTGATGCGGACTTTGTATCGGTCCGTTGTGGTAAAGAAGGAGCTAAGCCGAAAGGCGAAGCTCCCTATTTACCGGTCGTTCTACGTCGTTCCTACCCTCACCTATGGTCACGAGCTGTGGACCCAAAGAACAAGATCCCGGATACAAGCGGCCGAAATGAGTTTCCCCCCCAGGGTGTCCGGGCTCTCCCTTAGAGATAGGGTGAGAAGCTCGGTCATCCGGGAGGAGCTCAGAGTAGAGCTGCTGCTCCTCCACATTGAGAGGAGCCAGATGAGGAGGCTGGAGCATCTGATTCGGATGCCTCCCGGATACCTCCCTGGTGAGGTGTTTTGGGCATGTCCCACCGGGAGGAGACCCTGGGGACGACCCAGGACAAGCTGGAGAGGCTATGTCTTTCGGCTGGCCTGGGAACATCCTCCCCGGAAGAGCTGGATGAAGTGGCTGGGGAGAGGGAAGACTGGACGTCCCTGCTAAAGCTACTGCCCCCGCGACCCGACCTCGGATAAGCGGTAGAAAATGGATGGATGGTTACTGGCTGGCTTCCAAGCCAATTCTGGGGCTTTAGGCTTGAACTCTCCCCTTTACACTAGTTACAGGCAGTGGTTTGAATCCCAAAGCTTTGCTTGGGCCTTTACACACACTTGCAGTTTTTATCGCTTAAAAATGCTTCCACGCGCGTGCAGTACACGTTTTTAGTTTTCATACTGGCAGGCTTCCAAGCCATTTTTGGGGCTTCTAAGGTAGAACTCTCCCCTTTACACTAGTTACAGGCAGTGGTTTGAATCCCAAAACTTTGGTTGGCGTTTTACGCACATTTGCAGTTTTTATTGCTTAAAAATGCTTCCCAGTGCCTGCTGTACACATTTTTGGTTTTCAGTGACAACTTCACACAAGTTGGTTTCCAAGCCAGTTCTCGGGCTTTCTAGGCTAGAACTCTCCCCTTTACACTAGTTACAGGCAATGGTTTGAGTGCCAAAACTTTGGTTGGGCTTTTCACACATTTGCAGTTTTTATCGCTTAAAAATGCTTCCCAGCGCCTGCTGTACACATTTTTTCTTTTCAGTAATAACTTCACAGAGGCTGGTTTCCATGCCAATTCTGGGGATTTATAGGCTAGAGTTCTCCCCTTTATACTTTTTACAGACAGTGGTTTGAATCCAAAATCTTTGGTTAGGCCTTTACACACATTTGCAGTTTTTTATTGCTGAAAAATGCTTCCCACTGCCTCCTGTACATGTTTTTTGTTTTCAGTGATAATTCACACAGCCTTTTTTCAAAGCCAATTCTGGGGCATTCTCGGCTAGAATTCTCCCCTTTACACGAGTTAAAGGCAGTGCTTTGAATCCCAAACCTTTGGTTGGGCTTAAAAGCACTCACCATTGCAGTTTTTATCGCTTAAAAATCCTTCCCAGCGAGTGCTGTACACAATTTTTTGTTTTCATAATGGCTGGCTTCCAAGCCAATTCTGGGGATTTCTAGACTAGAACTCTCCCCTTTACACGAGTTACAAATAGTGGTTTGAATCCCAAAACTTTGGTTGGGCTTTTACACGTGACTGCAGGCTGTTTTCGAAGCCAATTCTGAGGATTTCTCGGCTAGAAGTCTCCCATTTACACTAGTTACAAGCAGTGGTTTGAATCCCAAAGCTTTGGTTGGGCTTGTAATCACTTCTGCCGTTTTTATCGCTTAAAAATGCTTCCCAGAGCCTGCTGAAAAATGTTTCTATTCAGTCATAACTTTACACAGGCTGCTTTCCAAGCCAATTCTGGGGCTTTCTAGGCTAGAACTCTCCCCTTTACACTAGTTACAGGCAGTGGTTTGAATGCCAAAGCTTTGGTTGGGCCTTTACACGTTTGCAGTTTTTATCGCTTAAAAATGCTTCCCAGCGACTGCTGTACACATTTTTTTTTTCAGTCATAACTTCACACAGGCTGCTTTCCAAGTAAATTCCAAGTAAATTCCCAGGTTCTGTAACTACAGGCAGTGGTTTCAATTCCAAAGCTTTAGTTGGGCTTATAAACACTTCTGCAGTTTTTATCGCTTAAAAATGCTTCCCAGCGCCTGCTGTACACATTTTTTTTGTTTTCAGTGATAACTTCACACAGGCTGGTTTTCAAGCCAATTCTCTGGCTTTCTTGGCCAGATCTATACCCTTTTCACTAGTTATAGGCAGTGGTTTCAATCCCCAAACTTTGGTTGGGCTTTTACAAACATTTGCAGTTTTTAACTCTTAAAATGCTTCCCAGCACCTGCTGTACACATTGTTGTTGTTTTCAGTGACAACTTCACACAGTAACAACTTCACACAAGCTAATTCTGGGCCTTTCTAGGCTAGAACTGAGATTGTGTGTTTTCTAGACTTTTCCACCATGCTGATAAAGTGGCAGCAATAATTGGACTCTTCAAACAATTGTGGCGTTTTAGACTTGATAAATGGAAGGTCTGAAAGATTGGTGCTATTACAGTCTATCTATTCTAATTCCAACTAAGATTGTTGTTCAACATTAAGATGTCACCATTTAATGAGGTACTGTATTTGGATAGCTAAGTAATAGTGGTTGAAATTGGACGTGTTACGTCCCCCTTCTGCTTTACCTTTCTCAAAGGTAGCTCGGCTGATTCTATTTTTCTTGTTTTTAGAGAGTCAAGCATTTGGAAGCTTTTTAATGTATGTTTGAATGGGATCAGGCGGCAGGGTGGATGACTGGTTAGCGCGTCAGCCTCACAGTTCTGAGGACCGTGGTTCAATCCCCGGCCCCGCCTGTGTGGAGTTTGCATGTTCTCCCCGTGCCTGCGTGGGTTTTCTCCGGGCACTCCGGTTTCCTCCCGCATCCCAAAAACATGCATGGTAGGTTAATTGAAAACTCTAAATTGCCCGTAGGTTTAAATGTGAGAGCGACTGGTTGTTTGTTTGTTTGTATGTGCCCTGCGATTGGCTGGCAACCAGTTCGGGGTGTACCCCGCCTCCTGTCCGATCATAGCTGGGATAGGTTCCAGCACGCCCGTGACCCTAGTGAGGAGAAGCGGTACAGACAATGGATGGATGGTTGGATGGATATTTATTTATCCATACATCCATCCACGCTGCCCGCACCAAAGTAAGACGAGTGTACCACTGGAACATCAGCGACCCTATATTTATTAATTTATATTTATTTTCCCTTTTTTTTTCTTTCTCACATTTTAGATTGATTTGCATGGTGAGAGGACACATACATGGAGTGGAGATCTTCTCCCCTTGTCCCTGTGTTTGCGGTTCCGGCGTCTTTCTTTCACTCTTTCCCAATTTCGGGGTAGTATGAGGGGGACCCCAGTGCCCGGGGGGGGGGGCACTCCCGGAGAGCATTGATGGTGTGATGATGACTCACCCATGCTCCGTGGGTGCTGGTGCGGTGCCAGTTGGCGCTCACCTGGGTCGGGAAAATGGATGGATGGATGGATGGATGGATGAATGGGATCAAAATAAATAGTGAATTTCTGGTAACGTTTAATTTTTACTGTAGCTATACACCCTAAAAGTGAGATAGGCATGCTGTTCCAACATTTTACATCACAATTTTTTTGCAGTAGAGATATTATGTGATTTAATTTATTTAACTCTGTAAGTTTTGCTGAGATATTAATGCTTAGATATTTTATATTCCCAGTCATAATAGGAATGTTTGGATTTTGGTCCGCGGAATTCCATGAGTTAGTTGTTACAAGGAGTATTATTGATTTTGATAAATTGACAGCATATTCTGACAATTGTGAAAATGTCTTCATGAGGTTAAAAAGTTTTTGAAGTGATGCCTTGGGTTCTTGTAAATAAAGAAGCATATCATCTGCGTAAAGATTAATGTTGTGTTCTGACACAGGAATACTAATACCTTTAATCTTAGTGTTCTGCCGTATTGCTATTGCCAGTGGTTCGATAAATAGTGCGAATAGCAGGGGCGAGAGAGGGCATCCTTGTCTAGTTCCTCTGGGTAAAGTGAAACTTTGAGATGTGACCCCATTTGTGGTGACAGTTGCTTTGGGTGAGTTGTACAACGTTGCGATCCAGTGTATATATGAGTCACCGAAGCCAAATTTGTGAAGTACATCAAAAAGAAAAGACGTTAACTGGTCTTTTCTTTTTCAAAAGCTTTTTCTGCGTCTAGTGACAAGACAATAGTTTTTTGGTTATTACGCTGCGACATACTTATTAGGTTTATCTGACGTTGGTGGCGCTCCGTCCTTTAATTAAACCTGTTTGGTCAGAATGTATTAACGACGGCAGAATTTTTTTCTGGTCTGTTGGCTAAAGCCTTAGATATGATTTTGATGTCATGTTAATTGGAGACAGCGGTCAGTAATTAGCTGGAAGAGTGAAGTCTTTTATTGAGGCTATATTCATATGGCTTCTAAACAGGCATTTATCTTTTATCTCTATCACCATTCTGAAAAATAGTCATTCAAGTATACAGCAGAAATGTTTATAGAATTCAGTTTTCACCCATCATTGCTTGGAGCTCTTCCTGTTGGCATATCGTTTAAGGCCCTATGTAACTCTGCGAGGATTAATAGGGCATCTAAAAACTCTTTACGTTCTGAAGTTATTTGAGGGATGTTTAGGTTATTGAAAAACATTTCAATGTCGTTTTTTTATTCGGTTTATTATGGGATGAATATAAGATACTGTTGTGGTTGTAAAGTATGTCATTAATATCCTTTGGTGATTGAGTAAATTTGCTATTTGAATCTTGGAAAGATGTAATTTGTGTTTTTTCTTTGTTACGTTGAAGTCTGTTTCCTACGGAGCCCCCCTGGTGCCAAGGTATGAGAAAAATAAAATTCATTGATAATCTGTTCCCTCAGTTTAGTAAACTGTACCCTCAGTTTCGTAATCTGGACCCTCACTTTAGTCAACTGTACACTCAGTTTAGGAGTCCGTACCCTCAGTTTAGTAATCCGTACCCTCAGTTTAGTAATCCGTACCCTCAGTTTAACAAATGTCTGGGGCTCCGTATACCTACGTATATCTGTCAAGTGAAGTAAGTTCTATTTGTATGTTATATTCTTACTGGTGTGAATTCTGTGTATAAATTGTCATGTCGTGATATATCCAACATCCCATTTTTTCAACTGAAAGGCAATATTGCTGTATTTCGAGGGGGAAGATCATTATATAGCAGTACTAGCAGCTACAATTAGCCTGCATGTTTCCTTTCACTTTCCGTGCTTTTAAGCATTGCAATCACACTATCGCTGCAATCACACTATCATGACAACCTTCTTATCCCTGATGTGTTGACGTTAGTGTGGTTTTTTTTTCTGGCACATAGCGGCCACCAAAGGGGTCCTTATTGGAGTTGAGTTCTCGCCGCAGAAGTGGAAGTTCGCAGACAGACAAATGCGTCTGTGATGGATCAAGCAATGTAATTATCTTGTCTGCAGTTATTCACCTTTTTGTTTCATGGTAACAATTTGTTGGTTATTTACTGCTGTACTAAGCTACCAGATTTTCTTTTTCAACTGAAAGACAAAGTTTGAGGGGGTTGATATTGGCAGTGGCCGGCTATAATGAATGCACGTTTCTCTGCAACTATGTTTTTATCGGACTTTTAAGAGATTCACTGGAGTCACACGATCATATAAAGCTCTTCTATACCCCGCATGCTCCGATTTAAGGAGTGTTCAGGAAGAGATTTTGGGCAGCCCGTCTCGATATCTTCCTCATTCCTTATCACAGGGGTTCCCAAATGTTTAGGAAGGAACCCCCCACTGCCCCCCCCAAAATAAATAGCAAACCCACTCACTGAGGACCCCCCCCCCCACACACACACACACACACTTGTTTGGATAGGTGGCTAAAGCTCAACATAACACTGACATTTTTTCTCTCAGAACTGTCAATATAAATCTATTCTGTCAGCCTAAGTAAATAAATATGCTAAATGATACTCCAATTAATTATTCATTTGATCACATATCCATTCTCCAGTGTAATTGGAAATCTAAACAGAATTCTATTCCCCCCCTACAGAACTGGTGTGATGTGCTGGTATCCATTATGGATCAACAAGAACTCATAGAGCTTTACTTTCATTTGGGACTTAACTACAAACACATTCTGCATGTGCTGAGCTCCAAACACAGGATTGATCTTAGTTTGAGGACCCTCAAACAAATTCTGAAGAAGCATGAATTGTTCCGCCGAATCTTCTATTATGACCACCCAGAGACAGTTATGGACTTCATCAGGTAGGAGCTACAAGGCTCAGGGGCTTTGCATGGCGACAGGTGGATGCGCACAAAATGCAAAGACAGGGGACTCCATGTACGTAAGGAAGATGTACTCCTGCTCCTTTTTTTTCCTGCTCCTTTTTTTTCAGAAAAAAAAACGTAATTGAAATTTTTGATGTTTTATTAAAAAAGAAAAACTGAAACATCACACAGCCATAAGTATTCAGGCCCTTTGCTGTGACATATATATTTACCTCGGGTGCTGTCCAATTCTTCTTCTTTTCCTTTCGGCTTGACCCGTTAGGGGTTGCCACAGCGTGTCATCCTTTTCCATGTAAGCCAATCTCATGCATCCTCCTCTCGAACACCAACTGCCATCATGTCTTCCCTCACGACATCCATCAACCTTCTCTTTGGTCTTCCTCTAGCTCTCTTGGCTAGCAGCTCCATCCTCATCATCCTTCTACCAATATACTCACTATTTCTCCTCTGGACGTGTCCAAACCATTGAAGTCTCCTCTCTCTAACTTTGTCTCCAAAATAATGAACCTTGGCTGTCCCTCTGATGAGCTCATTTCTAATTTTATCCAACCTGGTCACTCCAAGAGCAAACCTCAACATCTTAATTTCCGCCACCTCCAGCTCTGCTTCCTGTTGTCTCTTCAGTGCCACTGTCGCTAATCCGTCCATCATGGCTGACCTCACCACTGTTTTAGAAATTTTGCCCTTCATCCTAGCAGAGACTCTTCTGTCACATAACACACCTGACACCTTCCTCCACCCGTTCCAACCTGCTTGGACCCGTTTCTTCACTTCCTGACCACACTCACCATTGCTGTGGACGGTTGACCCCAAGTATTTAAAGTCCTCCACCCTTGCTATCTCTTCTCCCTGTAGCCTCACTCCCCCCCCCCCACCCCCCCCCCCCGCCACCCCTCTCATTCATGCACATATATTCTGTTTTACTTCGGCTAATCTTCATTCCTCTTCTTTCCAGTGCATGCTTCCAGCTTTCTAACTGTTCCTCCAGCTGCTCCCTGCTTTCAGTGCAGATCACAATGTCATCTGCAAACATCATGGTCCACGGGGATTCCAGTCTAACCTCATCTGTTAGCCTATCCATCACCACTGCAAAAAGGAAGGGGCTCAGGGCTGATCCCTGATTCAGTCCCACGTCCACCTTAAATTTGTCTGTCACACCTACAGCAGACCTCACCACTGTTCTGCTGCCCTCGTACATGTCCTGTATTATTCTAACATACTTCTCTGCCACTCCAGACTTCCGCATGCAGTACCACAGTACCTCTCTGGGTACTCTGTCATAGGCTTTCTCTAGATCTACAAAGACACAATCTAGCTCCTTCTGACCTTCTCTGTTCTTTTCCATCAACATCCTCAAGGCAAATAATGCATCTGTGATACTCTTTCTAGGCATGAAACCATACTGTTGCTCGCAAATGCTCACTTCTGTCCTGAGTCTAGCCTCCACTACTCTTTCCCATAACTTCATTGTGTGGCTCATCAACTTTATTCCTCTATAGTTGTCACAGCTCTGCACATCACCTTTGTTCTTAAAAATGGGCACCAGTACACTTTTACTCCATTCCTCAGGCATCTTCTCACGCACTAGAATTCTATTGAACAAGCTGGTCAAAAACTCCACAGCCACCGCTCCTAGATGCTTCCATACCTCCACAGGAATGTCATCAGGACCAACTGCCTTTCCATTTTTCCCCTTACTAATCATTGCCACTTCCTGGTCCACCACACTTGCCTCTTCTACTCCCCCTTCTCTATCATTTTCCTCATTCATCAACTCCTCGAAGTATTCTTTCCATCGAGCTTAGCACACTGCTGGCACCAGTCAACATATTTATCCTTAATCACCCTAACCTGCTGCACATCCTTCCCATCTCTATCCCTCTGTCTGGCCAGCCTGTATAGATCCTTTTCTCCTTCTTTAGTGTCCAACCTGCCATACATGTCATCATATCCCTCTTGTTTGGCCTTTGCCACCTCTACCTTTGCCCTGTGTTGCATCTCAATGTATTCCTTTTGCCTCTCTTCGGTCCTCTCAGTGTCCCACTTATTCTTAGCAAACCTTTTTCCTTGTATGATTTCCTGTACTGTGAGGTTCCACCACCAAGTCTCCTTCTCTCCTTTCCTGCCAGAAGATACACCACGTACTCTCCTGCCTGCCTCTCTGATCACCTTGGCTGCAGTGGTCCAGTCTTCTGGAAGCTCCTCCCGTCCACCGAGAGCCTCTCTCACCTCTTCCCGAAAAGCTGCATAACACTCGTCTGTCTCAGCTTCCACCACATGGTTCTCTTCTCTGCCTTTGTCTTCCTAATCTTCCTCCCCAGCACCAGAGTCATCTTACACACCACCATCCTATGCTGTCCAGCCACACTCTCCCCTACCACTACCTTACAGTTGGTAACCTCCTTCAGATGACATCTTCTGCACAAGATGTAATCCACCTGCGTGCTTCTACCTCCGCTCTTGTAGGTTCGTGCCTCTTCTGGAAAAAAGTGGTCACTACAGCCATTTGCATCCTTGTTGCAAAGTCTGCCACCATCTGTCCCTCCAAGTTCCTTTCCTGGATGCCGTACTTACCCATCACTTCTTCATCACCCCTATTACCATCACCAACATGTCCATTACAATCTGCACCAATTACGACTCTCTCTCTATCTGGGATGCTCAGAACTACTTCATCTAGCTCCTTCCAGAATTACTCTTTCACCTCTAGGTCACATCCTACCTGTGGGGCATAGCCACTAATCACATTACACATAACACCCTCAATTTCAAATTTCAGCCTCATCACTCGATCTGATACTCTTTTCACTCTTCTTTTAAAATAACCCCGACTCCATTTCTCTTCCCATCTACACCATGGTAAAATAATTTAAACCCTGCCCCTAAACTTCTAGCCTTACTGCCTTTCCACCCGGTCTCCTGGACACATAATATATCAACCTTTCTCCTAATCATCATGTCAACCAACTCCCGAGATTTTCCTGTCATAGTCCCAACATTCAAAGTCCCCACATTCAGTTCTAGGCTCTGTGTTTTCCTCTTCTCTTTCTGCCGAAGAACCCGCTTTCCACCTCTTCTTCTTCTTTGACTTCGACCCACAATAGCTGAATTTCCAACGGCGCCCCGCAGGTTGACAGCGCCGGTGGCGGACATTGTTAACCCGGGCCACGACCGATCCGGTATGGAATTCTTTGGATGAACGCTCATATTTGTTTGGCAAGGTTTTAAGCCGGATTCCCTTCCTGACGCAACCCTCTGCATTTATCCGGGCTTGGGACCGGCCTACAGTTTGCACTGACTTGTACCTCCCATCGGGCTGCATTCTGTCCAATTCTTCTGATCATCCTTAAAATGGTTCTACACCTTCATTGGAGTCCACCTATGTTTGATTATATTATTGTTATTTTATAATACTATAATATTATAATATGATTCATTTGTAATATTATTATATTATTATATATTTTATATATATTTTATAATATATATATTATATATATTTATAATATTATTATATTATTATATTATATTTTTTATTATCTTTATCATTTATTTATTATTACAATGACCCGAAGCACACAGCTAAAATACCGAACGAGTGGCTTCAGAACATCTCCGTGTTTTTTAATGGCCCAGCCAAAGCCCTGACTTAAACCCAAATGAGCATCTCTGGAAACACCTGAAAATGGCTGTCCGCCAACGTTCACCATCCAACCTGACAGAACTGGAGAGGATCTGCAAGGAGGAATGGCAGATGATCCCCAAATCCAGGTATGAAAAACTTTCCCAAAAAGACTCATGGCTGTATTCGCTCAAAAGGGTGCTTCTGCTAAATACTGAGCAAAGGGTCTGAATACTTATGGCTGTGTGAGTTTTCAGTTAGTTTTTTTCATAAATCTGCAAAAATATCAACAATTAATTTTTTTCTGTCAATATGGGGTACTGTGTGTACATTAATGAGGGGGAAAAATGAACTTCAATGATTTTAGCAAATGGCTGCAATGTAACAAAGAGTGAAACATTTAAGGGGGTTTGAAAACTTTCCGTACTCACTGTATGTAGGCAGCACGGTGGACGACTGGTTAGCACATCTGCCTCACAGTTCTGAGGACGGGGGTTCATGTGTGGAGTTTGCATGTTCTCCCCGTGCCTGTGGGGGTTTTCTCCGGGTACTCGGGTTTCCTCCCACATCCCAAAAACATGCATGCTAGGGTGATTGAAGACTCTAAATGATATAGGTGTGAATGGTTGTTTGTTTCTAGGTGCCCTGTGATTGGCTGGTGACCAGTTCAAGGTGTACCCCGCCTCTCGCCCGAAGATAGCTGGGATAGGCTCCAGCACGCTTACAACCCTTGTGAGTATAAGCGGTACAGAAAATGGATGGATGGGTATGTATCTATTTAATTTACAGGACATTTTTATTTCTGTTAATACAGTAAAGACAGTCAATATTACAACTATTAAAAAAGAGGTAAGGAGAGGTTACAAAGGATATAAAAAGTCAACACACCCCTGTTCAAATGGCACATTTCTGAAGAAGAGAGGGGCGGGCAAAGTGGGAGCATATGTAGAATTCTCCCAGAAACTCAAATAAATGCCCATCAGATTTCAAAACACTTGATAAAATTGTGGACAGAGAGGGTTATTTATTTATTTATTTATTTATTTTATTTGATTGGGGGTGGGGCTAGAGCAAAAAAAAGGGCACTTTTTTTGCCCAGGGCAAAAGGGCAGGTGCTTGAGCACCACCTAGTGGGTATGTGTGCACGCGCCTGTTCCTTGGTGAAAAGTTGAGAAGGATGGAGTTGTCAGTGGTGAACTGTTAAGATGTCAGACATGACTCTACTGGTCTGGATCTGATGGCTATGCAAGTCTCTGCTGATTGGAAAGTAAATACATGCTACTTTTTAAAATAGGTTGTTATTAAAAAGAGGATTATGTCTAGCCACAACTATGGTCGTGCTCTAACAGTCAATTGTTCGAACAGTCATTGTTTCAACTATGATTACAGTATACTTATAAAAATTTACAAGTTTACCTCAATATGGACACGGAAGCTGGTTTGACCTCAGTGAAGTTTTTATGAAAGATGTTGAAACTGCTGTCAGTTTTTTTTCCTTCACTCTCACTTTGCCACAAGTTTACAGAAGGCATCCATCCACATTAGTAGAGGTGCGATTGTACGCTTAAATGAGATGCTACTTTAATAAAAGGTGTCAATTTTAAGTTTTAATGATATATTGTTCTGTTAACCCATTTGTTATGACAATTGTTTTTGTAACCCCTATAGGATGAGTTGGATTCCACCAAGGAAGTGTGGAACAGCCATCTGATTCGTCCATCCAAGAACGAGCGGGTACCTCATGCAATGTTCATGGTACCTGAGCTGTATGGCACCCAGGACGTTTTGTGCCAAGTTGGTGAGGAGGACCTTATGAGGTGTGAAGGTGACTGCATCCACCGCAATGATGTTGCTTGTGATGTTGATGTGTTCACTCTCTGTACACATATAATGGCACAGAACAACCTTCAAGTCCCAGTCAATGGATATATGGCCATGGACAACTACCTCTACTTGAGAGAGGAGCTCATTTCACTTTTAGGCCTTAGTCGATAAAGGTGTAAAGGGTTTTAAAGTCCTATACAATTTCTAACATGTCATATCATTCAACCAATAACCAATACCTCTTAACTCCTAATGTCATGCATGCATTCTCTGTTCTGGATGGTACAACACCTGATTTGCCTCTGTAATCCAGCAACCAGAATGTAAAACCCCTGCCAAATTATGAATCCACCTGATCATTTAAAAAAGCAGGTGGACATCCCAGATCCAGAAAGTAAAAATATAATCGGTCTCACCATTTATTATACCAACTGAATTTAATCACCACAATATCTCAACAGGGTAGATGAGTTCTCAACCGGCATGCTGTGAAATTCTTGCGATGCTCAGATGGATCCAAATTATGGGAGGGTTTTTATTTCCCGAACCTGGATTATACTGTTCTCTGCCCCACCAAGCCTCTTCCTCATTACTCCACTATATTACTCCACCTCACTTCACCATTTATTAGCCTCCTCTTCATTCGACATTCGATGGACAAGCTACTCAATCTTCCATCAAACAAGTGTTCTTTTCACGCCTCATTTGAGCCGTGCATCCACTGATGGAATTCAGACCCTTTTTTGAATTGTTCAGAAAAAAGGTATCTTGACAGACAGCTGTCTTCAGCCATGACAATTTCTTTCAGCTCTTTTGGTTTATGAAATGTTTTGTTGTTGCAGTTAATTTCACAGCATACTTTTCATTGTATATATTCTATTACATCATTATTATGTGTATTTGCCTTGATATTGCCACCCAAATTGCTGATGTATACACATTTTTGTGATCAAAATATGTAGCTATAAACCTTATGAAGCTATAAATGTGTGTGGTAATTAAAAATAAGTTTAAAGAATAAAACCAACTGTCTTCAACTGGTTCAGGTAGCAAAACCAACTTGAGTACGAACTGTATTTTGATCCTTAGGTTATCCTCAGTATATTTCTGGGAGGATGGCGCAATGACCAAGTGAAATGAGGTGGTCAAATTTACGCTAATGCACGTTGGCAAATCAAGCAGTAACAAGGTGACGGCCTTAAAGCTGTAGACTGTAGACAATATTGACATAGTCTGTGTGAACTGAGTGAATTTGGCTGTCTCCACACAGAAACATTTTTCAGATTGGAACATTTGCGGACTTTATTTTTATACAATCAGTGGACAACAAGGCACCATGGTAGTGCAAGAAACAGTATGACCCTGAAACCTGCTTTATGAAAATATGTATAGTACATTGCATAAAAACTTGCAGTAAGAGCGGTTTTATAAAGGGAGAAAAAAAAAACTACTTAAAACTTGCATGACAATACCAGTTCAAGTTGTGTGTAACCACACCAAAAGTGCTTATTTTGTCAAAAACAACTTGCAAATGTAATGTAAACAATGTCAACTCAGTGTAAACAAGTAGTCACTCTGGCTGGTATGAATAGAGGTGTTTGACCCAACTTTCAGCGCAAGTGTATATAACAATGTACCACATAAAAGTGCATAATCAGCCAAAAATAATCATCTGATCATACCACAGTACATTATAAAAGACAAAAACACATTCTGGACAAGGCAGCTACCAAACTGTCCATTAAATTGTCACGTACGTGGTTAGGGCGAGGACGAGTAACGCATGATGGACCCAATTGCAGGGAAGCAGGGAGGCAAGGCAGGAGTGCGGGAGTCTCAAAATAATATTTAATCTTCAAAAAAGGAAAATGAAAGCTGACAATGATATACCACAATGATAAAGAGAACTGGCGACTATGACATGGCAAAGACATGTGACAACGACAATGAACCGACAAGAACTGAAAGAAACCAGGGAACTAAATACAAACAGATAGACGAGACAACGAGGAACACCTGGACAAGACATGAGTGGCTGGAGAGAGCTGATTGGTCGACACAAAGTAGACGAGAACAGGTGGACACGGCAACTTAATGAGCACACGACAAACATGGAACACAGGAAAACATGGAACAAAACTAAACACAACCCAAACCAAAACACAGACCATGACAGTACCCCCCCTCTAAAGGAACGGATCCCAGACGTTCCCCAAACAACAACCAAAAAGTCACCAACCCAGGGTGGGCGGTAGGGGGCCTGGAGGAGGGAACAGAGTCCACCCCTCAGGTCAGTCTGGTGGAAATCCAGGCCACCCGAGGTGAGGTGCTTGGCTGAGCGGTTCAGGAGGTCGTCCAGGACGCCAAGCACCAGGGTCTTTACAGGGCCATTCAGGCGGACGGCCACGGTGCCGAAGCCAATGGTAATGCAGGGGCCAGGCAATAGGGTTGGATGGCGACCGCTGGACGAGCGCCGCCAGAGCAAGGACGGGTGGCGGCCGCTGGACGAGCGTCGCCGGAGCGAGGACGGGTGGCGGCCGCTGGACGAGCGCCGCCGGAGCGAGGACGGGTGGCGGCCGCTGGACGAGCGCCGCTGGAGCGAGGACGGGTGGCGGCCGCTGGACGGGTGGCGGCCGCTGGACGGCTGGCGACCGCTGGACGAGCGCCGCCGGAGCGGGGACGGGTGGCGGCCGCTGGACGGGTGGCGGCCGCTGGACGAGCGCCGCCGGAGCGGGGACGGGTGGCGGCCGCTGGACGAGCGCCGCCGGAGCGGGGACGGGTGGCGGCCGCTGAACGAGCGCCGCCGGAGCGGGAGGCTGGCGCAGCTGCCGAGGAGCAGGAACGGGAGCCTGGCGCAGCTGCCGAGGAGCAGGAACGGGAGCCTGCCGCAGCTGCCGAGGAGCAGGAACGGGAGCCTGACGCAGCTGCCGAGGACCAGGAACGGGAGCCTGCCGCAGCTGCAGAGGAGCAGGAACGGGGCCTGCAGTCGCTTCCTCAGCCTGCCGCCATTGAGGTTTGGGAGTAGAGAGTACGGGAGTGGAAGCGTGCACAAGGTCTCGGGAAGGTGAACTAGGAAAAATGGCTGGTACCGAACATGGTGGCAGGTTTGACTAGACGTGACTTAATTGGAGCCGTGGAACAACGTGTGGGAACAGGTGAAAAATTAAGTGACTTGTGAACAGGGGAAAAACGAGGGGGCAAAATTTGACCTTTACTTGGGCGCCTCCGTTGGCCACCACGCAGTGGTCCCGGGTAGATGGCCAAACGGGTGCCCAAGAAAAGGTCAGAGGAAAAGGTTTTGGACTCACTGGGGTTGGAAACGGGGAGACGTGACAAAAACTGACGAGGACGGGATAAACTCGGGAAGGAACCAGAAAAAAAAAAAAAATCTGTGTCAGATTCAGAATCAGACAGGAGGTTAACTAAATCGGGGCCATCTTCACAATCAGAAAGATCAGAATCTAAAGAAACATGTGGATGTAAAATAGGAGGGCATGGTGAATAACTAGGACAAGTGGGGGGACCCAATGAAAAGAACAGAAAAGACTGAACTATAGGGCTTACTGGAGGAGGGTAGGTATGGATGGCAGGCTGAGGACGGTGGGAGGCAGTTTGGTGGTGTCCAGGGTGACGCCATGTTCTTCCTGCTGGGTCCTGTTCTGGTCGGTTCATTCTGTCACGTACGTGGTTAGGGCGAGGACGAGTAACGCAAGGCAAGAACATGATGGACCCAATTGCAGGGAAGCAGGGAGGCAAGGCAGGAGTGCGGGAGTCTCAAAATAATATTTACTCTTCAATAAAGGAAAATGACAGCTGACAATGACATACCACAATGATAAAGACAACGGGCGACTATAACATCGGCAAAGACGTGACAACGACAATGAACCGACAAGAACTGAAAGAAACCAGGGAACTAAATACAAACAGATAGACGAGATAACGAGGAACACCTGGACAAGACATGAGTGGCTGGAGAGAGCTGATTGGTCGACACAAAGTAGACGAGAACAGGTGGACACAACAACTTAATTAGCACACGACAAACTTGGAACACAGGAAAAGATGGAACAAAACTAAACACAACCCAAACCAAAACACAGACCATGACACAAATGCAACAGTATCTGGGTTTATCAAAGCTTTTTAACTATTTAAATTGAAATACAGCTAAAAGAACAGCTGGCTTAACTTGCTATCCTTCAGATATATAGGGGAACAAAGATGTGTTACAATGAAAACTAAATTATGTCCATCACCCACATGTTTGCATTAAGTATCCTATCAAACTCCTCTGCCAACTCAGGGTAGGACCCATAGTTGTTGGGCAACTCCAGAACACAGCCACACGTATGTGACATTGGTCTCCTTGTAAATGGGTTCTCTGGCTCGAAGAATCGCACATAGATCTTCTGAGCAGCTAAAAGATCTGCACCTTTGGACAAAAAAAAAGATATTAGTTCCACACCACATACACCAACCACTCCACACTCGACAACCCATGTGGCTGTCACTTTCAATTCATGCTCTCTCATTGTTGGTTTTGATAGTTCATCAATTGAATATATGTGCATAGGCCCACACGAAAACAAAGTTTTTAAAGGGCCTATAATATGCAATTTTAAGATTTCCAAAGTCAACTATTGTCACATATAAACTAATATATTACTTTTGCCACTATAGAGGACTCATTAAATATCAGTTTTCCTGATCAGTTGACACAGTATCCTCACTGGCCAGTAGATGTCGTGTGTACATCTTGAGGAATCAGGCATTTTCAGAAAAAAGTTGACACTTGAAGCATAACTATCTGGATACATACACAAATATAATCACTTGTTCCTCCAAAAACCCCTATGACGAGTACAATAAATGGATTCAGGTTTCCCTTGCACAGACGCGGGTCACCGGGGACCCAGTGTGGAGCCAGGCTCGTGGGGCCAGTGGGGCTCGAAGGCGAGCGCCTGGTGGGCGGGCTTGCACCCATGGGGCCCGGCCGGGCACAGCCCGAAAGGGTAATGTAGGTCCCCCTTCCTATGGGCTCACCACCTGTGGGAGGGGCCATAGGGGTCGGGTGCAGTGCGAGCTGGGTGGTGGCCAAAGGCGGGGACCTTGGCGATCCGATCCCCGGCTACAGAAGCTGGCTCTAGGGACGTCGAATGTCACCTCTCTGGCAGGGAAGGAGCCCGAGCTGGTGTGTGAGGTCGAGAAGTTCCGACTAGATATAGTCGGACTCGCCTCCACGCACAGCTTGGGCTCTGGTACCAGTTCTCTTGAGAAGGGTTGGACTCTCTTCCACTCTGGAGTTGCCCACGGTGAGAGGCGCCGAGCAGGTGTGGGTATACTTATTGCTCCCCGGCTCGGCGCCTGTACATTGGGGTTCACCCCGGTGGACGAGAGGGTAGCCTCCCTCCGCCTTCGGGTGGGGGGACGGGTCCTGACTGTTGTTTGTGCCTATGCACCAAACAGAGTATCCACCCTTTTTGGAGTCCTTGGAGGGGGTGCTGGAAAGCGCTCCCGCTGGGGACTCCATCGTTCTGCTGGGGGACTTCAATGCTCACGTGGGCAATGACAGTAAGACCTGGAAGGGCGTGATTGGGAGGAACGCCCCCCTCCCCCTCCAATCAGAACCCGAACGGTGTTCTGTTATTGTCCATAACAAACAACATGTTCAAGCATAAGGGTGTCCACACGTGCACTTGGCACCAGGACACCCTAGGTCGCAGTTCGATGATCAACTTTGTGGTCGTGTCATCGGACTTGCGGCCGCATGTCTTGGACACTCGGGTAAAGAGAGGGGCAGAGCTGTCAACTGCTCACCACCTGGTGGTGAGTTGGCTCCGATGGTGGGGTAAGATGCCAGTCTGATGTGGCAGGTCCAAACGTATTGTGAGGGTCTGCTGGGAATGTCTGGCGGAATCCCCTGTCAGAAGGAGTTTCAACTCCCACCTCTGACAGAACTTTGCTCATGTTCCGGGGAGGACATCGAGTCCGAATGGACCATGTTCCGCGCCTCCATTGCTGAGGCGGCAGACCGGAGCTGTGGCCGTACTGAAGAAGGAGTCCTATCGGGCCTTTTTGGCATGTGGGACTCCTGATGGGAGTAGCACTCACAGTCACACCTACCTCCTGATGGGAGTCCCACATCCGGTACCCATGTGGGACTCCCATCAGGAGTCCCACATGGGTACCGGATGGCCAATGCAGCTTTAGTGGTCGCTGAAGCAAAAACACGGGCATGGGAGAAGTTCGGTGAGGCCATGGAGAAAGACTGGAGAAAGATGGCTTCGAGGAAATTCTGGTCCACCATCCGGCGTCTCAGGAAGCAGTGCACCATCAACACTGTGTATAGTGGGGATGGGGCGCTGCTGACCTCGACTCGGGACGTTGTGAGTCGGTGGGCAGAATACTTTGAAGACCTCCTCAATTCCACCGACACGCCTTCCCATGAGGGAGCAGAGTCTGGGTTCTCTGAGACGGTCTCTCCTATCTCTGGGGTTGAGGTTACCGAGGTAGTTAAAAAGCTCCTCGGTGGCAATGCCCCGGGGGTGGATGAGATTCGCCCGGAGTTCCTCAAGGCTCTGGATGTTGTAGGGCTGTCCTGATTGACACGCCTCTGCAACATCGCGTGGACATCGGGGACAGTGCTTCTAGATTGGCACACTGTGGTGGTAGCCCCCCTTTTGAAGAAGGGGGACCGGAAGGTGTGTTCCAACTACAGGGGGATCACACTCCTCAGCCTCCCTGGTAAGGACTTTAGCTATGTTAACCTATTCGTCTTTCATGTTATGTCGTGTCATCGGTATCATCGCAGGCACGGGGAGAACATGCAAACTCCACACAGGAAGGGACGGGGATTGAACCCGGGTCCTCAGAACTGTGAGGCTGACGCTCTAACCAGTCGTCCACCGTGCCGCAGGCCGTATTCAACTCATTGAAAACATTTCCCCTGTGCAGCTTACGCTTTGTTACTTTAAGTGGATGAGATTCTTGGGTTGGAAGTGGATTTTCCACTTCTAAGAGCTCCATGTCATCGAGGGGGTCATCAACATCATAAGTGGTATAATCAGCAAAGGTATGTCTGAAGACAGCATCCGTGTCAACAATGATAACTTCTTCATCACCAATGTTGTTCTCTGTTAAGAGTCCACCTACCGCGCCCACAATTATGCTGTCCAAGGTAAGCACATTCGCTGTTCCCTCCAACGCAGTCAAACTCTCAGAACAAGTGTCATGTGGTTCATGAAGAACATTTCCATGGACATCATTAGTAGAGAACCTTTTGCATGACAAATAAAGTCGTAATGTTTTCACCTTTCGCTTTTCATACTGCTCACCTAAAGTTGTTTGTGGCTCAAGCATTTCTTCGGTGAAGTCTCGCATTGAAAATTCGCAATCACTTTGTCAGCCTAGTTTTGATTTTCCATCCGGAAAAAATTGTGGTTTGCCTATTTCTATTAATTCTGACATTGTTGTATTCTTTGGGGCCTTTAAATGTCTTGTGCCTCCCCCTCTTCTCTGTCTCACGTGCACAAATCTGCCCTGATTCTCTTCAAATAGGCCCATTTGATAATTGCGTCGTTCTTTTGAGGCATTAGAATTGCCAGAAAGTTTTTTTCACACGCTCATCTGTAAGGCCATTGTTGGATCCCCACTTTTGTTTAATTTTTGAAATCAAAGATTCAGTTGCTTTGGATATGGTTGTGTTGGTTCCTTCAAACATAGCCACTTCTCTTCTGCAGTTCTGACGTATTGCAATTCGGTCTCCAATTTTGGGAACATATTCTGTCAGCTGCTGATCTGTCATTGTATGGACAGCATAGCAATCAATCTGAGGAAAAAAGAAGAACACTGGTAATTCAACAAGAAGATGTAGCAATACCTAAATAGCATGATCATCAATAATTCTGAAACATAATGAGTTAAAAGGCCTAGAGAGTAAAACATGGTTGTTACAGCCAGGTAGATAAATGATTGACAAGAGCCATATTCTGTCAGCTGCTGATCTGTCATTGTATTTTGCTCTTTTTAAAATTGGCTCTTTTTTCTGATCTAGCTGCCAGCAGCTACTGTACGAAACAGCTGATCAACATTTCCCATTGTTCACATTGCAAGATTGCATTGCCTTATAGCATACTGTATATATATATACACTGTATATATACCCATACCTAATGTACATTGTAGTTCACATGACTGCCTTGCCGCACACTTACATTGATTAGAGATATTCACAAACGAGGTCATTGGTGCATGCACTCAATAACTACAGTTAGGCTATTTATTTAATGTAAAATGGTTTATGTACTTCTTGATTTACACTGTGTACTAGACTCATCACCTGCCAAAAATAATTTGTGTGCAAACTCACTTCGCCACATAAACCCTGATTACTGAGACTGATATTTCACATTTACAAACTCCCAAAAAAATCAACCATATTACACTACACATATATCCATCCATTTTCTGAGCCGCTTTTCCTCACTAGGGTCGCGGGCGCGCTGGAGCCAATCCCAGCTGTCATCGGGCAGGAGGCAGGGTACACCCTGAACTGGTTGCCAGCCAATCGCAGGGCACATACAAACAAACAAACATTCGCACTCACAGTCATGCCTACGGACAATTTAGAGTCTCCAATTAATGCATGTTTTTTGGATGTGGGAGGAAACCGGAGTGCCCGGAGAAAACCCATGCAGACCATGCAAACTCCACACAGGGGGGGCCTGGAATTGAACCCGGGTCCTCAGAACTGTGAGGCTGACGCTCTAACCTGTCGGCCACTGTGCCGCCACACTACACATATATGAAGCAAAAACATTGCCTTGAATATACATCTCAATGAAATGGCAAATGTTTACAAGGGGGTACATACCTTCTCTTCAATAAAGGTGGCAATGACATTATCATCTAAACTTCTTTGTTCTTGAAGGAATTTTCAAAAATTTGAATCCATCCTGTGAAACAAAAATAAGGTTCCTGTCAAGCTCAACAATGTGCAAAATGACTGAATCTGCCCTGTGTGTATATTAGCACGTCTGGAGTTCAATCTAGTCACTGATAGTGTAGTGGTGCACTCGCCTGACTTTGGTGCGGGCAGTGTGGGATCAGTTCCCACTCAGTGACGGTGTGAATGTGAGTGCAAATGGTTGTCCGTGTCTATATGTGCCCTGCAACTGACTGGCGACCAGTTCAGGGTGTAGTCCGCCTTTCACCCTAAGTCAGCTGGGATAGGCTCCAGCGCCCCGCGACCCTAACCAGGATAAGCTGTGTTGACAGTGGATGGATGGATGGATGGAGTTCAATCTCTGCATTCCATGTTTTTAGTATAGTTTGCAGTTTAGTCTATCACACATAGCATTGGTTTCACAATTCTTGTAACTTTGTGTCTTTTCTATAAATTCAGTAAATAAACACACATATTTTATGGGTATTGGCATAATCATAAGGATCGTTATCATCAGACCACAGCCGACCTGCAATTGATTAGAATGAAATGGCTTACACTTGACAACCAGAGGACACTAAGCTTCATTGAATAACCATGGTAAACTTTGAAGACACAACAAGATGAAAAGTACTTGAACTTGGCAATATGATTCTGCTAATTTGTAAAAGGGGCATGTAACGCGGACAACATTCCTCAATCAATCAAATTAATGTTTGAATCTGAATGTGATTCTCTGGGTGTGTATTAGCCATATGTTTTAGCATATACTGGCGCACCTTAGCAGAACCCAGCTCAGTACGGCAGTAAATAGCCCCAACAAATTGTTATCATGAAACAAAATGGTGAATAACTGCAGACAAGATACTTACATTGCTTGATCCATCACAGACGCATTTGTCTGTCTGCGAACTTCCACTTCTGCGGCGAGAACTCAACTCAACTCGGACCCCTTTGGTGGCCGCTATGTGCCAGAAAATAAAACACACTAATGTCAACACATCGGGGATAAGAAGGTTGTCATGATAGCGTGATTTGCAGAGAGCGAATACTTAAAAGCACGGAAAGTGAAAGGAAACACGGAGGCTAATTGTAGCCGGTCCTGCTAGTACCGCTATATAATGATCAACCCCCTCGAACTACAGCAATATTGCCTTTCAGTTGAAAAAATGGGATGTAGAATATATCACGACATGACAATTTATACACAGAATTCACACCAGTAAGAATATAACATACAAATAGAACTTATTTCTCTTGACAGATATACGTAGGTATACGGCGCCGCAGACATTTGTTAAACTGAGGGTACGGATTACTAAACTGAGGGAACAGATTATCAATTCATTTTATTTTTCTCATACCTTGGCACCAGGGGGGGCTGCGTAGTTTCCTCATTTATTGTTGTGCTCAAAATTAGTGTATCTTAGCTGTTATTTTTTATAATATGCAATCTAGTTGTTGCTTAGCATGATAAAGTTGGTTCCTAAATAGGTCTTTCGGAATCATTGCACATTCGTCTGTGAGTTGTTTGATTTTTTTTTATCTCCAATTTGCTTTCTAATTTTTGTTCTTGTTTTTTTGTCGTAGGAAGAGAATGAAATGTTTTTGCCTCTAATTACAGCTTTCCCTGTTTCCCAAAGTAAGGATGGGGATACAGTTGTGGAATCATTCATATCTAGAAAATCTTCCCATTCCTTCCTTACAAATATATCGAACTCTGGATCTTTCAGTGGAGAAGTATTAAAGCGCCAGGTTGGAGAAGGTATCATGTTCGATTCAAGTTTGAGGCAGAGAGAAATTGGAGCATCGTCGCTAATTATTATTGGATGTATTCTGGAAGTGTTGTTTTGATCAATTATTTGTGAGAAAGTAGTCCATTTTAGAGGAGCAGTGAACTGAAGAAAAGAAAGTGTATTCCTTTTTGTATGGGTTTTTATTCTCCATATGTCGGTGAGTCCAAAATCCTGCATCCATCCATCAGGCGGGGCCGGGGATTGAACCCGGGTCCTCAGAACTGTGAGGCTGACACTCTAACCAGTCGGTCACCGTGCCGCCAAAATCCTGCATATATTCATTTAATATTCAGGAAGGCTGTGATTGTTAGGAATGTTTTGAATTTGAGCGGTCTATGGTTGGATCAAGTACTATATAAAAGTCGCCACCTATAATAATTGTTGAATTAGCTGACAAATCGGTCAGATGTGAAAAACGTGTGTGAATAAAAGTTGGATCATCAATATTAGGGGCGTATTCATTAACTAATGTGTATAATTTGTTTAATGTAGTTGAATGAACAATTATGTATGTATCTATTTTGTGTTAACAGTAGTCTATTTTGAATTAGTGTTGAGACTATTGGTTGTCTGCTGTTATCGCTCGCTGAAAAGGACTGACTGAAATTTAAATCGGACAAATGGGTTTCTTGTACGAAGAAAGTTTGAATGAACCTCTTACCTATAGTTTGTCACACTTTCGTCCACTAGGTGGCTCTCGTCATTGAATCAACTGTACACCCTGCGAATTCCATATGGTGCCTCAAAGTTGCCTTTCCAGTGTTACATGTCAATTGTTGTCTTTGATAGTACAATGGCAGTCCTCGTTTATGGCTTTACCTCATAGCTTACCCAGACGACGTATTGCCCTGTAAACCGCAGGGGAGATCTGCTCGTTAGAGCATTTGGCCCTGAGAATGCAATTGCCCTCTTTGAAGTAAATAGCTGAAAGAGAAATAGTTGAAGCAGTCACTCGTTTGCAGGCATTCTACTACACTGTGAAAATGTCTCCAAGTGTTCAAGTGTAACCTGTTTGTCTTGTTTGGTTTCAGAAACTGTTCAAAAACGTCACAAAGGGAGGCTGTTGTGAAGGCTAGTTATATTGTGGCACCAGAGACCGCAAAATCAGCCCGGCCCTTTAATGAGGGAGAGTTTGTGAAAAAGTGCATGATGAAAGTTTGTGACCTTGTGTGCCCAGAGAAAAAGCAAGCATTTTCAAGCGTGAGCCTGAGCAGAAACACAGTAGCTCAGTTGTGTCAAACAAAATTTATGTCACGGGCCACATTGTAATCACGGTTTCCCTCAGAGGGCCATTGACTGTGAAATCATATAAATGTTTAGTCACCTCATAATATTATTACCTACACACAACAAATTGGTGGATACTTAGTTTTGAAATCATAAGTCAAAGTAATACTTTGTTCAACTATAGTTCAGAAAAGGCTTGCAATATCTCAATGATGCTATTTCTTACATATGAGAATTTGAGCAAGAATCATGAAAGTTGGCAGATTATTTGCTTTCGCGGGCAACATAAAATTATTTAGCGGGCCAGATTTGAGTTTGACACCTGTGCAGTAGCTGACCGCACATGTGATCTTGCCACCAATCTGTATGACCAGTTGATGGAAAAGGGAAAAGATTTCATTGCATTCTTGCTGTGGATGAGAGCAGCGACGTATCTGATACTGCTCAGCTGTCAGTCTTCATCCGTGGAGTGGACTCAAATCTGTGTGTTACGGATGAGCTATTGGGATTAAAATCAATGGTTGGCATAACCACAGGAGAGAAAATCTTTGAGGAGGTTTCCAAATGTGTAACTGAAATGAAGCTGCCGTGGGATAAACTCGTGAGATTAACGACAGATGGTGCGCCAGCGATGTACGGTAAAAGGAGTGGACTGGTGGGCAGGGTTCGGGAGAAGATGCAGGAAGAGAGCTGTGAAGGTTAGCTAACTGTTTATCACTGCATCATACATCAGGAATCACTGTGTGGCAAAGCCCTAAAGATGGAACATGTTATGACCACAGTAACACAAGTAGGTAACTTCATAAGAGCCAAAGGTCTGAATCATCTGCAGTTTAAGTCTTTCCTGGAGGAGTGTGGTTCGGAATACGCAGACATGCAGTCTCACACAGAGGCGAGATGGTTAAGCCGTGGAAAAGTACTAAACAGATGTTTCGAGCTGCGTAAGGAAATATGTCAGTTTCTGGAAAGCAAAGGGAATAACACAGCAGAGCTCCGGGAGCAAAGGTTTCTGTGTGAGCTGGCCTTTCTGTGTGACATCTCGAGCCATCTCGATGCACTGAACCTGTATCTTCAGGGTCGGGGGCACATCATCACAGACTTGTATGCTGCAGTGAAAACACAGGCACAGTTTAGTTTTAAACTGTGCCTGTGGAAGAATCAGATGCTGCAAGGAAACCTTGGCCATTTTCCCTGCTGCGAAACCATAAAAACGCAGATCTCTATCGCCGTGTTGAAAAACAGTCGTCGCTGAGTTTAGCCGGCGATTTGCCGACTTTGATGTCCAGAAATGTAGGTTTGAACTGCTCAGTAATCCCTTCGCAGTTGATGTGGAAAACCAGCCAACCAACCTCCAAATGGAGCTAATTGTACTCTAGTGTAATGACACGCTGAAGTCAAAGTATGATGCTGTGGGTGCCGCACAATTTCCACAGTTCATCCCTGAAACAATGCCTCAGCTACGCACCCAAGCTGCTCAGATGCTCTCCATGTTCGGCAGCACTTATCTATGTGAGCAACTTTTCTCCTCGATGAAGATGATCAAACCATCTCACAGGAGACGTCTGACTGATGAGCACCTTTGCTCGATACTGAGGATTTCCTCAGCTCAGAGCCTGAGCCCAGAAATTGATGAACTAGCATCCATGAAGAGATGCCAGGTATCTGGCTTGGGCACATTATTATTATTATTAATCAGTTTATTTGAAAGGGGACAGTGCAATTTCATAAAACACATGAAGTACACATTTTTAAAAAGATCATCAGATCATTAGATCACTGTGTAGCAAACTAAGCAATAATTATTGTTTTCTTTATTCACTTTTCCTTGCTACTACAAGGCATGGGCTTGAATTGTTGATTGATTTATTTTTATTTTATTTTTTAAATTATTAGCCTGTGGAAAAAGTGTATTTTGATATTTAAATCAGGAGGCTGCAAATACAAAAGTGGCATACGATTGTTATTTAAATTTTGATAAATGAATGTCGTTTATGTATTTTTTTATTTGAAATTCTATTTTGCATGTCTGCACTATTAAGTACGTTTGTATGGTAATAAGCGTTGCTTGTTCCATATTCCAATGTTAAAGCAAAACGTGTTTGGGTCCATATTAAAAGGTTCAGTTGTTCGATGTTGGCCCGCGACTTTGTTCAAGTTTAAAATTTTGGCCCACTGTGTATTTGAGTTGGACACTCGTGGCTTAAAGTGTAAATCACAAAGTCAGTTTACCGAGACTTTCATTTCATCATTATCATTTTCCGATAGTGAGCAACAAGAATCAATAATATTTGCAATACATAAGGACTAAAGTACAACCCCAATTCCAATGAAGTTGGGACGTTGTGTTAAACATAAATAAAAACAGAATACAATGATTTGCAAATCATGTTCAACCTATATTTAATTGAATACACTACAAAGACATGATATTTAATGTTCAAACCGATAAACTTGATTGTTTTAGCAAATAATCATTAACTTTGAATTTTGTGGCTGCAACACATTCTAAAAAAGCTGGGACAGGGTCATGTTTACCACTGTGTTACATCACCTTTTCTTTTAACAACATTCAATAAATGTTTGGGAACTGAGGACACTAATTGTTGAAGCTTTGGAGGTGGAATTCTTTCCCATTCTTGCTTGATGTACAGCTTAAGCTGTTCAACAGTCCGGGGTCTCCGTTGTCGTATTTTATGCTTCGTAATGTGCCACACATTTTTAATGTGAGACAGGTCGGGACTGCAGGCAGGCCAGTCTAGTACCCGCACTCTTTTACTACGAAGCCACGCTGTTGCGGTTTGGTATTGTCTTGCTGAAATAAGCAGGGGCGTCCATGAGAAAGACGTTGCTTGGATGGCAGCATATGTTTCTCCAAAACCTGTATGTACCTTTCAGCATTAATGGTGCCTTCACAGATGTGTAATTTACTCATGCGATTGGCACTAACACAGCCCCATACCATCACAGATGCTGGCTTTGACCTCTGCGTCCATAACAGTCTGGCTGGTTCTTTTCCTCTATGGCCCGGAGGATACGACGTCCACAATTTCCAAAAACAATTTGAAATGTGGACTCGATGGACCACAGAACACTCTTCCATTTTGCATCAGTCCATCTTACATGAGCTTGGGCCCAGAGAAGCCTGCGGCGTTTCTGGGTGTTGTTGATAAATGGCTTTTGCTTTGCATAGTAGAGTTACAAGTTGCACTTACGGATGTAGCGCCGAACTGTACTGACATTACTGACATTGGTTTTCTGAAGTGTTCCTGTGCCCATGTGGTGATATGCTTTACGCATTGATGTCGGTTTTTGATGCAGTGCCGTCTGAGGGATCGAAGGTCACGGGCATTCAATGTTTGTTTTCGGCCTTGCCGCTTACATGCAGTGATTTCTCCAGATTTTCTGAACCGTTTGATGATATTATGGACCGTAGATGATGAAACCCCTAAATTCCTTGCAATTGTACATTGAAGAACATTGTCCTTAAACTGTTCGACTATTTTCTCACTGCACTTGTTCACAAAGAGGTGAACCTCACCCCATATTTGCTTGTGAACGACTAAGCAATTTAGTAGAGCTCCTTTGATACCCAATCATGGCACCCACCTGTTCCCAATTAGCCTGTTCACCTGTGGGATGTTCCAAACAGGTGTTTGATGAGCATTCCTCAACTTTCTCAGTCTTTTTAGCCAGCTGTCCCAGCTTTATTGGAACGTGTTGTAGCCATAAAATTTAAGTGAATGATTATTTGCTAAAAACAATAAAGTTTATCAGTTTGAACATTTAATATCTTGTCTTTGTAGTGTATTCAATTAAATATAGGTTGAACATGGTTTGCAAATAATTTGCATAACAAATGCATGGTCTTTTAGGTCTAATATTTTGCCATTTATAAAGCTGGGCAACTATTCATATTTTATTTCCCGTGACAATTTTGGCCTCCAAAAATCTAAGTGGAAAAATATATATAATCAAGACATAATCCATCCATTTACTGAGCCGCTTATCCTCAGAAGGGTCACGGGAGTACTGCAGCCTATCCCAGCTATCTTCGGGCAGGAAGCGGGGTACACCCTGAGCTGGTCGCCAGCCAATCGCAGGGCACATATAAACAAACAACCAGTCGCACTCACATTCACACCTACGGGCAATTTAGAGTCTTCAATTAACATACCATGCATGTTTTTGGGAAGTCGGAGGAAACCGGAGTGCCAGGAGAAAACCCACACAGGCACGGGGAGAACATGCAAACTCCACACAGGTGGGGCCAGGATTTGAACCCCGGTCCTCAGAACTGTGAAGCAGATGTGCCTTATGTAATTATTTTATCAATAATTTCTAACACAAAAAGGTAATGTTAATCATGGTTTGCCAACCAAGCCACATCAAGTTAATTGCATATTAACCTGCTCTTTCATAATACATGTACTTTTACTGCACTACTACATCATGCTCACAATACTAGTGCAGTACTCTTTAGGGGGCTCACAACAGTTTTGTACGCTTACATAACTATTAGTTTCAAGTAAACTACATTTGACCCCACAGTAGCCGCATTAAATAATGTATGTGAAAGAAACCTGAAATGAAAATTAAATGCGGGATTTCACCCATGACATACCTTTGATTAACAACCCCAGTGGCGTCGCTAGGTCTATTTTAAGCCCCCCCCCCCCACAAAAAAAAAAAGAGATTTGGTAGTATGTGTTTATGGTGAAGGTTTATTGTCCTAGACCCCCTAAAACCCATCTTCAGCACCCCTAAACAAATATTGGTCACCACAAAATGAAAAATGTCCTTCCTGTCCAATGCAGTCAGACTTTCTTCTCTCGCACCACAATTACTACAATGGTGATAACAATAACTACACTGATAAACAAGCCTATGACAGAAAGTAGTCTGTGAAGTCTTTTGCGTCGTCGTTGTGCTTCCTTTTTCTTCAATAAAGCATCAAATCCTGGTGTGAACTGATCTTCTAGCCAGAAGTCCAGCTCTTTGGGTGTCTTCTCTTTATCCTAGTCAGAAACATACAACAAAGGTCTGACTATAGAATGTGCATATTCCAAGAGTATAATGGCGATTAATTAAATTTGTCACAAAAGGTATCCATCTATCTACAGATTTGTATTCTGGACTGTCCCCATTCAATTTTATATTAAAAAGAGATGACAATAAAATTAAATAGCAAAACCAATTCTGCTTATGTACATCATACATGCACTCTACAAGGTCCCAAAACTGACATTAAAAAACAAATAATTTGATTTAAATGTAAATTGCAATGACCCACAAACGTTTCAAATATAAAGCAGCTAACTATATGTGGGAGTTCAGATCCATCCATCCATTTTCCTCTGCTTATCAGTTCACTGGGGCAGCAGCCCAAGCAGAAAAGCCAATCCTTCCCTGTCCCCAGACACTCTGGCCATCTCTTCCAGGGGAATTCCCAGGCCAGATGGGTAACATACTATAGTCTGAATGTGTGTGTGTGTGCATGTCACGTGCTCATGCCTGGGCCCTGCTTCCAGTACGATGTGCCCGAAACATCATAGCAAGATGCGTGAGCCATCTTATCTGGCTCCTCTTGATGCCGAAGGAGCAGTGGCTCTGCTCTCAGCCCCTCCCTCTGCTCCTCTACAATCTGACGTTTAAATTCCCGATGCACCCTCCTCACCAGAAGACTCAAACTTACCTTACCATGGAGGAAGATTAGTCTGATCTCCAGTAGTTGGAACACATCCTCAAGTCTCCTTTCATAAAAAGGGGGACCACCTTCTTGGTCTGCCAATCGCTTTCCCTGATGACCACACAGTATTGCAGAGGCGTATCAACCATGACAGCCCCATAACATCTGCAGCCTTAAAATACTCCAGGTGGATCTCCTCCACCCCAGAGGCCCTGCCACTGACAATCTCTTTAGACCACCTCAGCAATCTCAATTCCAGATAATCGATACAAAAGCAAACCTCAGAGTCCCCAGACGCTGCTTTCTTTTTGGAAGGCATATCGATAAAATTGACAACTATTCTGCCCACCTACCCACTATGAGTTGAAGTTAGCAGCGCCCCATCCCCACTAAACACAGTGTTGATGGTGAACCGGTTCCGCCTCCTGAGGCGCCAGATGGTGGACAACAATTTCCTTGAAACCGTCTGAAAGTAATTCTTTATGTTCTCACAGAACTCCTCCCATGCCTGAACTTTTTGCCTTAGAGACCACCAAAGCTGCATTGACCTGTATACCCACACACTGTCCCCGGAGTCCCACAGGCCAAAAGGGCCCAATAGGGCTCCTTCTTCATCTTGATAGCATCCTTCACTGCGCGGCCCAGTACCCTCTCCAAGGGCTTTAAAAAGGGTGGGTACTCTGAGATACTGTGTGGTGCATAGGCATAAACGTATAAGCATAAAGGATCGCCAGAGAGGAGGGCGAACACCAAGCCGACAAAGTGATGAACAAAAAAGTAGAAATTCTGAGTGAACTCACCATCAGCAGCCGGCCTTTCTGATTGCATCTCCGTGTTTACTCTGGCGGAGGTTTGGCAATGATACTGGCAGCTACTTCACTACAGACCTCACCGCTTTGTGCCACATTGGGTGCCGTCCGTGGTGTAAGGTTGTTGGGGCCCCACTCCTGCTCCAGCGTGCTCTCGGATCTCAGGTTTTCAGCAGAGGCGTAAGCCCTGTGCCACCAGGCATCTCTCCATGTTGCACAGCTAAAGCATCACTGGCTAAGTCATCAGAGCAGAAACATTCGGACAAATAACAGGCTGTGCTAAGCCGAGAAGCACAGAGAATCTGGAGTGGATTTCAGCCAACTTCGGCCCCTACAAAGATGACCAATCCCAGCATTAAAATTTAACTTTTTAATGCTCTGTCTCTTACAAAGAAAAAAGCCTGTTTCATAGTGGATTTAATTTTCTAAAAGGAAATTGACCTCATATGTTTAACAGAAACTTGTCACAAACCAGGGTGAGGCCTGCCCGACTGGATACACCTACCTTAGAAGGCCAGTTCTATGGCACGGGAGGAGGCTTGGCAGTCATCTACCATGCAGACCTCCAGCTAACTCCTCTTCCTCTGCCTGACCTTTGAATGTGTCTCATCCAAATGTGGGTAAAAAATGCTTATGAATCCACCACAAACTGCTTACATTCCCACTACTGTCTTCAGGGCAATGCTCGCCCATATCACAGCAAGCTATCTTACTCCACACACCACCACATGGTGCCGCCGTTCCACCTACCCCCTCCACTGGCCCAGGACTAAACTCGCCACCAAGGGGGACAGGGCTTTCCAAGCAGTGGCACCATGTCTCTGGAATGCTCTCCCTAGTCCCAGAGGGCTTCGCAAAGTGTAAAAACAATTAAATTAAATAAAAATACAGCTAAAAACTCCCATTTAAAAATGCTTATTTGCTTTTTTTAATCTCCATTCTTAACTTTGGTGTTCCGATTGTGTTTGCCTTTACCCTATACAGTTGCTTGTTGTACCTTCTGAACGCTTTTAATTGTGTTTTTAAACTCTTTGTAGCACTTTGAGGTTGTTTGGGAATGTAAAGTGCATTATAAATATAATTTATTATTATTGTTATTGGTATTATTAAACAATACTCAGGACCCGTACACCACCTAAAGGCGGAGGAACGTTACCCTCTCGGCTCTCAGGGGCAATAACTATGCCACACCGGCTCGGCGCCTCTCAGCGGGGGCAGAGTAAAAGAGAGTCCAAGACCTTTCAAGAGAACTGGTTCTGGAGTCCAAGCTGTGTGTCAAGGCAAGTCTTACTCTATCAGTCCCAACTCACACTGACCCCGAGCCCCTTCGTCCCTCCCACAGGTAGTGAGCTCAGGCGAAAGGGGAGCCAAGTTGCCTCTTCATGCTGCACCCTTATGAGGCCAAGCCACTAAGTGCTCACAATTGCGAGCATCTCCAGGTCTGGCTCTAGAGGGGAGCAGTGGTAAACTGCATCCAGGAAAGGGATGAAGGGTAAAACTTGGTCCATTTTTGTCATCATCACAGGGGATTCTGAGCTGTGCTTTGTCTGGTCCTTCACCAAGAATTTTCTTTCCCTGGATGATGCAACCAGGGTCATAAAGCCCCTGACAACTGAACTCCTTTGATTATTGGTGTTACAAACAGATTATTGGTATACAAACCCTAACAATGAGCCAAGAAATTTTCAAAAAATTTCAATATTCACAATCAAACAAGTAGCATAGTCTTTATTGGTGTTATCATTCTTTTTTTTTTTTTAAATCTTTGCACAAAGTAATGTCAAAATCGCCCTTTTGTGTTATTGTCACACACATTGCACCTACTCTTATTCTGAATTACCTGTAAAAGATCTGTTACTTTTCCATGGCTTGTTTGCGTGGTATACTCCTCAATAGTCCAGGAAGGTGTCTTCTGAACAATCTTCACTGTATCTGTCAAACTATATAGAGGGTTTGTTTTAATGATGGACTGCAGGCTACCAGGGGTGACATGCTTCTCAAGGTATCTGTCCACAAACACCACAGTGTCTTCTGGAGAGGCAGGTGAACTGCTTTTTATCTTCGCTCTCTGCTCCAAGACACTCTATGGACAGGGAAAACACATGATTAATCAGTTTGACACATTTGTTTGAAAACTGCAATTAAATAAAGAAATGTTAATATATTTTTTTTCTTTCGGCTCGTCCCGTTAGGGTTCGCCACAGTGTCATCCTTTTCCATCTACGCCTATCTTCTGCATCCTCCTCTCTAACACCAACTGCCCTCATATCTTCCCTCACTACATCTAGCAGCCTTCTCTTTGGTCGTCCTATAGCTCTTATGCCTGGCACCTCCATCCTAATCATCCTTCTACCAATATACTCGCTATCGCTCCTCTGGACGTGTCCAAACCATCAAAGTCTGCTCTCTCTAACTTTGCCTCCAAAACATCAAATGTTGGCTGTCCATCTGACGAACGAATTTCTAATCTTATCCAACCTAGTCACTCCTAAACAGAACCTCATCTTAATTTCTGCCACCTCCAGCTCTGCTTCTTTTTGTATTTTCAATCCCACTGTCTGTAAGCCATACATAATGGCTGACTTCACCACTGTTATATAAACTTTCCCCTTCAGCAGACTTTTCTATCACATGACAATCCCTGATCCCTGATGCAGTCCCACCTCCACCGTAACAGCTACAGCATACCTCACCGTGGTTCTGCTGCCCTCATACATGACCTTTACTATTCTAACATACTTTTCTGCCACTCCAGACTTCCTCATGCAGTAACACAGTTCCTCTCTGGCTTTCGCTAGATCTACAGTGGGTACGGAAAGTATTCAGACCCCCTTAAAAATGTCACTCTTTTTATATTGCAGCCATTTGCTAAAATCTTTTAAGTTCATTTTTTTTCTCATTAATGTACACACAGCACCCCATATTGACAGAAAAAAATTGAATAGTTGACATTTTTGCAGATTTATTAAAAAGGAAAAACTGAACTATCACACAGCCATAAGTATTCAGACCCTTTGCTCAGTATTTAGTAGAAACCCCCTTTTGAGCAAATACAGCCATGAGTCTTTTTGGGAATGATGCAACAAGTTTTTCATACCTGGATTTAGGGATCCTCTGCCATTCCTCCTTGCAGATCCTATCCAGTTCTGTCAGGTTGGATGGTGAACGTTGGTGGACAGCCATTTTCAGGTCTCTCCAGAGATGCTCAATTGGGTTTAAGTCGGGGCTCTGGCTGGGCCATTCAAGAACAGTCACGGAGTTGTTCTGAAGCCACTCCTTTGTTAGTTTAGCTGTGTGCTTAGGGTCATTTTCTTGTTGGAAGGTGAACCTTCGGCCCAGTCTGAGGTCCCGAGTACTCTGGAGAAAGTTTTTGTCCAGGATATCCCTGTACTTGGCCGCATTCATCTTTCCTCCGATTGCAACCAGTTGTTCTGTCCATGCAGCTGAAAAACACCCCCACAGCATGATGCTGCCGCTGCCATGCTTCACTGTTGGGACTGTATTGGACAGGTGATGAGCAGTGCCTGGTTTTCTCCACACATACCGCTTAGAATTAAGGCCAAAAGGTTCTATCTTGGTCTCATCAAACCAGATAATCTTATTTCTTACCATCTTGGGGTCCTTCTGTTGTTTTTTACCCCACTCCATGTGGGCTTTCATGTGGATTAAGGATTATGGAGGCCACTGTGCTCTTAGGAACCTTAAGTGCAGCAGAAGTTTTTTTGTAACCTCGGCCAGATCTGTGCCTTGCCACAATTCTGTCCCTGAGATCTTCAGGCAGTTCCTTTGACCTCCTGATTCTCATTTGCTCTGACATGCACTGTAAACTGTGTTAAGATGATCTCTAAGGTCTTATATAGACAGGTGTGTGTGCTTACCTAATCAAGTCTCCTCAGTATAATCAAACACAGCTGGACTCCAATGAAGATGGAGAACCATCTCAAGGATGATCAGAAGAAATAGACAGCACCCGTGTTAAAGACATGAGTGTCACAGCAATTGATCTGAATACTTCTGGCTGTGTGATATTCCTGTTTTTCTTTTTTAATAAATCTGCAAAAAAATTCAACAATTCCGTTTTTTTTTTCTGTCAATATGGGGTGCTGTGGGTACATTAATGAGGGAATAAAATTCAATGATTTTTAGCAAATCGCCGCAATATAACAAAATAAAGTAAAAATTTCAGGGGATCTGAATACTTTCCGTGCCCACTGTACAAAGACACAATGCAGCTCCTTCTCACCTCTGTAGTTCTCCATCAACACCCTCAAGGCAAGTAATGCATCTGTGGTGCTCTTCATCGGCATGAAACCATACTTACAAATATTTCTTTACTGAGTCTAGCATCCACTACACTTTGCTATACATCTCTTTCAGATTACATCGTCTGCACAAGATGTAATCTACTTGTGTACCACTATCTCTGCTTTTGTAAGTAAGCCTATGTTCCTGCCTCTTCTGGAAGAAAGTATTCGCTCCAGTCATTTCCATCCTTTTGGCAAAGTCCATCACGATCTGTCCCTCTAAGTTCCTTTCCTGGATACCAAACATATACTTTTTAATGTCTGCAGTGATATGGACTCAGCATTGGTCTCTCGTGGTGAAGAAGGAGCTCAGCCAAAAGGCGACGCTCTGATTTTACCGGTCAGTCTATTTCTCCTCCACCAGCTTCGCTAACAGCGATAACTAGCAGGGAGCCATTTGTGATTCTCACCGAAAGCTATGTCAACGCTAACCTATCTGTCATGGAGAATCCCAGTTCCTGCACTGAGCAGCTGCTGAAGAGGAAGAAAACAGATCCGTCTACCTCGACAGAAGATCTACTCGGTTCACCAGAGAGACAGGCCAGTGTCCTCCACTCAATCAAAAATAAATTGTCAATTACACTCGACTTGCTTCGGTGTAATTGAGAGATCACAGAGAGATCACAGAGCTCCCACACGGCTTAGAATTTACAAAGCAACAGGTCCAGGAGCAAAGATTAGATAATGCTGCGGTCCGATCAAACATGATGTCAACGACAGCAGCATTGAAAACTCTCAGATTGGAATATAATTTCATGAAAGACATCACGCTGGACATCCAATCACGAAGCATGCGCGACAATCTCATTTTCATGGGCATTCAAGAAAACGCACCAGAAGACCCCGAGGCGCAGATTAAAAAGTTAATGATATCCACGCTCAAGATACAGCAAGATACAGTAGACAAGATTACCTTTCACAGTGTTCATCGATGAGAAAGGCCCTCGCCCAGGAAACCGACCACGTACCATCATTGGAAAGTTTGAACACTTCCAACAAAAAAGTTTTGTGAAAACAAAAGGTCGTGAAGTCAAAGGGACATCGTTTGGAATGAACGACCAGTTCCCCAAGGAAACCAACGAGAGACGTAAGATATTGTACCCGTTGATGAAGAACAACCGTGAGAAAGGCAAACCAGCGCGGTTGGTTGTCGACAAGCTGTTCGTCGACGGTCAACTGTTTCGTGATGCCAACGTCACCCCCTGCCTCTTCGCGATAAGTACTTTTCCTGATTTCCTGTCATTATTAATTGTCAAAAGCTTTCTGTATTTTGTTTCTTTCTTTTCATTTTGCTAAGAAAACAAAAGAACGGAACCACGCATCCCACCAGCATGAATCATCACTCCTTTTCACTCCTGTTTCCCTGCTCTCATTGTTCTTACACACGCCAAACACACGATCCTCACAACACTCTCCCTGTGCACTGCAGACAACTACACACCATATTATCCTCTGAGCACTGTTGTTGTTTTTTTTCTGTGTTTTATGTTTCTGTTTATTTGATACTCTTTTATGTACCCTGGCTTTGCTGTACTTAAATATATCATCCTTATCACCCTTTAAATAACATCGATCAACATGATACCATAAAATTTGCTGCAAATTGTCACACAAAAAACAACAACAAAGAATACATAGTACCTATCTATTCAAAATGACCATACATGCACCCATTACACTTTATGTCACACTTAACTTTTGTGTCATGGAATGTCAATGGCATTCGATCACAGTCAAAGAGAATTAAGATTATGGATTATATCAAACATATTGTGAGGGTCTGCTGGGAACGTCTGGCAGAATCCACTGTCAGAATAAGTTTCAACTACCACCTCCGACAGAACTTTGCTCATGTTCCAGGAGAGCCGGGGGACATCAAGTCCAAAGGGCCATGTTCCGCGCCTCCATGGCTGAAGCAGCCGACCAGCTGTGGCCGTAAATCGTCGGTGTCTGTTGTGGCGGCAATCCCCGAACCCGTTGATGGACACCAACGGTGAGGGATGCCGTCAAGCTGAGGAAGGAGTCCGATCGGGCTTCTTTGGCCTGTGGGACTCCTGAGGCAGCCGATGGGTACCGGCTGGCTAAGCGGAATCTAGCTTTGGTGGTCGCTGAAGCAAAAGGGAGGAGTTTGGTATGGGAGGAGTTTGGTGAGGCCATGGAGGAAGACTTCCGGACGGCTTCGAGTTAATTCTGGTCCACCATCCGGAGTCTCAGGAGAGGAAAGCAGTGCACTACCAACACTGTATATAGTGGGGATGGGGCGCTGCTGACCTTGACTCGGGACGTTGTGAGTCGGTGGGGAGAATACTTTGAAGACCTCCTCAATTCCACCGACACGCCTTCTCATGAGGAAGCAGAGTCTGGGTTCTCTAAGGCGGGCTCTCCTATCTCTGGGGTTGAGGTCACCGAGGTGATTAAAAAGCTCCAAGGCCCCGGGGGTGAATGAGATTCGCCCGGAGTTCCTAAAGGCTTTGAATGTTGTGGGGCTGTCCTGGTTGACAAGCCTCTGCAACATCGGGTGGACAACGGGGACAGTGCCTCTGGAATGGAAGACTGGGGTGGTGGTCCCCCTTTTTAAGAAGGGGGACCGGAGGGTGTGTTCCAACTACAGGGGGATCACACTCCTCAGACTCCCTGGTAAGGTCTATTCAGGGGTGCTGGAGAGGAGGATCCGTCGGGAACTCGAATCTCAGATTCAGGAGGATCAGTGTGGTTTTCGTCCTGGCCGCGGAACAGTGGACCAGCTCTACACCCTTGGCAGGGTCCTCGAGGGTGCATTGGAGTTCACCCAACCAGTCTACATGTGTTTTGTGGACTTGGAGAAGGAGTTTGACCGTGTCCCTCGGGGGGACCTGTGGGACCGGAGTCAGAGTTTGGTCCGCATATCCAGCAGTAAGTTGGACTCAGTTTCCGGTGAGGGTTGGACTCCGCCAAGGCTGCCCTTTGTCACCGATTCTGTTCATAACTTTTATGGTCAGAATTTCAATTCAATTTCGAGGCGTAGAGGGGGTCCTGGTTTGGTGACCTCAGTATTGCATCTCTGCTTTTTGCTGACGATGTGGTTCTGTTGGCTTCATCAAGCCGTGAGCTCCAACTCTCACTGGAGCAGTTCACAGCCGAGTGTGAAGCGGCTGGGATGAGAATTAGCACCTCCAAATCTGAGACCATGGTCCTTAGTTGGAAAAGCGTGGCGTGCCCTCTCCAGGTCGGGGATGAGATGCTGCCCCAAGTGGAGGAGTTCAAGTATCTTGGGGTCTTATTCACGAGTGAGGGAAGAATAGAACGGGAGATCGACAGGCGGATCGGTGCAGCGTCTGCAGTGATGCGGACTTTGTATCGGTCCATTGTGGTAAAGAAGGAGCAAAGCCGAAAAGCGAAGCTATCAATAAACCGCCAGTAGGTATATAGTTCCGGTATGTGCATCGGTTTGGCTAAGGACCCCCGAAAATGGCACCTACGAAGAGACACGCTTACAAAGCGCAGTTTAAACTGTAAGCTATCAGTAACAAGGAGGAACATGGGAATCGAGCAGCCGCGAGAGAATTCAAGCTCAACGAGGGAAGGAGCTGGAAGAGTTGGTGATCGGGATGTGGTGGGTCCGAGAGGATTTTGCACGCTCTTGTCTTAGTTCTGGCAGCGTGCAAGTCCTCAAGGGTGGGTAGTGGGGTACTGACAATCCTTTCAGCAGTTTTGATTGTCCGTTGCAGTCGGAGTTTGTCCTTTTTGGGAGCAGCACCAAACCAGACTGTGATGGAAGAACACAGGACTGATTCGATGACCGCTGTGTAGAACTGCCTCAGCAGCTCCTGTGGCAGGCTGTGCTTTCTCAGAAGCCGCAGGAAGTACATCCTCTGCTGGGCCTTTTCGAAAACTTCAGGTCCTGAGAGATTGTAATTCCCAGGAACTTGAAGGCGTGAGGGGCAGCTGTGGCGAAGGATGCCTCCTGAAGTCCACGATCATCTCTACAGTCTTGAGCGTGTTCAGCTCTAGGTTGTGTCGGCTGCACCACAGCTCCAGCCGCTCCACTTCCTGTCGATATGCAGACTCGTCACCGTCCTTGATGAGGCCGAGGACAGTGGTGTCATCTGCAAACTTCAGGAGTTTGACAGCCGGGTGCGCTCAGCTGCAGTCGTTCGTGTAGAGAGAGAAGAGCAGCGGAGAGAGAACACAACCTTGGGGCGCCCCAGTGCTGATGCTGCGTGTGGATGAGGTGGCCTCCTCCAGCCTCACCTGCTGTGTCCTGCCCGTCAGGAAGCTGTAAATCCACTGCCAGATGGCAGGCAAGACGCTGAGCTGGAGAAGCTTGAAGGAAAAGAGTTCAGAGATGATGGTGTTGAACGCTGAGCTGAAGTCCACGAACAGGATCCTCACGTAGGTTCCTGCACTGTCATGGTGTTCTATGATGAAGTGCAGTCCCATGTTGACTGCATCATCCACAGACCTGTTTGCTCGGTAGGCAAACTGCAGGGGGTCCTGTGACGCTCTTGAGGTGGTCCAGCACAAGCCGTTCAAAGGACTTCATGACCACAGATGTCAAGGCGACAGGCTTGCAGTCATTTAGACCCGAGATTGCAGGTTTCTTGGGGACTGGAATGATGGTGGAGCATTTGAAACAGGATGGTACGTCGCACAGTTCCAGAGATCTAGTGAATATCTGTGTGAAGACTGGAGCGAGCTGGTCCGCGCAGACTTTGAGGCAGGATGGGGACACAAGGTCAGGGCCTGCCACTTTGTTAATCTTTTGTTGTTTGAAGATGCGTCTCACATCCTGTTCACGGATGGTTAACGCATAAGCCGGTGGAGCGGCTGCATGGGTGTGGGGTGTAAAAGTGTCCTTTTCAAATCTGCAGTAGAAGATGTTCAAGTCGTTGGCTCTTGTGCTATTGTTCTCAGCTTGGGGGGATCGTCGCTTGTAATTTGTCATCGATTGGAATGCATGTCAGACTGATTGAGAGTCGTTAGCGCTAAACTGTTTTTCCAACTTTTCTGGATAGTTCCTCTTTGCAATGTTAATTTCTTTAGTCAGCTGGTTTCTAGCGCGATTATACAGGGCCCTGTCCCCGCTTTGATATGCATCCTCCTTGGCTTGGCGAAGCTGCTTAAGTTTGGGAGTGAACCACGGCTTGTTGTATATTCAATTGAAATTTTAAATTTCAATTTTCCAGCTGAATTTTCAAAGACACTCCAGTCTGTGCAGTCTAAACAGCTTTGAAGTTCCATCTTTGCTTCATTGGTCCACTTTTTCACTGTTTTCACTGTAGGCTTCGCGCATTTAAGTTCTTTCTCTGTATGTCAGTATTAAGTGAATTAAGCAGTGATCAGACGAGCCCAGTGCTGCACGAGGTTGGGCACGGTAAGTGTTATTTAGCGTCGATGTGCTGCTTGTATTTAGGGAGTTCGTGGTTGAGTTTAGCTTTGTTAAAGTCTGTTTGTTAAGTTTGTTAAAAATTTATGTTACATACTACTTAGATGCATCACACACTATTGTCATACAAACAAAGGTGTAGCTGATTCGAACATTTCATACTTTACGCACAGGGGTTATTAACTTGAGTTCTTCGCACACAGAGACAATCAGGGGCTTGTTACATCTGAAGCTGTAGTTTAACCACCTAAAAACAGATAATCACTAACCGCCACCACTGACGAGTAATGATGCTGTTAATACAGGATAGGATTTTGGGGCCGCACGTGCTCAATGCGTATCAGGGATCAATATTAGGATAATTACACAAATAAGTGAACTCACCAAGAAGCCACCCATCAGGCACAGTGCCAGCTTGTAGTCTCTTCCCAACCATACTGTATGAGTCGTGTGTTGAACCAGGCCACATCGCCACAATGTTAGTTATTTGCATTTGCGCATCACATATGATCTGTACATTGATCGAATGAAATTGTTTTCTGTTGACATATACAAATTCATCATGTGATGCCGCTTTTATAACAATGTGTGTGCAGTCGATAGCTCCGATTACATTAGGAAAACCGGACTTCGCTGCAAATTGCGCTTTAGTGTGGGCCTGTTCAACTGCATTGTAAGGGAATTGGATATACCTGGCGGACAAGTGGATAATTCCGTCCCACACGGCTGGCATGGCTCGGCTCAGTGTCGACTGGCACAGTCCTGATCGATCTGCCAGCTCCCTCTGGAATGCCCCGGTCGCTAGGAACCCCATCGTGGTCAGCAGCTGTGTCGGCACAGGCAGCGCATTGCTTCTTGCGGTGTCGCGCTCCAAACCCGGCCACAGCTCTGCGCACAGTTCCAGGAGGACTGCCCTCGGGTACCTAAATCGGTTGATGAGCCAGTTGTCATCATTTGATAATAAATCCTCTCTGTCTTTGAACTGACGTTCTCTCCTTATTACACCGTTTGCAACGTATTCCAGGAGAGCTAAAGCAGCCATTTTTGTTATTGGTATTTTCTGCATCACTTTGCGCATGCTTTTATATCCACTCGTGTAATTGCAGGCATGCGGGTGTGTTAATTGCTCATCACTGCTGTGAATGTGTGTCTGTTGTGCAGATTTATTTATTATAACAGTTTACCATCATCACCTCTAAGTATCGCCAAAGCACCAAAAGCTGTAGAAACATCCATACGCCAGCCATGCAGTTGGCGTGAGGCACAGCACATTTCCACGGTCATTTCACTCTTGATACATCTGATCTTTGCCGTGAAAAAAAACGGACACCACATTTTTGTGGGTACGCACCTTTTGTACATGAGGCCCCTGGTCTTTTCTTTTTGATGTACTTCAGAAATTTGGCTTCGGTGACTCATATTCACTGGATCGCAGCGTTATACAACTCACCCAAAACAACTGTCACTACAAATGGGTCTCACATCACAAAGTTTCACTTAACAAAGAGGAACTAGACAAGGGTGTCCTCTCTCGTCCCTGCTATTCTCACTATTTATCAAACCAATGGCAACAGCAATACGGCAAAACACTAATATTAAAGGTATCTGTACTCTAATGTCAGAATACAAAATCATTCTTTACGCAGATGATGTCCTTCTTTATTTACAAGAACCCAAGGCATCACTTCAAACAGTGTTTAACCTCATTAAAACATTTTTGCAATTATCAGACTATGCTATCAATTGGTCAAAATCAACAATACTCCCTATAACGACTAAGTGATGGAATCCTCCGCACCAAAATCCAAACATTCCTATTATAACCAGGAATATGAAGTATCTAGGCATTAATAGCTCAGAAAAACCTACAGAGTTAAATAATTTAAATTACATCCATCTACTGTAAAAAAAAAATTGTGATGATTTAAAACGTTGGAACAGCATACCTATCTCACTTTTAGGGCGTATCGCTACAGTAAAAATGAAAACGTTTCCACAAATTAACTATTTATTTTCAATGATCCCATTCAAACCCACATTAGGATGGTTCCAAATGCTAAAGTCTGCCATTTTAAATTTTTACTCTAAAAATAAGAGAAATAGAATCAGGCGAGCGACTCTTTAGAAAGGTGAAGCAGAAGGGGGACTTGGCGCACCCAACATCAAACACTATTACTTAGCTAGCCAAATACAGTACCTCATTAAATGGTTACATCCAAATGTTGAACAACAATCTTGGCTGGAACTAGAACAGATAGACTGCAATAGCACCAAACTTTCAGACCTCCCATTTCTCAGCACAAGTCTCAAACGCCACAGTTGTTTTAAGAATCCGATTATTGCTGCCACTTTATCAGCTTGGTGGAAAAGTCTAGAAACCACGCAATCTCAGTTAGCACCATATCATTCCTCCCCAATCTGGAACAATACAGATGTTTAGATTAACAAAATACCCCTTTACTGCAACACATGGGAACAAAGTGGAATTGACCGCCTACATCACTTATTCAAAAATAATGTATTCATGTCACGTGAAAGCTCACTCCAAGAATTTCAAATTAGAGGTAACTTCCTTCAATACTATCAAGTTAGAACAACAATCCAAGAAGGATTCCCAACGCACACAAATACTTTAGAACTTCCCATTTTTGTTAAGAAAATAATAGAACTACTTCCACAAAACAAAAACCTCCTTTCAAAAGTATACAAATTAATCTCAAGTAGTAATTTAATACACTTATCAGTTGCAAAATGGGAAAAAGACCTCTCAGTCTCTACTGACATTGATTACTGGGCACAAATCTGTTGAAACACATTCTTGATGACATTAAAAAACAGTCATTTACAGCTAATCCAGTTCAAAGTACTCCACGGATCACAAGTTACACACTATAGTATGCATAAAATGGGCTATTCAAAATCTAACATAGGCACTCATTGTACTGATAACGCTCCAGACACTTATTTGCATGCTCTTTGGCATTGTACACCCGTACGGCCCTCTGGTCACTAGTTACACAGACACCGCCCTCATTTTTTAACTGTAGGATTCTGATTTCTCCTAATCTTTGTCTGATGGATGATTTAAAAGGTATAGATCTTCAAAATAAACATGCTCAACCAATACTTTTAATTCTAGCTATCACTAAAAAAAAAAAAAAAAAAAACAATACTATTAAACTGGAAAAATAAACAGGCCATCAACATTAACCAATGGCAAAATCTTGTCATAGAGAAGATAACCCTAGAGAACATCTCTGCCAAACGTAATAAGCAAATGGATAACTTGAAGAAAGGTTGGTCACCTTTCATTAAAACAGTGAGAAGCTTGATTCTATTTGCCTGGGAAAGAATGTCATACAGAAATGTAATTTGTAATGCAAATGCAATGTAATGCGACCAAATAATTTCTTGTCATTTTAGACCCCTATGCACAGTATAGGGTCACTTGCATGCATTTTAAACCCTATCCTTCTGGATTTGCAAGGTTGGCCCCTGGGGATGCTGGGCCGCCCCCCTTGTGGGTGAAGGGGGCTGAACCCTTCCTCGATGTGCCAGCTCAGCAACTCCATACACCAGTTGACTAACATGCATGTGATATGGTGTTCATTCACTAATAAGTTCGATAGACAGAGTATAGGCTTTAATTACTTACATACGTAATTACTATTACTGAGATCACTAACAACAACACAGGTTATACTGCCCTTTTCTGTCCTCTCTTATCGTGTTCTCTTGGTTAGTTATGTCCTCATCGCCCCCCCAATCTACAAATGACTGTTGATATGTTACTTGTGTTCAAATATCTAGACTGTCTCACTATTGTTCTGCTGTGGTTCTCACCCCGAGTCCCCTTGTCCACTCTATCCCTCTGTCTTTCCCCTAAAACCCTTTTCTGTCCGGCTGCATTTTCAATAAACATCAGAATAATTGAAAAAATAAAAATAAGCAGAGGGGTTATTTCAAACTCCCCCGTTGTACAGCAAAACCTTTCCAGCAAAAGGCATACAGATCCACCATTCTGCAAGGCCATGCAGCTGAACAGGACAGGTTTAAAATAATAATAATAATCATAATAAGCAAAATGATTGTCAGTTGTTTTGAGTTCCTTATGATCATCTTAACACTGATGTAGAATGGCACCAGAATAATTGTAATGGGACAATATGTACATTGTGTGGTCATTTAAGTATGCGATACTGAGAGCTAAAATGACAACCCTGCATAATCTTCGTCTGCCGTAATCAAATGTTAAGCAAAAAATAAATAAATAAGCAAAACAAAAAAAACTGTGTGAAAGGAGAAACACATGCATGCACACAACAGAACGTAAAACCTTATTTTTGATGAAAAATCCAGATTCTGTCGATACACAACTGCACCAACCTGAACCATCCAGTTAGTGACTGGCAGCATCTTTACATCCAGCTTCAGGAACTTCTTTAGGTGATTGTTGTTTGGTAGAACAGGGGTGACCATTGTGGCTCTGTCGCTTCATTCACACTGTCAGCTTTACCCTCCAACAACAGCTTGGTGGATTTCATCAGGTGTGCTCTGTAATAATAAATGAGGAGCAGTATTTATGAGCCTGTATCACTTGCAACTGTGTGTAACCCAATCAGATCACTGTGAGAGACAATGTGGAGTAAGCAAGCAAAGTGACATAGTTATATCATTACATACATTTTTCCTTTTTTTAATCAAACGTGTTATCAAATAACGTATGTTTTCATGTTGAGAAAATAAAGCATGCATTCATTCATTCATTTTCCATACCGCTTAGCCTCACTAGCGTCGCGGGCGTGCTGGAGCCTATCCCAGCTATCTTTGGGGGAGAGGTGAGGTACACCCTGAACTGGTCGCCAGCCAATTCCAGGGCAGATATAAACAAACACCCATTCCCACTCACATTCACACCTACGGGCAATTTAGAGTCTTCAATGAACCTACCAAGCATGTTTTGAGGATGTGGGAGGAAACCGGAGTCCCCGGAGAAAACCCATGCAAGCACAGGGAGCACATCCAAACTGCACAGAGGCGAGGCCGGATTTGAAAACGGATCCTCAGAATTGTGAGGCAGATGTGCTAACCAGTCGAGAAGCCGTGCCGCCGCCAAAATAAAAGTAAACTTCATGAAAATCAGTTGAGAAATAAGAAGGTTCTGATGTATTTTTTTATTCTGTGCCTTTAATTGGAACATTGGCTCCACAAACGTGTCAGCCACGTAACTTAACTGCTGCAGTACACTGGCATATCTAGGTTTCGAGACAAGGCTGGTTCTAGGCATACATAGTTGAGGGGGCAGGCAGAAATGTTAAGGGCAAATTATGTGACAGCACATTTTTATTTTATTTATTATTTATTATTATTTATGTTGCTAACTCAGTGATTGCTACATGGCATCTTTCACTACTTAATGTGGTGTAAATCAATCTAATAACACACTTGGGTATTGCAGGTGTTGGCTCTTGTTAGAAGGGAACTTATACAGTACATGCATACTTGCTACTCACTTGTCAATAAAGCACACAGTCAAATAAATGTATAATCCTGTACACACAGACTATCTTCCACACAAACTGCATCACAAGCTTCGCTCCACCAGCCACTGTGACATTACCACCCGTGCACAAATCACCTGGGGCCTCACTTATCAACGCTGCACATGCAAAACATGACAGATAAGTACTCGAGTTCCTGCGCAAACTACATAGTTTGTATGTAGTGTTTGTATGTACTATCAAAAAAAACTTGAAGTGAAAAAGTGTGCACATGTACGGAAACTCTAACCCATCCGTAGGCCTACACACATTTTGGAGACAAGGACATGTAGCGAAGCATGAGGTGGCAAATCGAAGCCAGGCCTCTCACGTCCAGTTTCAAAATCAAATGTTAATTATGGATGGGTTAGGGTTAGGGTTAATATTTTGCAATGTGTATTATTTTGTTGTTGTATTGTCTGTCCTTTTTTAATAATGATACTCCTCATGCTATTAAATTGCCCTCAGGGCTTAATAAAGTAGATTCAATAACAACTGGAATAAATGAAGGCTACATTAAACCTCTTCTTTGCTTTGCTTGCTTTTCCTTATCCAAGATGGCGCTTATCCATGCGGACGCCTCGGTTACAAGCTCTCTAGTATTGTCGGTTTTTGTGTTTTTCGTTGGTCTTTGGAGACATTACGTGACTCACTTACACAAGGAAGACTTGCTAAACATCAGGGAGTCTGCCCCGGACTTTCTTTCACCAACCTTCGTAAATCCGCTCAGTTTGTTCCCCGAGTTACTCACCGGGGAGGCGGCTGCGGTCCATGGCGCATGGAGGCATAGGCGACGTAGGGGGAGGCGCGCCGGGATTGAAGTTAAGCTCCGCAAGAGAGGATACACATTGGCGTTTCCGTCGATCCACCTAGCAAACGCAACAAAATGGACGAGCTTCCTCTTCTGACAAAGACCAGTAAAGACTTCGGATGTTCCGCCGCCCTGTGCTTTACAGAGACTTGGCTTTGTGAGGCTGTCCCCGATGGCACAGTAATGCTTCCGTGCTTCCATCTTCACCGGGCAGACCGCGTCATGGAGTTATCGGGGAAGACAAAAGGCGAGGGGATATGCTTCTATATCAACGGAAAATGGTGTACTGACGTCACAGAGATCAGCACACACTGCAGGCCCGCATTTAGAGTCGCTGTTTTTGAACTGTAAGCCATTCTACTCGCCTCGTGAATTTGCATCTTTCATTCTCACCAGTGTTTACATTCCGCCTTAAGCTAACACAAATGCTGAACAAGTAAACAAAAAAACACCCAGACTCACCCCTCATTATTCTTAGGGACTTTAACAAACCTAAGCTTAACCATGAACTCCCTAAATACAAGCAGCACATCGGCTGTCTGCTACCAGGGAAAATAACATTTTAGACCACTGCTGGACTACGCTAACTAACGCATACTGTGCCATACCTTGTGCAGCTCTGGGCGCATCTGATCACTGCTTAATTCACTTAATACCAACATACAGATAAGAACTTAAATGCTCGAAGCCTACAGTGAAAACAGTGAAAAAGTGGACCAACGAAGCAAGGATAGAACTTCAAAGCTGTTTAGACTGCACAGACTAGAGCATCTTTGAAAATTCATCTGGCGGCCTGGATGAATATACAGACATTGTCACATCCTATATGAGCTTCTGTGAAGAGGTGTGTGTACCAACAAAGTAATTTCATACTTTCAATAACAACAAACCGTGGTTCACTGCCAAATTTAAGCAACTTCACCAGGCTAAAGAGGATGCATATCAAAATGGGGATAGAGCCCTGTATAATTGCGCTATAAACCAGCTGACTAAAGAAATTAACATTGCAGAGAGAAACTATGCAGTAAAGTTAGAAAAACAACGACTCTAAATCAGTCTGCATGCATTACAATCGCTAACCAGTTACAAGCGACCAATCCCCAAAGCTGAGAACAATAAAAGACTAGCCAATGACTTGAACGCCTTCTACTGCAGATTCGAAAAGGACACTTTCACACCCACACCCTCCCAGCCGCACCACCGACCACCATCACACCTCTGAGTTCTGCGTTGAGCATCCACAAACAGAATGTGAAAGCAATCTTAAAATAACAAAAGATTAACAAAGCGTCAGGCCCAGTCCTTGTTTCTCCATCCTGCCTCAAAGTCTGCGTGGACCAGCTTGCTCCAGTCTTCACACAGATCTTCAATAGATCTCTGGAACTGTGCGAAGTGACATCCTGTTTCAAATGCTCCACTATTTTCCCAGTCCCCAGGAAACCTGCAATCTCGAGTCTGAATGACTACAGGCCTGTCGCCCTGACATCTGTGGTGACAAAGTCCTTTGAACTCCTCATGCTGGACCACCTCAAGAGTGTCACAGGTCCCCTGCTGGACCCCGCTGCAGTTTGCCTACCGAGCAAACAGGTCTGCGGCTGATGCAGTCAACATGGGACTGCCCTTCATCCGAGAACACTTCAAAGGCACGGGGACCTACGCGAGCATCTTGTTCGTGGACTTCAGCACTGCGTTCAACACCATCCTCCCTGAACTCCTTTCTTCCAAGCTTCTCCAACTCAGTGTCTCGCCTGCCATCTGCCGGTGGATTTACACCTTCCTGACAGGCAAGACACAGCAGGTGAGGCTGGGGGACACCACCTCATCTACACGCACCACCAGCACCGGGGCGCCCCAAGGTTGGGCGCATCAGGCTGTCAAACTCCTGAAGTTTGTAGACGACACTGCAGTCATTGAACTCATCAAAGACGGTGACGAGTCTGCGTATCGGCAGAAAGTGGAGCGGGTGGAGCTGTGATGCAGCCGACACAACCTGGAGCTGAACACGGTCAAGACTGTAGATATGATCATGGACTTCAAGAGGCATCCTTTGCCACAGCTTCCCCTCATACTGCCCAACTGCCCTGTGTCAACCGTCAAGACCTTCACGTTCTTGGGAATTACAGTCTCTCAGGACCTGAAGTGGAAGATCAAACTGTCTGCAACGCAGTTCTTTACTATTACAAATATTACTGAGACCAAAGTTATCGATTTAATTCATTCACTCAAACCATCTAAGGCAAAGGATGTTTTTGGAATGGACACGAGCATGCTCAAAGATCTAGGTTCAACTCTTGCTACTCCTATGGCCTCAATCATTAATCTTTCAATTTCATCTGGTCACTTCCCAAAGGCCTGGAAATCTGCTATTGTTACCCCTGTCTTTAAATCCGGTGACTCAACATCTCTGAATAACTACCGACCGATAAGCATTCTTCCGGCCATTTCCAAAGTTGCAGAAAAATGGGTGTCAGAGCAGATTGTCCATTATTTAATCAGCAGCTCCCCCTCTCTCCACGCGATACAGTTTGGTTTCAGATCCAAGCATTCCACTGAAATGGCTACATGCCTCTTTATTGAGAAAATAAAATCTTCTCTCGACAAGGGTGGAGTTGTAGGGGCGGTGTTCTTGGACCTCAGGAAAGCTTTCGATACAGTAAATCACTCTGTTCTTCTTACCAAGCTCTCAAAATTTAACTTCTCTCGCAAAGCTGTGAGCTGGATTGAATCATATCTGCATGACCGAACACAATCTGTATCAGTTAACAACTGCAGATCCGAGTCCCTTAGGCTAACCTCTGGAGTCCCTCAGGGATCAATATTAGGCCCCCTTTTATTTAGTCTTTATATCAACGATTTGCCCACTGTTTGTTCTGAAGCAGAGTGCGTAATGTATGCAGACGACACAGTTTTCTTTGTTCATGGTCGCTCCAAAGATACTGTTGCTGCTAAACTCACTAATACAATGTCCTTTGTCACAACTTGGTTGCAGGAGTGCTGTCTACAGCTAAACGTTTCTAAAACTGTAGGCATGTATTTCACTAAAACAAATAGAGTATCACCTGACCCCGACATACTTGTTAATGGAGATAAAATGCAAATTGTCAGCCAATACAAATATCTTGGGTTAATAATAGCTTATAACTTAATAATAATGAATAATGTTAATAATAACAGCTTTCCTTTTAAGCCCATATTGACAAATTGTGTAAAAATATCAAATTAAACCTCGCAAATTTTCGTGCAATTCGAAATGAAATGTCAACTGAAGCCGCAAAGATTTACTTGCATTCAATGATTCTTAGTCACTTTAACTATTGCATAACCAGTTTGTCCCAGGCTGGTCAGAATGCAAAAAACCATTGGAAGATTTGTACAAACAAGTAATTAAAGTGATGGATAAAAAACCAAGGCACTATCATCACTGTGCAATTTTTAAAAAATACAGTCTTTTAAACTGGGACAGTCTTCACATATTTGCAGATTTAAATTTGATTTATAAAGTACTGCATGATTTGGCTCCAGCTCCTCTGGCTGAGTTCATCAGCCAAAGAAACAGCTCTGAGCGTGTCACTCGAGGGTCTGTCAGAGGTGACTGTCTCATTCCTCTGCGCAGGAGCACTTTCAGTAAGTCAGCCTGGTCAGTGAGGAGCGCTGGTGAGTGGAACTCAGTACCTGAGGAGGTTAAGCTGCTGAGAACATACAAGGCCTTCACAAAAAAACTGAAAATGTGGTTCGTTAACACCTATAGCTGCCAACACTAAAAGACAAGTATGTTATCCATCCATCCATTTTCTGAGCCGCTTCTCCTCCCTAGGGTCGCGGGCGTGCTGGAGCCTATCCCAGCTGTCATCGGGCAGGAGGCGGGGTACACCCTGAACTGGTTGCCAGCCAATCGCAGGGCACATAGAAACAAACAACCATTCGCACTCACAGTCATGCCTACGGGCAATTTAGAGTCTCCAATGAATGCATGTTTTTGGGATGTGGGAGGAAGCCAGAGTGCCCGGAGAAAACCCATGCAGGCACGGGGAGAACATGCAAACTCCACACAGGCGGGACTGGGGATTGAACCCGGGTCCTCAGAACTGTGAGGCTGACGCTTTAACCAGTCGTCCACCGTGCCAAGTATGTTATGATGGTTTTTTTTGTTATGATCAAATGATTTGTGGTTTTATTCTCTCTTAATAGTATAGTAAGTCTTTGATTATGTATCCTGTATTATAATGTCTTGTAGATGTATTTTACGGCTTTTTTACATCATGGCCAGGGGACTACAGATGTAAATTAGCCTTCTGACTAATTCTGGCTTTTTTAACCATGTATATTTCATGTGTTTTATGAAATTGCATTGTCCCCTTTCAAATAAACTGATTAAAAAAATATATATATATATATTCTGATTCTGATTCTTTTATTTTATTTGTTCACGTGTGGTATTTTACTTGCAAGAAAAGACTGAAAAGTGGTTGTCCGGTTTCGTCACTCAGCCATGTCGTCTCAATTTGCACATTATGCCACCACACCAAGGTCTTAATGTACATGATTAACATGTGATAAACCGACATTATTCCTATTATTATTATTATTGACATTTATCTCTTCTCCACAAAAATAACATTATATTAAGTACATTTTTAGGACTTTTTGTCAGTGTAGTAGCAGTAACAGTATTGATGGGCTGCAATTCTTTTTTTTTTTGTACTTATCAAGGCAAGGTTTGCTTGTGTGTACGCATGATTTGATAGGATTTTGGTCTGACGACATTTTCAGCTTTTGTGCATACGTACACTTTTAGAAAGACCCCTACGCACTTTTTGATAATTGAGTCCCCAGGCATTTATGTCAGTTTGTGTTGATAGCATACTTCTAGCTAACATTATAGTTAAGCTTAACACAACAAAAAACCGAGCAAGCTTGCAACAGTAGTAGCCTATTGTAAAAAATGTTGTGTAGAAGGCCAATTGTATTGCTAAAATGTTCTGTATTCCTCTCCACTGCTCTTTGCTGCCTTTAAAATGGGAATTGGGGCCTCAAAGATAAGTACAGAAGTATGTGACCTATCAAAAAAAAAACTTGAAGGAAAAAAGTGCGCACATGTACGGAAACTCTAACCCATCCGTAAGGCCTACACACATTTTGGAGACAAGGAATTGTAGCGAAGCATGAGGTGACGAATCAAAGCCATGCCTCTCACACTCTCACACATCCACGTCAATATCAAATGTTAATTATGGATTATATTTTGCACTGTGTATGATTTTGTTGTTGTGTTGTCTTTTTTAAATAATGATACTCCTCATTTGTTTGTTTCCCTCAGGGATGAATAAAGTAGATTCATTTGTCACTTGATTGAGATGGATCTCATGTAAGGCATCTGGCGATGGGGCGCAGTTATTTTTATTGGCATCTACTTTTAAGTAGGCAATTATTTTTTATTTCCTCGACAGTCTATCCTACCTGTTGAACTTAATGCATTCACTGCAGCAGTGATCTTCTGCCATTCACCGTGTTTCCTTTTATTTGTTGTGGCGCTTCCAAAGCCATCTTCCTCCCCGATAAGCATGTCGACTTCTGTCTCCGGGAATTTATTTTTTCAGAATTGTTTCTGCCGTTGCCATGAATTCACCTTTCACAATACATTATCCAGTCTCATTTATAATCATGAACTGATTTTGAATGTTTTACTTTGTTGCAGGATCAATGTGCGTACTTTCCTAAGTGGAACTGAGACTTTTCAAGGAAAATTCCCTTACAGGTGTGCGTCGTATGAGTATTGATTCCAAATTAGCATTTGACGTGTGGTGTACACGCCACAGCAGAGGGGGGTGGCTGGCTGCATCGTACCAGCGCTCAGCAACCTCTCCCAACTGGAATTATTTTATTTTGTGAGCAAAGGGCCAGCCGGGGGGACGGGGCATAATGTTAGCCACCGTGGCTGCTCATAGCGCATTGTCGCCGGCTGTGAGTATAGCGGGGCGGAGGGGATGGAAGCAGAATAGAACTAGAAAGAAGAAGAAGAAAAAAAATCAAAGGAACCAGCTGAGTGGGCCACGTTGTGCCTCCCATGGCCACTAACAGCAAACCGTTGACGGATGAAGAGGAATAAGGTGGGAAGAGCATATCAATGTGGTGCAAATGAAGCGAATGCGTGTTCAGCGTGTATGAAATAACTCCCATGATCAAGCTTGTGTAATGGAATTGACAGAAAAGTTAAAACATCTCACAGAAGAATATGCAATTAAGCTTACATAGATGCTTAGAAACCAACTTCAAAAGGCAAAACATCGATTAGACATAAAAAAAGAACAGATTTTCTGCAACAACAGTTAATTTACATTAACTCTAACTATGAGTACAATAATAAATCAGGAACAATTCCTTGCGAACCAACTTCAACGCAATAAAGAAAAATCATTAATTACAGCCATTCAAGATTCAAACGGCAACTGTACACAGTCACCGCTAGAAATGAATGAATTTTTTTTTACAATTCTTGTAGCAGCTTATATGCATCTTGAACAATCCAGACCAAAAATAAATTGAAACTTTTATTAAGGATCTAAACATTCCTCAACGAAATGCACAAATTACAGACAGCCTTGATGTTTGTTTAACCATCACACAATGACATAACCCATTAAAAAAATATGGGTTATCGGGACGAGCGCCTGGCCTTGAAGGAATCCCCGTTGAATTGATTAAATATTTCTGGCCAATACTAGCTCCTCTATTTTTCAGATCAGTCAAGGAGATAAACGATAAAGGTCAAATTAGTAGCCATATGAACACAGCTCAATTAAGGTATTACTAAAGTCAGGTAAAGATCCCACTCTCCCACCTAATTATCGGCCCTTATCACTGATTGATGTAGATATCAAGATTATCTCAAAAGCCCTTGAAGCGAGACTTGAAAAGGTACCGTATTTTCATGACCATAAGGCGCACCGTATTAAAAGGCGCAGTCTCAGGAACGGGGTCTATTTCTGTATTTAACACATACATAAGGTGCCCTGCATTATTGGGCGCAGGCATGGTAAAACATACGCTAGCTTAAAACATATGGCATTGCAATCATCATGTCACGACGCAGAGAAAGCTAAAGCTTTCGACAATAGTTATTATCGGGGAGTTCTGTGGGGGGTGCTTCGGGAGTACGGGGTGCCGAAACCCCTGATACGGGCTGTTCGGTCCCTGTACGTTCCGCATTGCCGGCAGTAAGGCAGACTCGTTTCCAGTGAGGTTAGGACTCCGCCAAGGCTGCCCTTTGTCACCGATTCTGGTCATAACTTTTATGAACAGAATTTCTAGGCGCAGCCGAGGAATAGAGGGGGTCCGGTTTGGTGGCCTCAGTATTGCATCTCTGCTTTTTGCAGATGCTGTGGTTCTGTTGGCTTCATCAAGCCGTGATCTCCAACTCTCACTGGAGCAGTTCGCAGCCGAGTGTGAAGCGGCTGGGATGAGAATCAGCACCTCCAAATCTGAGACCATGGTCCTCAGTCGGAAAAGGGTGGCGTGCCCTCTCCAGGTAGGGGATGAGATCCTCCCCAAGTGGAGGAGTTCAAGTATCTTGGGGTCTTGTTCACGAGTGAGGGAAGAATGGGACGAGAGATCGACAGGCGGATCGGTAGCTTCTGCAGTGATGTGGACTTTGTATCGGTCCCTTGTGGTAAAGAAGGACCTTAGCCGAAAAGCGAAGCTCTCAATTTACCGGTCGATCTACGTTCCTACACTCACCTATGGTCACGAGCTGTGGGTCGTGACCGAAAGAACAAGATCACGGATACAAGCGGCCGAAAAGAATTTCCTCCGAAGGGTGTCCGGGCTCTCCCTTAGAGATAGGGTGAGAAGCTCGGTCATCCGGGAGGAACTCACCTCAGACCTCAGATAAGCGGTAGAAAATGGATGGATGGATGGATGGAAGTCTCTAAACGCCATAAAAAATAATAAATAATAAATAATAAATGCTTCAAAAATCCAATAATCGCATCCACTTTAATGAATTGGTGGCATATTTTTTAACCTCGAGGATCTCAATTAGCTCCCAGTATATGTTCTCCCCAATCTGTCATAATCCAGATTTTGAAATTAATAACATACCCTTTCATTTTAGTACATGGGAACAACATGGAATTGACCACCGACAATAAGTATTTAACAATAATGTTTTTAGGCAAGTGATGAACTGTTCCAAGAATTCCAAATAACTGGTGGAAACTTTCTTCAATACAATAAATTAAAAGCAGCAAAAAAACAAAAACAAAAAAAAAAGAATACCAACACTCCAGAGCATCCTCGAACTGCTGGAGTTTGTCAAGCAAATAGTGAAGCTTCTCCCGCAAAGTAAAAGAAATCTCTCAAAAGTTTATAAATTAATTTCATGCACTAAATCAATGGACTTACCAATCACTAAATGGGAAGACCTTTCCATGTCCGCTGACCGTAGCTACTGGATACAGATATGTAACAATACGTTTAGAATGACAGAAAACACAAATCTACATCTTATACAATATAAAGTGCTCCATAGAACACACTTTACTCAGTACACGATGCATAAAATGGGCTTCTCTCCATCTAATATATGCACGCAATGCATCAAAAATACCCCAGACACCTATTTTCATGCTATATGGGAATACATAGCAATTCAATGATTTTGGGCTTTGGTTACACAAAAATTCTGTTATATTTTGAATTTCAAGATTTCAGGATTCCCCACAGGATTGAATTTCAGGATTCCACTTTCCCCAAGATTGTGCATACTTGGCGATTTAAGCATAATCGACCTCCCGAATAAATAGTCACAATCATTACTCGCTGGCTGGGGGTGTGGCATTGGGGCGCCTCGGTGGGGCCTGGTGACAAATAACTCATGAATATGCGAATTGCTTTTGTATCCCCTCACTCACACTCTCGTCCAATAGACTTATAATTTACATAGTCAATCCCACCAAACTTCAGTTGAACAGCCGAGTTTACGACCCTTGTCCTGCATGCTTTTTCTCCTGTTCTTGTCCTGTTCTATCTTCTCCTGTCCTTCCCTCACAGGGTGTACCACTACAGCCCCATGCAACATCCATCCACCCATCCATTTTATGAGCCGCTTATCCACACAAGGGTCGCGGGAGTGCTGGAGCCTATCCCAGCTATCTTCGGACAGGAGGGGGGGCTACACCCTGAACTGGTTTCCAGCCAATCGCACCCCGTGCAACACTCATATCTAATGTTTCATTGTTGTAGATATGTAATGATTTACTTTTCTCATTCTGTTTACAATTAGTGCTTTGTCTTTTGTCTTCGTTTCTCTCTCCCCCCTAGAAACTTTGTTCTGTTCAACTGATTGATTCTGATTCTCAATAAACATTAATTATAATACTGAGAAACCACAGCGGAAGCTTAAAAACTCCAGGGTGACACAGTAAAACTGTTCCGGCATAAAAGGGATACAGATCCTCTATTATGCTTGACCTAACAGCCGAACAGGACAAAAAAAAAAAAAAAGATGTGTCAGACAAGCGAGGCGAAAGTTCGTTTCACATCTGGTCTGAAAATAGCATTAAAATACAATGAAAGAATGTCATGAAAATGCATCCCGATGGGGGGCACAAGCAAGTGCAAACTGTTGGCTGGTCCCAAGCCCGGATAAATGCAGAGGGTTGCATCAGGAAGGGCATCCGGCTTAAAACTTTGCCAAACAAATATGACTGTTCATCAAAAGAATTCCATACAGGATCGGTTTGTTGCCCGTGTTAACTACGTCCGCCACCGGCGCCATCAACCTGCAGGGTGCCGGTGGAAATTCAGCTACTGTGGGTCGAAGTCGAAGAAGAAGAAGAGGTGGAAAGCGGGTTCTTCGGCAGAAAGAGAAGAGGAAAGCACAGAGCCTAGAACTGAATGTGGGGACTTTGAATGTTGGGACTATGACAGGAAACTCTCGGGAGTTGGTTGACATGATGATTAGGAGAAAGGTTGATATATTGTGTGTCCAGGAGAGCAGGTGGAAAGGCAGTAAGGCGAGAAGTTTAGCGCCAGGGTTTAAATTATTTTACCATGCTGTAGATGGGAAGAGAAATGGAGTTGGGGTTATTTCAAAAGAAGAGTTGGCTAAGAATGTCTTGGAGGTGAAAAGAGTATCAGATCGAGTGATGAGGCTGAAACTTGAAATTGAGGGTGTTATGTGTAATGTGATTAGTGGCTATGCCCCACAGGTAGGATGAGACTTAGAGGTGAAAGAGAAATTCTGGAAGGAGTTAGACGAAGTAGTTCCGAGGATCCCAGACACAGAGAGAGTCGTGATTGGTGCAGATTTTAATGATCATGTTGGTGAAGGAAATAGGGGGGATGAAGAATTGATGGGTAAGTACGGCATCAAGGAAAGGAACTTGGAGGGACAGATGGTGGTAGACTTTGCAAAAAGGATGCAAATGGCTGTTGTGAACACTTTTTTCCAGAAGAGGCAGGAACATAGGGTGACCTACAAGAGCGCAGGTAGAAGCACGCAGATGGATTACATCTTGTGCAGACGATGTAATCTGAAGGAGGTTACCGACTGTAAAGCAGTGGTAGAGGAGAGTGTGGCTAGACAGCATAGGATGGTGGTGTGTAAGATTACTTTGGTTGTGGGGAGGAAGATTAGGAAGACAAAGGCAGAGCAGAGAACCATGTGGTGGAAGCTGAGAAAGGATGAGTATTGTGCCGACAGGCTCTCGGTGGACAGGAGGAGCTTCCAGAAGACTGGGCCACTGCAGCCAAGGTGATCAGAGAGGCAGGCAGGGGAGTACTTGGTGTATCTTCTGGCAGGAAAGGAGACAAGGAGATTGGTGGTGGAACCTCAAAGTACAGGAAATCATACAAGGAAAAAGGTTAGCTCATAAGACGTGGGACACTGAGAGGACCGAGGAGAGGCGAAAGGAATACATTGAGATGCGACATAGGGCAAAGGAAGAGGTGGCAAAGGCCAAACAAGAGGCATATGATGACATGTATGCCAGGTTGGACACTAAAGAAAGAGAAAAGGATCTTTAGTGGTTGGCCAGACAGAGGGATAGAGATGGTAAGGATGTGCAGCAGGCTAGGGTGATTAAGGATAGAGATGGAAATATGTTGACTGGTGCCAGCAGTGTGCTAGATAGATGGAAAGAATACTTAGAGGAGTTGATTAATGAAGAAAATGAGAGAGAAGGGAGAGTAGAAGAGGCAGGTGTGGTGGACCAGGAAGTGGCAATGATTAGTAAGGGGGAAGTTAGAAAGGCATTAAAGATGATGATAAAAATGAAAGGCAGTTGGTCCTGATGACATTCCTGTGGAGGTATGGAAGCATCTAGGAGAGGTGGCTGTAGTGTTTTTGACCAGCTTGTTCAATAGAATTCTAGCGCGTGAGAAGATGCCTGAGGAATGGAGGAAAAGTGTGCTGGTGCCCATTTTTAAGAACAAGGGTGATGTGCAGAGCTGTGGGAACTACAGAGGAATAAAGTTGATGAGCCACACAATGAAGTTATGGGAAACAGTAGTGGAGGCTAGATTCAGGACAGAAGTGAGTATTTGCGAGTAACAGTATGGTTTCATGCCTAGAAAGAGTACCACAGATGCATTATTTGCCTTGAGGATGTTGATGGAAAAGTACAGAGAAGGTCAGAAGGAGCTACATTGTGTCTTTGTAGATCTAGAGAAAGCCTATGGCAGAGTATACAGAGGGGAACTGTGGTACTGCATGGGGAAGTCTGGAGTGGCAGAGAAGTATGTAATAATACAGGACATGTACGAGGGCAGCAGAACAGTGGTTAGGTATGTTGTAGGTGTGACAGATAAATTTAAGGTGGAGGTGGGACTGCATCAGGGATCAGCCCTGAGCCCCTTCCTGTTTGCAGTGGTGTTGGATAGGCTGACAGATGAGGTTAGACTGGAATCCCCGTGGACCATGATGTTTGCGGATGACATTGACTGCTGTAAAAGCAGGGAGCAGGTGGAGGAACAGTTAGAAAGATAGAGGCATGCACAGGAAAGCAGAGGAATGAAGATTAGCCGAAGTAAGATAATATATATGTGCATGAATGAGAAGGGTGCTGGGGGAAGAGAGGCTACAGGGAGAAGAGATAGCAAGGGTGGAGGACTTGAAATATTAGGGTCAACCGTCCAGAACAATGGTGAGTGTGGTCAGGAAGTGAAGAAACGGGTCCAAGCAGGTTGGAACGGGTGGAGGAAGGTGTCAGGTGTGTTATGTGACAGAAGATGCTAGGATGAAGGGCAAAGTTTATAAAACAGCGGTGAGGCCAGCCATGATGTACGGATTAGAGACAGTGGCACTGAAGAGACAACAGGAAGCAGAGCTGGAGGTGGCGGAAATGAAGATGTTGAGGTTCGCTCTTGGAGTGACCAGGTTGGATAAAATTAGAAATGAGCTCATCCGAGGGACAGCCAAGGTTCGATGTTTTGGAGACAAAGTTAGAGAGAGCAGACTTCGATGGTTCGGACTCGTCCAGAGGAGAAATAGTGAGTATATTGGTAGAAGGATGATGAGGATGGAGCTGCCAGGCAAGAGAGCTCGAGGAAGACCAAAGAGAAGGTTGATGGATGTCGTGAGGGAAGACATGAGGGCAGTTGGTGTTGGAGAGGAGGATGCAGGAGATAGGCTTACATGGAAAAGGATGACGCGCTGTGGCGACTCCTAAAGGGACAAGCCGAAAGGAAAACAAGAAGAAAGAATGTCATGAATACAATTTAAAAAATACTATTCACGAATAAAGTTAATAAATCCCATGGATAAATCAATTTAGACTGTGTGTGTGTGTGTGTGTGATTAAAACTGCCCCTATGTTTAAAACTGTGCCCTCTGAGAAGAAAATAAAAATAAACGCCCCTGCCCCCAGTAAAACATTTCTAGAACCGCCACTGAGCAAGAGCACTGAACGGAGAACGGAAAATGGAAGGGGAGGGGTGGGTTCGAGAAAGAGAAGAGACTGGGTTGTGGTTGCGGCAAGATAGATGCGGATGGTGCAGCGAGGATGCGCAGCAATCCGCAAGAGACCCGTCTCACCTTGTGAAGGGAGCGAGGGGGGGAGGAGGAAACAAAACGCGTGTTTTGCATTTTCGCTTGATTTTGTCACTCCCTCGTATCAAAAAATGGAAACACTCAGAGTGGGTCTCCGGAATGATGTGGTAAGATACGAAGCATTGGATTCGCTGAATGATGTTGACATCCAGGCACGATTGACGTGCATGGAAAATACGATACTATGCCCTTCTAGCTACACTGCTAAGTAAATGTTGAATTCCCATATTCGTTAATGTTTTCCGTCCACGCGGCGATAACCGATAAGCATGCCCTCACAATGACCCACGCTTTTAGTCGGAATGAATTCGACCATTCCGATCTTGCAACGTGTGTCATATTTTGTTTGAATGTTGTGTGCTCGTGGCGCGTTGTCGCTGCTATATTACTATTTGGTGTAATCACGGTGGTTGATATGGTCCATCCTTTCACACATGACATCATCCTCGTAAGAGTTCTAGCCACGGGCAGTGGGCTGTCCATGCAGCGGATTTGCACGAATTCACTGAGAGAGTTTTGTCAAACCAAATCTGTTGACTTTGTAATAATAATTTTAAGCACCAGTAATTTGCATGTCCCAATTCTTGCAGGTCCTTGACAGAAGACATCACAGACTTGTTTGAATAAATGCCTCAAAATCTACATCATGTATAGAAGTAATGATTTTTCAAATGAGAGCAATTAATCGGTCAGCCCTCAAATGTATTATTTTATAGTTTATTTAAATTAACATGTCTGGGCTGCAGTGCACCAAGCAACAGATGCCAAACACGCAGTTCCATAATTTTGCCCACCATGCCAAAAGGCTTCCATTTCTGCTGTAGCCATGTCACATGCATTTATACTGCGGTTTCGCTAACTTTCTCACACAAAGGATCATTTCACCCAGAAGTGTCTCATTTTCCATTTCAGTCCACATCATCGCCATTGTTACCCTCCTACAGCCGTTTGAAGCCATATAAATTCATCATCTCGTCATTATAAAATAACAGAATGACTCCCTGCATTTAATTATTGTTATTGGATCAACAAACTGACAAATCATATTTTGAAATAAGACATCAAGGCAAAAATATTGTCAAGGAAATGTCCTGTTGATTAACAAAAGGATTTCTAACAAAATAATTTGGTTATAACATTACGTTCCGTCACATAATATTGAGTTTAAAAATGAAATTGCAGGATCATTTGCAACCAAAATTAAAAGAACAAATGTATTCAGTAAAAACCGCGACGAAACAAATGCAACTTATTAATGCTTTAATGGCAGCAAATAACTTGTTCTTCACTGGTCTTGTTTGCTAAATGTGGAATGATGCACAATCAATGGTTCACTGGTAACGTGGGATTATTGTTTCAATATCAGTCAGAAATCACAGACAATTACGGTAACATACAGTAATTATGAGATTTCTGAGAACATACGTGTAGGTTTATTCTGTATTATTGGCCAGTATTTTCTAAATGCTGGTTTCGCTCAGCCTCAACTTGTGGACAAAAGCACAAAAGCATAAAAAAATACCAGTGTCCTTGTGAAAACCATGTTAAAATTGGGCTTTACATGATTTTTGGGGCAGATCACCGATCAGCAAGTTTAAAAAACTTGCTCACCGATCCGATAACAAGATGGAGGAATGTGTCTATTTAAATGACCTATTCATTTACTGTATATACTTGTGTACTTAATTGCTCCAAAAAATTATAGTTACAATAAATAATGTATCTTTGTTCCTCTATTTATGCCAGTGAGCCATAGTGAGAAACAGAACAAATGGTCTTTTATTACAACCCCAATTACAATAAAGTTGCGACGTTTCACGCTTCATAATGCGCCACACATTTTCAATGGAAGACAGGTCTGGACTGCAGGCAGGCCAGTCGAGTACTCGTGCTCTTTTACTACGAAGCCACGCTGTTGTAACACATGCAGAATGTGGTTTGGCATTGTCTTGCTGAAATAAGCAGGGGCGTCCATAAAAAAGACGTTGCTTGGATGGCAGCTTATGTTTCTCCAAAACATGTACCTTTCAGCATTAATGGTGCTTTCACAGATGTGTAAGTTACCCATGCCATTGGCACTAACACAGCCCCATACCATCACAGATGCTAGCTTTTGAACTTTACGTCCATAACAGTCCGGATGCTTCTTTTCCTCTTTGGCCCGGAGGACACGACGTCCACAATTTCCAAAAACAATTTGAAATGTGTACTCGTCGGACCACAGAACACATTTCCACTTTGCGTCAGCCCATCTTAGATGAGCTCAGGCCCAGAGAAGCCGGTGGCGTTTCTGAGTGTTGTTGATAAATGGCTTTTGCTTTGCATAGTAGAGTTTCAAGTTGCACTTACGGATGTAGCGCCGAACTGTATACTGACATTGGTTTTCTGAAGTGTTCCTGAGCCCATGTGGTGATATCCTTTACACATTGATGTCGGTTTTTGATGCAGTGCCGCCTGAGGGATCGAAGGTCACGGGCATTCAATGTTGGTTTTCGGCCTTGTCGCTTTCATGCAGTGATTTCTCCAGATTCTCTGAACCTTTTGATGATATTATGGACCGTAGATGATGAAATCCCTAAATTCCTTACAATTGTACGTTGAGGAACATTGTCCTTAAACTGTTCGACTATTTTCTCACGTACTTGTTCACAAAGAGATGAACCTCGCCCCATATTTGCTTGTGAATGACTGAGGAATTCAGGGAAGGTCCTTTTATACCCAATCATGGCACCCACCTGTTCACCTGTGGGATGTTTTAAACAGGTGTTTGATGAGCATTCCTCAACTTTCTCAGTCTTTTTTGCCACTTCACCCAGCTTTTTTGGAACGTGTTCATAAAATTTTAAGTTAATGATTATTTGCTAAAAACAATAAAGTTTAGAAGTTTGAACATTACATATATTGTCTTTGTAGTGTATTTAATTAAATATAGATCCCAACTTTATTGGAATTGGGGTTGTAGAAAATACAGTAATTAATGTATCCACTTTTTGTGACATTTTTGTTTGTTGGTGTATCGTGAGATTTTTCAATTGTAAAATATGTTCCTTGGCTCCATAAAGGTTGGAAATCACTCCTCTAGTTAGATTGTGCATTCTAATGAGTCAGGTCAAACCAACATTACATGACAGAAATAATAGGTGCAAACTTATTGTAATTAAATTACTTTATTTTTGATTAAATGACTTCACCCACACCGAAACTTTAGAGCATGATTCAACAGAATGGCGGCATGTTTACATCCAACCGTTCGTGCTACCACTAGCTTGCTAGGCTACATAACATTTTATTGCCTGCTTGTGAGCCGTATCGTATTAAAAGTACGTGAACATACCACAAGCAAGCCTTAAACGAACGTCCTCTCCTGTCCTGAGCACCGGTGAACACCAACACACGTTTTTCCCCATTTTGTCTTTATAATACAGTCGGCTCGCACCACTCTTGTTGTCGTCGTTACGGTAATGAGCGTATCTGGTCGCATTTGAGTTGGCAAGATGAAGCCCAATGATTGTAAAAAACAGGATGCGGTGGTATCACAATACAAGATTTTATTGCAGTAGTCTCTGACAGTGCAATCGTGAAAGAATGTCTTCTAGCCTGATCCGGGCATTACGTGTTGCCTGTGTCCGACGTGTTGTCTGTCCCACATCGCCGACAGTTTTTTTGTTTTTTTTCTCCATTGGCCGTCAGATATTTACAGTACTACGTCAAAAGACACGCGACAAGGCTAAAAATAAACTAACTCTTGCATTCAGGTATACTGTGCATGCGGCGACGTGGAGTAAAATGTCTTTTGTGGAGCAGGTCAATGACGTCATTGATTGGATCGGCGAATTATGACATTAAAGCCGATCAGCCGATCAGCATAAAATGCTAAATATCGGCAGATACCAATCAGCCCAATAAAATCGTTGTAAAGTCTAGTTAAAATGATCCCCATTCAAACAGTATTTGTGCAACAGCGCTATATTATTTGCACATGTAGGACATTTGGATACCCGGTACAACAAGAATCATCCATGCAACCATTTTCTGAGCCGCTTCTCCTCACTAGGGTCGCAGGCATGCTGGAGCCTATCCCAGCTGTCATCGGGCAGGAGGCGTGGTACACCCTGAACTGGTTGCCAGCCAATCGCAGGGCACATAGAATCAAACAACCATTCGCACTCACACTCATGCCTACGGGCAATTTAGAGTCTCCAATTAATGCATGTTTTTGGGATGTGGGAGGAAACCGGAGTGCCCGGAGAAAACCCACGCAGGCACGGGGAGAGCATGCAAACTCCACACAGGCAGGGCCGGGGATTGAACCCAGGTCCTGAGAACTGTGAGGCTGACGCTCTAATCAGTCGTCCACCGTGCCGCCCAACAAGAATCAACAACAACTATCTATTCTTTCTATCCAAGTAAATGTCATAGCACAAAGAAATTTAAGCCCTGTGAACGTGTTCTTTCTCTGACTGACTATGTTGAATACAGAATACACCAAACCCAATAAAAATATAGCTGCATGAATATCAGTGTTTCAGTGAAAGTGATGTATTAGTTCTGCGAAAGGAGGCATTTGTTCAGTGTTCACTGCCAACGGTACGAAGCTGCAGTGCACCACTGTCTATTCATTCCCTTAGAAAATACTCACCATAAAAACAGTGCTCTCTCAAAATGCTTACTGACCTGAAGTAAATCACTGTATCTCCACTGAAGGAGTGACATCAGTGAGATGGAAAGTGTTTTATATACTGTATTGTAGTAACTAGTATCCATCCATCCATCCATCCATCCATTTTCTACCGCTTATCCGGGTCGGGTCGCGGGGGCAGTAGCTTTAGCAGGGACGCCCAGACTTCCCTCTCCCCAGCCACTTCATCCAGCTCTTCCGGGGGGATCCCGAGGCGTTCCCAGGCCAGCCGAAGGACGTAGTCTCTCCAGCGTGTCCTGGGTCGTCCCGGGGTCTCCTCCCGGTGGGACGTGCCCGGAAAACCTCACCAGGGAGGCGTCCGGGAGGCATTCGAATCAGATGCCCGAGCCACCTCATCTGGCTCCTCTCAATGCGGAGGAGCAGCGGCTCTACTCTGAGATCCTCCCGGATGACCGAGCTTCTCCCCCTATCTCCAAGGGAGAGCTCGGACACCCTGCGGAGGAAACTCATTTCGTCCGCTTGTATCCGGGATCTCGTTCTTTCGGTCACGACCCACAGCTCATGACCATAGGTGAGGGTAGGAACAAAGATCGACCGGTAAATTGAGAGCTTCGCCTTTCGGCTTAGCTCCTTCTTTACCACAACGGACCGATACAAAGTCCGAATCACTGCAGACGCTGCACCGATCCGCCTGTCGATCTCACGTTCCATTCTTGCCTCACTCGTGAACAAGACCCCAAGATACTTGAACTCCTCCACTTGGGGCAGGATCTCATCCCCGACCTGGAGAGGGCATGCCACCCTTTTCCGACTGAGGACCATGGTCTCAGATTTGGAGGTGCTGATTCTCATCCCAGCCGCTTCACACTCGGCTGCGAACTGCTCCAGTGAGAGTTGGAGCTCACGGCTTGATGAAACCAACAGAACCACATCATCAGCAAAAAGCAGAGATGCAACACTGAGGCCACCAAACCGGACCCCCTCTACGCCTTGGCTGCGCCTAGAAATTCTGTCCATAAAAGTTATGAACAGAATCGGCGACAAAGGGCACCCTTGGCGGAGTCCAACCCTCACCGGGAACAAGTCCGACTTACTGCCGGATATGCGGAACAAACTCTGACTCCGGTCGTACAGGGACCGAACAGCCCGTATCAGGGGGTTCGGTACCCCATACTCCTGAAGCACCCTCCACAGGACTCCCCGAGGGACACGGTCGAACGCCTTCTCCAAGTCCACAAAACACATGTAGACTGGTTGGGGGAACTCCCATGCACCCTCGAGGACCCTGCCGAGGGTGTAGAGCTGGTCCACTGTTCCACGGCCAGGACGAAAACCACACTGCTCCTCCTGAATCTGAGATTCGACTTCCCGATGGACCCTCCTCTCCAGCACCCCTGAATAGACCTTACCAGGGAGGCTGAGCAGTGTGATCCCCCTGTAGTTGGAACACACCCTCCGGTCCCCCTTCTTAAAAAGGGGGACCACCACCCCAGTCTGCCAATCCTGAGGCACTGTCCCCAATGTCCACACGATGTTACAGAGGCGTATCAACCAGGACAGCCCCACAACATCCAGAGCCTTTAGGAACTCCGGGCAAATCTCGGTTTGAGGTTACCGAGGTTTTAACTACCTCGGTAACCTCAAACCCAGAGATAGGAGAGCCCGCCTCAAAGAACCCACACTCTGCTTCCTCATGGGAGGGCGTGTCGGTGGAATTGAGGAGGTCTTCGAAGTATTCTCCCCACCGACTCACAACGTCCCGAGTCGAGGTCAGCAGCGCCCCATCCCCACTATACACAGTGTTGGTGGTGCACTGCTTTCCTCTCCTGAGACGTCGGGTGGTGGACCAGAATTTCCTCGAAGCCGTCCGGAAGTCTTTCTCCATGGCCTCACCGAACTTCTCCCATACCCGAGTTTTTGCTTCAGCGACCACCAGAGCTGCATTCCGCTTGGTCAGCCGGTACCCATCAGCTACCTCAGGAGTCCCACAGGCCAAAAAGGCCCAATAGGACTCCTTCTTCAGCTTGACAGCATCCCTCACCGTTGGTGTCCACCAACGGGTTCGGGGATTGCCGCCACGACAGGCACCGACCACCTTACGGCCACAGCTCCGGTCGGCCGCCTCAGCAATGGAGGCGTGGAACATGGTCCACTTGGACTCGATGTCCCCAGCCTCCCCCGGAACATGAGCAAAGTTCTGTCAGAGGTGGGAGTTGAAACTCCTTCTGACATGGGATTCTGCCAGACGTTCCCAGCAGACCCTCACAATACGTTTGGGCCTGCCACGTCGGACCGGCATCTTCCCCCACCATCGGAGCCAACTCACCACCAGGTGGTGATCAGTTGACAGCTCCGCCCCTCTCTTCACCCGAGTGTCCAAGACATGTGGCCGCAAGTCCGATGACACGACCACAAAGTCGATCATCGAACTGCGACCTAGGGTGTCCTGGTGCCAAGTGCACGTGTGGACACCCTTATGCTTGAACATGGTGTTCGTTATGGACAATCCATGACGAGCACAGAAGTCCAATAACAGAACACCGCTCGGGTTCTGATCGGGGGGGCCGTTCCTCCCAATCACGCCCTTCCAGGTCTCACTGTCATTGCCCACGTGAGCATTGAAGTCCCCCAACAGAACAATGGAGTCCCCAGGGGGAGCGCTCTCCAGCACCCCCTCCAAGGACTCCAAAAAGGGTGGGTACTCTGAACTGCTGTTTGGTGCATAGGCACAAACAACAGTCAGGACCCGTCCCCCCACCCGAGGGCGGAGGGAGGCTAGTGCCGAGCCGGGGGGCAGTAAATACTTACCACACCTGCTCGGCGCCTCTCACCGTGGGCAACTCCAGAGTGGAAGAGAGTCCAACCCCTCTCGAGAGGACTTGTACCAGAGCCCAAGCTGTGTGTGGAGGCGAGTCCGACTATATCTAGTCGGAACTTCTCGACCTCACACACCAGCTCGGGCTCCTTCCCTGCCAGAGAGGTGACATTCCACGTCCCTAGAGCCAGCTTCTGTAGCCGGGGATCGGATCGCCAAGGTCCCCGCCTTCGGCCGCCGCCCAGCTCACACTGCACCCGACCCCTATGGCCCCTCCCACAGGTGGTGAGCCCATGGGAAGGGGGACCCACGTTACCCTTTCAGGCTGTGCCCGGCCGGGCCCCATGGGTGCAGGCCTGGCTACCAGGCGCTCGCCTTCGAGCCCCACCACCAGGCCTGGCTCCAGTGGGGGGCCCCGGTGACCCGCGTCCGGGCAAGGGAAAACGAAGTCCATTGTTTGTTGTCATCATTAGGGGTCTTTGAGCCGTGCTTTGTCTGGTCCCTCACCTAGGACCTGTTTGTCATGGGTGACCCTGCCAGGGGCATAAAGCCCCAGACAACTTAGCTCCTAGGATCACTGGGACACACAAACCCCTCCACCACGACAAGGTGACGGCTCAAGGAGGGGGTAACTAGTATCTAATTTAGCAAAATGTCTTTGTTACTTGGTGTCCAAAATGAATTTTCATGATTTGCAGCATGTTTTCTGAAGATGCAAATTACATTTTTGTATATATATACATATATTCCTTATATATATTCCCTATATATATTCCTATATATATATTCCTTAAATTGGGTACGGAAAGTATTCCTTAAATGTTTCACTCTGTTATATTGCAGCCATTTGCTAAAAATCATTTAAGTTAATTTTTTTTCCCTCATTAACGTACACAGAGCCCCTCATATTGACAGAAAAAAAACGGAATTGTTGAAATTTTTGCAGATTTATTAAAAAAGAAAAACTGAAATATCACACAGCCATAAGTGTTCAGACCCTTTGCTGTAACACTCATATATTTAACTGGGGTGCTGTCCATTTCTTCTGATCATCCTTGAGATGGTTCTACACTTTCATTGGAGTCCAGTTGTGTTTGATTATACTGATTGAACTTGATTAGGAAAGCCACACACTTGTCTAAATAAGACCTTACAGCTCAGAGTGCACGTCAGAGCAAATGAGACAAATGACAAATTTCAATCAGGTTTCCTAACTCATCACAGTACAGAATCTCCTCTTATCAGAGTGCTAAATGATATAAGGTTGAATACTGACTCGGGAAAGGTGTCAATTCTGGTCTTGTTGGACCTCAGTGCGGCTTTTAATACGGTAGATCATAATATACTGCTAAAAGGTTGGAAACGTAGGCAGGACTAAATGGAACAATCCTTAAATGGTTCAGGTCCTACCTGGATGAAAGGAGTTATTTTGTAACCATTGGAAGTGTTCAATCTCATCGAATGGCTATGGGGTCCCTCAAGGCTCAGTTCTTGGACCCCTCTTGTTCAGCCCGTATACGCTACCCTTGGTTTAAATTCTTTAGCACTTTAATTTTGACTATCATAGTTATCCAGATGACACACAGTTATATCTAGCAGTGTCTCCACGTGACTGCAGTTCAGTTGAGGTGTTGTGTCACTGTCTAAAACAGATAAATAATTGGATGAGCCAAAATTGTCTTCAATTAAACCACAATAAAACTGAGATAATTGTTTTTGGCAATAAAAAGAAGAGGATTGCTGTTAGTAAAATACTTGGAGTCCCTCTCTTTAAAAACCAAAGACCAAGTCCGAATCCTCAGTGTTCTGACAGATTCCAACCTGACTTTCAAATTAATTACTAAAACTGGGTTCTACCATCTGAAGAATATATCCAGAGTGAAGGTTTGCATGTGTCAAGCAGACCAGGAGAAGCTCATCCATGCTTTTATCTCAAGTAGACTTGACTATTGTAATGGTTTTCTGACTGGACTCCCTAAAAAGAGCATTAAACAGCTGCAGCTCATTCAGAATGCTGCAGCTCGGGTTCTGACCAGAACAAAGAGATCAGAACATATTACTCCAATTCTCAGTTCTTTACACTGGCTTCCAGTCAGCTTGAGAATATATTTTAAAGTTCTGCTACTGGTCTATAAATCACTAAATGGTTTAGGTCCTGAATACATGAATGAAATGCTAATGGCATATAAAGCCAGTAGGGCTCTGAGATTGACAGACTCAGCTCAAATAGTGGACCACAGAGTCCAAAGCAAACATGGTGAAGCCGCATTTAGCTATTATGCTGCACACAAATGGAATAAGTTGCCAACAAAATTGACCAAGTGTGCATGTTTTTAAGTCCAGGTTAACAACTCTTCTTTTTTCCCCATGCTTTTAAGAGCATTTCCACTTTTAAATGATATTTCTTGCACTACGCTGTTTTAATTATAGTTTTATTTAGTTTTTTATCTTTGTTTTGAATGTTTATATGCTGGTTTTTTTTCTTTGTTTTTAAATGCTTTCAATCATGTAAAGCACATTGAGTTACATTGTGTATGAAATGCGCTCTATAAATAAATTTGCTTTGTTTTGCTTTGGTTTGAAGCCACTCCTTCGTTAATTTTGCTGTGTACTTAGGGTCATTGTCTTGTTGGAAGGCCCAACCAACAGTTGGAGGGCTGCAGTGATGGTTGACTTTCTAGAACTTTCTCCCATCTCCTGACTGCATCTCTGGAGCTCAGCCACAGTGATCTTTGGGTTCTTCTTTACCTCTCTCACCAAGGCTCTTCTCCCCCGACTGCTGAGTTTGGCCAGACGGCCATTCTCGGAAGGGTTCTGGTTGTCCCAAACGCCTTCCATTTAAGGATTATGAAGGCCACTGTGCTCTTAGGAACCTTAAGTGCAGCAAACATTTTTTTGTAACCTTGGCCAGATCTGTGCCTTGCCACAATTCTGTCTCTGAGCTCTTCAGGCAGTTCCTTTGACCTCATGATTCTCATTTGCTCTGAAGTGCACTGTGAGCTGTAAGGTCTTATATCGACAGGTGTGTGGCTTTCCTAATCAAGTCCAATCCGTATTCCACAGCCGGAATCCAATGAAGGTTTAGAACCATGTCAAGGTTGATCAGAAGAAATGGACAGCACCCGAGTTAAATATATAAGTGTCACAACAAAGGGTCTGAATACTTATGGCTATGTGATATTTCAGGTTTTCTTTTTTAATAAATCTGTACAAATGTCCACAATTCTTTTTATTTTTTCTGTCAATATTGGGTGGCTGCAATATAACAAGGAGTGAAAAATTTAAGGGGGTCTGAATACTTTCCGTACCCACTGTTTATATAGCCATCCATCTATCCATCCATTTTCTGAGTACACCTTGAACTGGTTGCCAGCCAATCGCAAGTATTCGCACTCACATTCAGACCTACGGGCAATTTAGAGTCTACAATTAACCGATCATGCATGTTTTTGGGATGTGGAAGGAAACTGGAGTGCCCGGAGAAAACTGATGAAAACTGATGTCTGTCTGTTTGTCTACTGGGCCAGATGGGATCTTTCCCCACACACAACACAAATGCCACATTGCTAATATTAGTGTTCTCAACAACCACATAAAATAGAAACATTCATTACAAGGATTAAAGAGGATGTGTTCGTGACAATGCAAAGCTGGAAACTGGTCTCGTTATCTTAGATCCAATAATTAATATTTTATCCCACTGTTTTGCAACCACAAAATATTCATAGGATGGAAAAGTAACATTAAGAGCGGTCTACCTCCCATTGGGCCCCCGGGGAGGGAGGGATGGCACCACCCCCTTTCGGCTGGGCATAAAGTCTCCTTTGTTGGCTGGCTTTCGCTCGCTTGAACACCTTGCCGAAGACTGGATAGGCCAGGAAGCCTCAGCTATCACCACAAGGTGGCGAGGACACATCAGACCTTTCCCCGCTGAAGGGCACCCTCCCAGCTCCCTGAGCTATCCTTGCGGGTTCCTGGGCAGCTCACGGGCAAGCTCCGTTGGGAAGGGAACGGGCGGCACAAGTCTGCTCTGAGCATATTGCGACTTGCGCCACCCCGGGCTCTGGCCGCCCTGCACTTGGAACTCTTTTTATTATTTGTTTTTCTTCCTCCTCCTTCCGTCAACTCCACCTCTTCCCCATACGGACTGGACCGGCCAAACATTCGGGAGATCAACCAGCCTGCCTAAATCGTGTTCCACGTAGTCCAATTTGCGGTCTACAAAAGTACAGATTGGTGCATATTTGGCTTTAAACTAACGAGAACAGGAAACCCCAGCTCTATGCATTGTCACTTGTCTTTCCACCCTCACTTCACATGTCCAGCCTCCTTCTACCAATGTTTGTCTGTCCTTTGTTTTGCTTTTCCTGCATTGTTCTCCTGTAGATTCCCCTGTTAGATTTTTTTAAAAATTCTATAAAAATCCACTATCTGTATCATTTGTGTGTTTGGATTCAACAAAAGACCTCTGGTTATCGAGAACTCTTATCTAATTCCTGTAGCAACCTTCAGATGACGAGACATAGAGGTTTTTCGTCACTTTTTCCTGGAGTTTTACACATCTAAAAAGAGACGTGGTGCCCCTTTTTAAGATAAAACAATTAGATTTTAACGCCTAAACTTAAAATCACGCTAAACTGGAAGTAACGCAGAAGTCGCTTTCGGCTTATTCTTTTCTCCTAAATAAAATTTCTCCTAAATTAATTAGATTTTATATACGCTATATATATATATATATATATATATATATATATATATATATATATATATCCATCCATCCATTTTCTGAGCCGCTTCTCCTCACTCGGGTCGCAGGCGTGCTGGAGCCTATCCCAGCTATCATCGGGCAGGAAGCGGGGTACACCCTGAACTGGTCGCCAGCCAATCGCGGGGCACATACGAACAAACAATCATTCGCACGCACAGTCACACCTATGGGCTATTTAGAGTCTTCAATTAATGCATGTTTTTGGGATGTGGGAGGAAACCGGAGTGCCCGGAGAAAACCCCGGGTCCTCAGAACTGTGAGGCTGACGCTCTAACCAGTCGGCCACCGTGCCACATATATATATATATATATATATATATATATATATATATATATATATATATATATATATATATATACTGGGTGATTGAAAACTCCCTATTTTTAAGTACTTGTAATTTATTTATATTTATATTTATTTATATTATTAAGTACTTGTAATTTATTTCTGGACTATAATTCTTACAATAAATGAATATGAGAAGAAAGTGTATTGCACGGAGTTTTATTTAAAATTCGATATGGGCGCCAGCAATAGCCACCAGTTTCTCAAGCTGCCTGGGAACCGCATTGACTGATTTCACAAGGAACTCTTGTGGGATGAAATACATAACTTCTCATATTCGCCCTTCAAGTTCTTCCAAAGTCGTTGGTTTGGTAGAATAGATTTGCTCCTTTAATCATGGAACATACACAAAAACATTTAGAAAAATATCACAACATAAATAAATTATAAGTATTTTAAAATAGAGGTACTTTTCAGTCACCCTGTATAAATATCCATACACTATATACCTGTATATATAATAGTTTTCTCCTATTGCTTAATATGCCTTTTCCATGAAAACTAACACCAAATGCATCTTAGTGTCTTCAGAGTTCCTTATTTTGGTTCCTTTACAAACAGTCCTTTGTCACTCAAGCTGTCTTTACCTTTAATTCCATGGGAGAGAGCCTCTTTATGTTGTTGCAATTAGACTAGAGGATCTGTGAGCTGAAGTGGAGTTAGCTGACATTTTTTTCCATCTAGAAAATGTTTCAGATGGTGGTGGTCTAACTGACTGGATGCCAATTAACTACAATTAGGAGACAGAGAGAGGGAGGAGCCAAGAGAGGATTTTATGTATTAGTATTCAAAGTACATGTATTAACAAAAGTCAATTCCTATTATTGTGTTATACATGTTGCATTGTATTTTATATAAAGGTTAAAAAAATGAGTCCGAGGTCCATTTTTGGTTATTTTAGTACTCACTATACGGGGCTGGTTTACTCCAGAAAAAAATGCATACTGCATGGTGAATGCAATGAGTTATCTTCCCCTAGAAATGAGTAGACTAGAATATGTTTGTTTTATTAATCCAGTGCATTCCTCGTTTGCTGTGGTGGCCCAACATTTAAATAACCTTTGTCAGATTTTATGGTTTTGTCACTCTTTCCCAAAAAGTGTTGTACTTCTGTGTTATAGAAATTGCGTTAAAATGTAGGCTACAAAAGCGTTACATTTATCTTGCCTGGCCAGTAGCTCAGCACCCCTAAAGACTCACCCCTGGCTTGTGCTATGTTAGCTGTTGACGTTTACTGAGTCGTAATGACGAGCTTAGCTAGCGGTTGTTGTGTTAACTTGCAATGGCCAAGGTGTCCTTGCAGCATCTAATTCTTCCACAGGCACAGTTTTATTTTAAAATCTGTACGCTGCTCACTGCAGCGTACATGTCTGTGATGATGCGCCCCCGCCCCTGGAGATAGAGGTTCAGTGCTTCGAGATGGCTCGAAAAAAGAAAGGCCAGCTCACAGAATCCTTTTCTCCCAGAGCTCTGCTGTGTCCTTGACTGACATATTTCTCACGCAGCTCGAAACATCTGTTAAGTACTTTTCCATGGCTTAACCATCTCACCTGTGTGATAAGGCCCATCTGCGTATTCGTATCGCACACTCCTCCAAGAAAGACTTAAACTGCCGATGATTCAGACCTTTGGCTCTTATGCAGTTAACTACTTGTGTTACTGTGGTCATAACATGTTCCATCTTTATGGCTTTGCCACACAGTGATTCCTGATGTATGATGCAGTGATAAACAGTTAGCTCACCTTCACCGTGCCCACCAGTCCACTCTTTTTACCGCACATCGCTGGCGCACCAGCTGTCGTTAATCTCACGAGTTTATCCCACGGCACCTTCTTTTCAGTTACACATTTGGAAACCTCCTCAAAGATGTTCTCTCCTGTGGTTATGCCATGCATTGATTTTAATCCCAATAGCTCCTCCGTAACACACAGATTTGAGTCCACTCCACGGATGAAGACTGACAGCTGAGCAGTATCAGATGCGTCACTGCGCTCATCCACAGCAAGGAAGAATGCAATGAAATATTTTCCCTTTTCCATCTGCTGGTCATACAGATTGGTTAGCACGATCAGCTGCTGTGTTTCTGCTCAGGCTCACGTTTGAAAATGCTTGCTTTTTCTCTGGGCACACAAGGTCACAAACTTTCATCATGCACTTTTTCAGAAACTCTCCCTCATCAAAGGGCTGGGCTGATTTTGCGATCTCTGCTGCCACAATATAACTAACTAACAATATAACAACTTCTTTTCATCTCCTGTACTTTCTGGCTCCTTTGAGTCATGTCCAAGTCCTTCTACTTGTCATGGTGTGTCGTTCCATGTCGTCTAATCTTGTTCTCCTTAGTTATAGCCACGTTGACAGCAGATGTTACAGATATTCTGCCTCCCACCTGTTCAGAAAGCTCCTGTTTTCTGCCATTCGTTTCGCCATTTTTGGGAAGGGGTAGCACGGTGACAGTTGTAGCGTGATATGACTACTGTCACAGAGGGTGTTTATGGGTCATGTCCTGATTGACGTGCCAAAAACAACAGCAGAGCATTATGGGATTTGTAGTATTAGCAGTGAATGCGGCTGTATAATACCAGCGGGCCAGCTCTAGTAATCATTTGGTATTGCCTCGCGGGCCAAATATAATTACACTGCGGGCCAAATTTGGCTCACGGGCCAGAGTTTGACACATATGCTCTAAAGTCTCATGGGAGCTTGGTGTAAGTTTTTTTTTTTTTAAATACTTTCAAGCGGCTTGTGGCCACTCTCAACAAGGATGTATTTTCCATAAACATATTGATGGAATTTTTCACAGCTGCAAACAATAGCAAGTAACTATTTTCCAATTTGTGCATACCTGCTCTGCAGTCTGTAAGTGGGCTTGATCTGTAAACGACTCAAATCCGGCACTCGAATCCGTGTCCTCTGACTCCAAAGCCCAAGTCCTTACATACTGAGCTACTACAATCCCAACTCCTGACCAACGTTTTGTAATTTGGCTGAGAATGTTCACAAAAAAATCATGTCTTGGAAACCTTTGTTTTACTTTTGAGTACATCCACGCGCTCTCGATTATTTTATTTTTTTCGTTCATCTTTGGAGACATTACACGACTCACTTACACGAGGGAAGACTTGCTAACCATCAAGGAGGCTACTCCGGACTTTCCTTCACCAAGTTTTGCAAATCCGCTCAGTTTACTTTCCCTGAGTTACTCACCGGAGCAGCGACCGCAGTCTTTGGCGCATGGAGATGGAGGCGGCGCCACAGAAGGAAGCCAGGTGAAGCTCCGCAAAAGAGGATACAGATTGCCGTTTCCGCCGATCCACCTCGCAAATCTACGCTCTCTACCCAACAAAATGGACGAGCTTCATCTTCTGATAAAGACCAGTAAAGACTTTGGATGTTCCGCCGCCATGTGCTATATGGAGACTTGGCTTTGTGAGGCTGTCCCCGATGGCGCCGTCATGCTTTCCGGCTTCCATCTTCACAGGGCAGACCGCAATATGGAATCATCGGGGAAAACAATATGCTTCTATATAAACGAAAAATGGTGTACGGACTTCACGGAGCTCAGCACACACCGCAGCCCGCATTTAGAGTCGTTGTTTTGGAACTGTAAACCATTCTACTCGCCTTGTGAGTTCACATCATTCATTCTCGCTTGTGTCTACATTTCGCCTCAAGCTAACACGAACTGCTAGTGCTCGCCGAAGAAGTAAACAAAATTGAAAAAAACCACCCGAACTCGCCCCTCATTATTTTCGGGGACTTTAACAAAGCTAAACTCAACCATGAACTTCCTAAATACAAGCAGCACATTGACGCTAAATAACACTTACCGTGCCAAACCTCGTGCAGCACTGGGCTCATCTGATCACTGCTTAATTCACTTAATACTGACATACAGACAAGAACTTAAATGCGTGAAGCCTACGGTGAAAACTGTGAAAAAGTAAACCAATGAAGCAAAGATAGAACTTCAAAGCTGTCTTGACTGCACAGACTCGAGTGTCTTTGAAAATTCAGATGGATGAATATACAGACAGTCACATGCTATATTAGTTTCTGTGAAGATGTGTATGTACCAACGAAGTCATTTCGCACATTCAATAACAACAAGCTGTGGTTCACTGCCAAAGTTAAGCAACTTCGCCAAGCTAAGAAAGGCGCATATCAGAGCGGGCACAGGGCCACACCCACCCAGCCACACCACCGACCACAATCACACCTGACTTCTCCGTTAATCATCCATGAACAGGATGTGAGACGCATAAAAAAAATTAACAAAGCGGCAGGCCCAGACCATGTGTCACCATCCTGCCTCAAAGTCTGCGCAGACCAGCTCACTCCAGTCTTCAAACAGATTTTCAATAGATCTCTGGAACTGTGCGAAGTACCATCCTGTGTCAAACGCTCCACCATCATTCCAGTCCCCAAGAAACCTACAATCTCGGGTTTAAATGACTACAGGCCTGTCGCCTTGACACCTGTGGTCATGAAGTCCTTTGAACGTCTCGTGCTGGACCACCTCAAGAGCGTCACAGGTCCCCTGCTGGGCCCCCTGCAGTTTGCCTACCGAGCGAACAGGTCTGCAGATGATGCAGTCAACATGGGACTGCATTTCATCCTAGAACACCTCGACAGTGCAGGGACCTACGCGAGGATCCTGTTCATGGACTTTAGCTCAGCGTTCAACACCATCATCCCTAAACACCATTCCTCCAAGCTTCACCAGCTCAGCTGTCTCACCTGCCATCTGATAGTGGATTTACAGCTTCCTGACAGGCAGGACACAGCAGGTGAGGCTGGGGGAGACCACCTCATCCACATGTAGCATCAGCACTGGGGCACCCCAAAGTTGTGTCTTCTCTCCGCTGCTCTTCTCTCTACACGAACGACTGCACCTCAATGCACCCGGCTGTCAAACTCCTGAAGTTTGCAGATGACAGATGCCTCATCAAAGACGGTGAAGAGTCTGCATATCGACAGGATTTGGAGCGGCTGGAGCTGTGGTGCGGCCGACACAACCTGGAGTTCAACACGCTCAAGACTGTAGAGATGATCGTGGACTTCAGGAGGCATCCTTCGCCACAGCTGCCCCTGTCCAGCTACCTTGTGTCAACCGTTGAGACCTTCAAGTTCCTGGGAATTACAGTCTTTCAGGACCTGAAGTGGGCGATCAACATCAACTCCGTCCTCAAAAAGGCCCAGCAGAGGATATACTTAATGCGGTTTCTGAGGAAGCACAGCCTGCCACAGGAGCTGTTGAGGCAGTTCTACACAGCAGTCATCGAATCAGTCCTGTGTTCTTCCATCACTGTCTGGTTTGGCGCTGCTTCAAAAAAGGACAAACCCCGACTGCAACGGACAATCAAAACTGCTGAAAAAATTGTCGGTACCCCCCTACCAACCCTTGAGGACTTGCACGCTGCCAGAACTAAGACAAGAGCATGCAAAATCCTCTCGCACCCTCCACATCCCGGTCACCAGCTCTTCCAGCTCCTTCCCTCAGTTAGGCGCTACCGATCAATGCAAACTAGAAGTAGCAGACATTCCAACAGCTTCTTCCCTCTTGCAATCAACTTCTTAAACAGCTAACCTACAATTCCATTGCAACATGCTGCCAATTATTTTGTCTTTAGTTTGTTGTTACATTTCTGTCGGGCCAATTATACATTACTCGTGCACTCACTGTAGTAGTCTCGCTGGACTACCTGCATATCTGTTGTTGATCAATACTGGCCACTAATGCCAGAGTAACATCTTCCCCACTTGCACACTGACTCAGGAGTATCTGCAACATATGCACAATCAATATTGTCCCAGATTATCGCGCTACTCTTCACTTAAACTCCATACACTCCTTGAAGTCTCGGTGCCCTTTGCACAATGGTCATTGCACCGGACTATTGCTATATTAGACATTCAAACTGTTCTAAGTGCTAGAGGACTCGGCATCTTTTTTCACAATTGTCAAAAAAAAATACAAAAAAAAAATTGTGCCGGCATTACCAGATAACGAGCAACCCTTTATTGCTCAGTGACTGTTTTTCTCAATGTCTTTATGTCTCAAAAGTGTTCTCTGTCAATGGACTGTCTAATGTCGTACTAGAGCGGCTCCAACAACTGGAGACAAATTCCTCGTGTGTTTTTTGGACATACTTGGCAAATAAAGATGATTCTGATTGCAGTACAGGAGGAACCCTCAAATATACTTTCCAAAAGTAAACCTAAATGGTCAATTAAAAATAATTAAAATAGTCCTTTCAATTACCCAAATCAGAAAATGTATTCTCAGAATATCCTGAGGAAAGACTGCGATAGAAATAAAGACCAGAACATTTTAAACATTTCAGTGTGATTTAAAAAAACATTGTTCTCATGATACCGCTGAGTCTATTTTGTCCTCGTTCAGACAGTTCAAATAAACTAGCCTTGCTCTGAAAAGAACTGTTGACACAAACATTATCCCATGGTATTACCTTGAGTCAAAATGCATGTTTTTCATCAAAGTATCACCTTAAGGCAAAACCCGTTGCATAGTATGTGATGCTGTAGGCAAGAAGTGCTTGTGTTATAAGGTTTTGCTGTACAATATGCACAGAACAATTTGCTGTCCTCAGTGCCTCCATCTCTTATTCATTCATTCATTCTACTTCCGTTCCGCTTATCCTCACTAGGGACGCGGGCGTGCTGGAGCAATCTTCGCGCGAGAGTCAGGGTACACCCTGAACTGGTCGCCAGCCAATCGCATAGAAACAAACAACCATTCGTGCACACATTCACACCTAAGGGAGTGTCAATTTAGAGTCCTCAATCAAATTCCATGCATGTTTTTTGGGATGTGGGAGGAAACCAGAGTGCCCGGAGAAAACCCACGCAGGCACGGGGAGAACATGCAAACTCCACACAGGCGGACTGTGAGGCAGATGTGCCAACCGTGCCTCCCTCCATCTTTTAAAAAGAGCAAAAACTTTTCATCCAGCAGGGGTGCCGCCAGGGATATGGGGCCCAGAGAAAAAGATAATTACTTTGGGCCCCAGCACTTCAATGCTACAAACTGGAAATACAATTTTTTTTACGGCACCTTGTTAGTCATGGACTTTTGAGCAATGGACCAAGCAATGCAGTCTTGCTTCTTCCATCAATGTCAGTAGTCAAACATTTTTGTGCGCTGACATCACTCAATGCATCTCGTGCATCAGAATTATCAGGAATAAAGAATTGGCGCTCTGAGGAAAGTTTAGCGTAGCCTGGAGTGCAAAAATAGAAAAGTGCAATTAAATGCATATTTTAAAGGTATTTATATAATGAACTACTCAAAGTTAACATGTTAAGGTCCCTTTCATTTTTATACATCTTTGGGGGTTTGTGTTGCTAACCCATATTCATCTATCCATCTAAATTACCGGTTTTATGAAACTGATGTAAATGCTCACATTTAATTGGTAATTCGCTTCGTTTGTAAGTTTGTTTGTCTTTCAAAACATTTTTATGGCAACTAGTCTTGGTTCAGGAATTCCATTGGAACAGATACGTTACAATATTTATTCATCATTCATGAATTTTTGATAAAAATCTGAATTGTTACTTTTTTTTGTTTATCTTTTAGGGAACATCAACAATCATTGAGTTTAATGGAGAAAACTAAAGGAGTCCTTTTAAGATGACACTCACCGAACCACTTGACTTATTGGTATCAAGTGTGCATCGAGACATAAAGGTTATCCCCATTTCTTCACTCTCCAAATCCTTGCAACTCTCCAAAGAATGTAATTCTTTAAATTGCAGCACACTGGAAGACATTACGAGCAAAGTCAAGAAGCAACACTGCCGTACCTTTGATTATAACTCACTGGAGTACCCAAATCATCATAAATACTCAATGTATTCCCCATACAATAAGAAGACGGATAGGCATGGAGCTAATCTAAATATTGTCTGGAATGCCCTGGGCCACCAGCAGAGGTACCGCTTTTCTGCTCCAGACATTTTCAATTATAGGTTAACATCTCAACCAACGGAAACACATATGGACAGTGAGCCTGCTGTTCCTGAGCATAAACGAAGGGCTCGGTCAAAAAGTGCACCCCGAATCCAAACCAGTCTCACCCCTATATCATCGGAGTCCTCATCCTCAGGGAGGAAGGGAAGGGAGTCCCGACGGACTGTTGTAGAATCTCACTGGAGACATGATATATCACCACGTAAGGAGTCCTCCTATGCAGCAAATAAAACACATTTACATGAAATACATCCTGCTGGACTTCATCCTCAAATTAGTGATAACAATAGATATTATTCACCCCGTTACGTGGCTAATACCTATGAGGAGGCATTGCTGGATAAACCAGCAACCAGCCCTCATGTCAGATGTCGGGTAGACATTAAACCAAATGATTCAGCATTACATCATACTGGACAGAAACAGCCTACTCCTCAAATGGACATCCCCTGGCAGAGACACCACAATTTCGGGAGTAGGAGCCTGACTGTCCCCCGCCATTTCTCCTATTCCAGAGCACCAACTCCTACTGATTCAGTGGGTACAGAGAGTAGACAAGCTTCTCAAAATTCCTGCAGTCTGCCAAATAAGTACAAATACCAAATGGAGGTCCCTTTTGAAAGGATGTCTTCTTCTGGGTATGATATGGAAAACAGAAGTCATTCCAGTCCTAACATGCCAATCCAAATATTTTATGATGATGATCCTGGTAGATATGTTACCACTGCTCCTCCTCAGCCAAGTTCTTATTTTCATGATCAACATAACACAGGACAAACCTCCAAAGTGCAATATGTACATGAACAAAGAGGTCGACTGGTGCATGCTATGGGTACAAGGCCTTATTACAGTGAAATGGAGCCCTATCCATACACCTTACAGGCCGGGTATCCAAAATCCCATACAGCAAATGAGCCAGGGCCATATATCATACAACCACAACCAACTAGAATATTTTATGGAGATGACCCAAGGACTTATCAAATTCAGACTGCTCCTCCAAGGTTTTATTATTCACATGACATGCACGCCATGCCACCACTGCACCATGTCCCAGCAAGGGCCCATTATACAGACAGCCAAAAAAATGTGAGAATCATTCAGGCACAGACAGATGACTGGTGCAGTTCATATGCTTCTGGATATTCCTCTAATCCGGTAACTTATGTGTCCCAAGTCACTCCAACCAAAGTCCAACAAGAAGCTGTATTAATGCCTTGGTATTCTAACCCTTCTGCAGAAACTCAAAGAATTGGCACAGATTCTAAAGCATACTCCAGATCATTAGATGATATCATCACGTCACATACAGGGAGGGAACAACCCCGTTCTGTTCAACGGCATCAGAGCTATAATGATCTAGATCCAAGGAAACCTGTCGGAGCCTCAGTTGACAAACCACAGCCAGTGGTAGTCAATCTCTCCACTTCACCAAGACGTTATGCAGCTTTATCAATGTCTGATAACTCCTTGATTGACCAAAGTCCTCCACCGACATTAAAGAACACAACTAGCAAACAGTGGTTAGTAACTCCTGAAATTACAATCACTGATAATGACTTTCGGACTGGGAATCTTAGGAAGGCTGAAGGAAAGTCTGCCAGTTGGGATATTCTGGACTCTAGAGGCACTGAAGATCAAGAAATTACAGCCTCAACCAAAGAAAAGCCACATGACAACTCTCTTCAGCAAAGTCTTGAACAACTTGATGAGCTGCTGGCTGATCTTGTGACCGACTACAAACCGCACACTCGAAGGGCAAGTGAGGATATACTAGATCAGCTAAAGAAGCTAATTGATGAGGAAGAGGCAGTATCTCTGTCAAGGAAGAACTCAGAGGCTGTTGCAGAAGAACCACCACCTCTTGACAAGCAGCCAACCTCAGTAAGATTAAACCCTGATTCATTTCAAGATATGGATGGGGCAAGTGATGCAATGATGGGTGCAGATGAGTGCTCCCCAGATCAGAGCCCAGATGAAGATGATACAATGATGTGTTCAAACAACAAATGCCGGAGAACTGAAACTCTGTTCAATGCTTGCCTTTACTTTAAATCCTGCCACAGCTGCTACACATATTACTGCTCTCGCAACTGCCGAAGAGAAGACTGGGACATTCATAAAGAGAGTTGTGTTTATGGTAGAATTGGCAGCTCATGTCGACATATCATCAAACATTGTCGTGAGACTATTGAAGTCCACAAAGCCTTCTCCCGTCTTGCCAAAGTTGGTTACCTTTCTCGAGGTAAAGGCGTACTCTTCCTTGGTTTCCCAAACACTGTGTCATCCAGTAACTTTTTGCAGGCAGGCCTGGATAGTCTACCTATGTCACCTACGTACTTGTCCCTAAGAGAGCTTGAAAGTTTCAAAGACAACCTCGGTGAGTACTGTAAAGAGTTGCAAGAAGCTGGAAATGAGTATGACCCGAATGAATGTTTTATCTTGAATGTATCCATTGCTGTCGGTGAACAGCTGCCTGATGGGCCTTCACCAAGGAACCAAGCTCCAGCAGTCAGAAAATATGCAAAAGTTGCTCTGGCTTCTTTTAGCCCTGACAGAAAGATCCACAAAAAACAGGGTGAGATGGAAACCCTGATCCTAACTCCACCACCAGGAACAGCAGATATTGACAAAGAGGGAGAAGAAGGCAGGAAGGCCAGAGAAATCTGTTTTATCAATATACAACGAGAGTTAAGGATCCGAGGAGTATTCTTACGCCATGAATATCCACAAGTTTATCAGCAGCTCTGTGAGTTTGTGGAAAATAACCTAAGATTTACCCCCACCACGATTTATCCGATTGATAAGAGGACAGGTAAACAGTTTATGTGCATGATTATGGCTGCCTCTGAGCCAAGGACCTTGGACTGGGTAGGGACTCCACATCTTCTTGATGACATCATTTAAAAGCAAAAATGTGTTTGGAGCACACAACCTATACTGTACATTTATTTATTTTGTTATTTTGTCATTATAATTCTTAACAGAATATTGTACTGTACATTATTTTTAACATACAGAACATAGTTTTTATCCTTGTGATTTATCTGTATATTGGCTGCTTACTGTTACATATACAACATACAGTACTTCCTTCACAAGGAATGTCCCAATATTTGATGATGTATTATCGAAAAAAAATATTCATTATTATGTTCTTGACTTCAAAGACAATTCTATGCAAAGCTGATATATATTAATAATTATTATATCATATTATCCAGCCATTTTTTTTATACCGCTTGTCTTCATTAGGGTCAGGGGTGAGCTAGAGCCTACCCCAGCCGAAATTGGGCACACCCCGGACTGGTCACCAACCAATCGGCGGGCACATATAAGCACACAACCGTTCACACCCATACCTTTGGACAAATTAGTCTTTAATTAACCTACTATCCATGTTTTGGGAATGCAGGAGGAAGCATGGGAGACATTTACCTATATAAAACCAAGGCGGCATAAAATAATTGCTAAATTAGTTTTTTTTTTTCTTTACCATTATTGATTTAATGATATGAAAATGACCTACAGTATATTACCGGTATATTAACAGAATTGATAGTAGTAGTTTACTCGCCCAACTTTGATGCAGGAAGCGTGGGTTTTATTCCCACTTAGTGACAATGGGAATGTGAATAGTTATCTATGTATCTTGGAATGTGTGTTCCCTGTTGTTTGACAGGCCACCAGTCTAGGTTGTACTCAGCCTTTCACTCGAACTCATTACATTTAATTATAAGTTCCCTATCTTGTTTATTGCTTAGAGAATGTTCTCCAGTGTTGTAATAGTTTTGTTTTATTGAAGCAATACTGGACATGGCAGCTACCTTAACAATTAATATTTACAGGCACGTGCACACACAACCACTATGTGGTGTGCCCTGAACTTTTGCCTTGAACCAAAAAAAAAGTACCCTTTTTGTTCCAGCCAATTTTTGTCAATCAATATTAAAAATAATAATAATAATTACCCTCTCTGTCATCAATTTTACTTTTATTTATTAGATAATTTTTTTTTAATTTGAAGGGCATTGAGCCTTGCTCGCAGCCCCCTTCCAAAAAGCTGTCGTTTGAACAGGGGTGTGCTGACCTTTTATATCCACCGTAACCTCCCTTAATCTCCTTTGTTAATAGTTGTATTATTGACTGTGTTGATTGTGTTAACGGATATAAATACAAGTTAAATACATGTTTTTCAGAATTGTAGAAATAATTTTGACGATGAGTGTCCTTTTTTCGCCAGAGCACCTTGCCCCCAAAAATGTCTGTGCACGTGCCTTAATATTTAAATTGAAATTTTAACACTAAAAATAACCTACTTCAAATACAAGACTTGGTTGGTGTACTAATTGCCATGTCCTCACACGGCAGTATGAAAAAGTAGCAGGAATAATTGTCATTAGAACAAAGTGACAGAGATGTGTCATAATATACTACTTATGTAATACGTTAAATCTTCAGTGTTCAGTGCTTTTTTTTTTAGGCTGTGTTTTTACCGTGGGTGCTTTGTCTTTGATTTTACATTATAAAATCATGAGAATACTCCTTTGTTGCATGAGTTTATTATTAAATTAACGTATTTTAATGTTGCCACCTTATTGTATACACAATACCCACAAAAAAATATTATTTCAGGATGTCTCTATAATGCACTAAACTTTGTAGGTGAACCTAATTTGATTATCTCTAAACCTTTGAATGCCCTTGTTCAATTGTTCAATGGTTGAGTACTTTTTTGCCTTTCTTTAGCAAAGAGCTGAATGGAAAAATTAATATCCATGATCAACTAATAATTTTCCCGAGTCAATTTGAATTGGTATTTAAACAGTCCTCTTCATCATGCTGCTCACAGTTTCACATCATGGGACCAAGATATCTAACAAGCGACCAACAGTTCCTCGGCATTGTAAATTTTGCCGTTCGAAGCCCCTTATTAGAGAACAGCGAGGTGTGAAAAAAGTACTACAACAAGGAACAATTGGTCGCGCATTCAAAAGTTTCGACAAGGCCGATTTAACCTGTAAAGATTATAGTGCGTAAATTCGAATGTTTGTTCCACGAAATTGTATTATTTATTCCCAACAATCTATTCTCGTGTTCCACTTGCGTGCTTCCAGGACATACAGTGCGGAAACGAGATTATTATTATTATTTTTTTGTCCAATCAGACTTCAGCCTCTTTGTCCTCTAATCTGCCCCAAGGCCTTCATAATCGTTAGTTTTGACCGATGTAACTATATTTGCAATGGGAGTGTTTCTTTAACTAATCACATTTCAAGTTTGCTTCGGAGGGCTAGCTAGTTGGCCTACAATGACATCATCATTTTTACGTCCTCTGATTAGTCAGTCAGAGCAGGCCAAATTTGACTAGAAAAACTCGTCTGTATCAATATGCACGTTAAGACATTTCTCTAGTGAGTATGATGTTTTTTTTTTTTTTTTTTTTTCCATGTCATCAGATAAATATGAATTCTAAACTGCTCTACATGACGTATGTGGCAGAGTTGCGTGCTATATTACATATATATTTTTTTTCTTTGATGGTTCCTATAATTGCAACGTGAGCGTAGTGATTAAGAGGTCAGTTAAGTTGGTCGGGTAAGTCCCCACTGAAGGCCCAGGTACTAAATGCATGGTCTACCACTGATATTCATGCGGACATGCGCTCCCCAAATCGAGGCGCCACAGAGACTCGCGACCACCTGAGAACCCCACTCCTCCACGCTGCCCTGCTGTAAGACGGCGACTAGGATCGTGCCTAGTGTACGTCAAGTGGACCTTAACCTAATTAGCAGCTTCTCGTCAAATCTTGATTAGTGTCTTCAAAAGACTCCTTCCCAAAAGATTGGAGGGACACTCCCTTCAAGCAGACTATGTGGCTAATATTCACCCATGTGCGTGAGGCGCCACCCACCGGCGTTGAGCGGAACTGCAAACGCCACCCACGCCTCTGTTGGTTAACGAAAGATAAAATGTCTGTTTTGATATCTTGCAAACTGTAGAAATATTCCAAATGTATGCCTTGGTGTCTGTCTCACTATTCTCAGTTTGGCAGGTCCTCTGCAATATTTTGAAAGCTGTTCATGATTTGAAATCAAACAATACGAAATGTTGTACTGAACAATAAGCAACCCATCTGCCACGACCAAAGTTTAAACAATGATTCGATGCGTGGGAGTACAAAGTTGGGAGTGTTTTAGATGAATATTATTTTAAAACCCATGTACTCAAACTTGTAGACAAGATTCAGGGTGATGGGTGTGGTCTTCAAGTCGGCAATCCCTCTTCCTACGACTCTCTGCCAAGCCGGCTGCGTTTTCGATCGAAGAAGTCGACCATGCGGCTCCGATCGCTTTCCCGAGCCGCGATCGGTCGGCGGGGCCTCAGCGAGCAACTGCCGGCATCCCGTACGGTGCCGCACGCCTCTGAGGGCCAGAGCTCGGCTCGCCTCCAGGTCAACCGGCGGGGAAGTTATAAACGCATTCCAAACGGGACAAAAAGTTTCCTTTCCTATTTCCTTTTTCTTTTTTCTTTTTCTTTTTGTGCATCTGGTTTTTATTCAACCAAACCTGCTTCGTTTCCGCCCAAGGTCCGGAAGAAGTCCACCCCAAAGACCAGCTGATCGGCGTCCGTGAGTCGAAACTGCAATCGTTAATTTGATGTACAAAATCAGTGCTTAATAATTGTGGGGAAATGACTACCTTCATATGAAATCCCAACTTTGCCTTCTCTCGCTCTGACTCAACGCATTAAGCCCTCACACGCTCATTTATTTTAGCCCAGCGACCACACACATGATGTCCTCTTTTCCATTTTTGTACGCCTCATTTTCTTTGTTTCTTTCTTTTACCATCCATCCATCCATTTTCTGAGCCGCTTCTCCTCACTAGGGTCGCGGGCGTGCTGGAGCCTATCCCAGCTATCATCGGGCAGGAGGCGGGGTACACCCTGAACTGGTTGCCAGCCAATCGCAGTCTTTCTTTTACCCTCAGTGTTCTTTTCTTTTTGTAATTGTAGTTGTGTGTTTCATTAAATATACCATAAAATTCCACTCTTGGTCGTATTTTGTGTGTGTTCTGAGTTTACGTAAACCTCTGTAACCTCGGATTCAAAATGTCATGTAGAGCCAGTGCTCTACATGACATTTTGAATCCAAGGTTTAAGGTGGCACAGTTGTGTGCTATATATCCGTGTCAAACTGGTGGCCCGGGGGCCAGATCTGGCCTGCCATATCATTTTATGTGTCCCGCGAAAGCAAATCAAAATTGCTAATAGTGTTCCAATGTAATGACGTTGAGATATTGCAAGCATTTTTGTTTCCAATCCCGCTTTGAAAAGAAATGTAGTAATTAAAAAAATGTCTTAAGAGGCTTCTGATTCGCTGTGTATATCTAATTATATGAGGTGATAATTCCTTCATACGGGTATCCAGTCATAACGGCCCTCCGTGGGAAGTCATAACTACGATGTGGCCCGTGACAAAAAGGGCTTTGACAATCCTGTCGTAGAGTGCAGCAACCTCCAGATTATGTGACTGATTAAAAAGGTTTGTCGTCATTTCGTCTAAAGTTAAACTTGCAAAAAGTGACGTGGTGCCCTTTTCCGAGACATTAGTTTGATTTTAACAATTACATTTAAAATTACGATAAACCGGAAGTAACACAAACGTCGCTCCCGGTTTATTACTTTCCCCTAAATTAATTAAATTCTTATTTGACATATAAACGCTATATATTGGCGCAACACGCGTGAGATTTCAAGTTTTTTAATTCAGAACACACAAAAATAAAATATTTTTTCAGTAAGAGCGACACATCGCCCGCCATCTTGTGTGTGGCATGTCTAAATGTAATCTGTGTTGAGCAGCATTCCGTACCGTAGACACGGCGTGGTAGCGCTTGTAAATGTGAGAAACTAAGATTAGCCTCTCAGTAAAAATAGAGTGTTGATTATTTTGTGTGGGTGCAAAACACGTGGCATCTGCGGCCGCCGCCATTTTGCCTGTCTGCTTTGTGTATTACAACCACGAGGATTTGCCATGTGGTCGTTCGCGTAACACTTCGAGGCTTCTGTCGTCCGCCATCTTTGCTGTCCACGTGACGTTATGAATAATAAACTTAGTTTGTGATTGTCGCACCACATTATGCTTATCTGTTGTTTTGCGAGTGCTTTTCCGCTAGTATTAACCTCGCGCTCCGCGCCGTGCAGCCTGGAGCCTGCAGCCGGTGCGTGGCCTAGCAACCGCTGGCCCGTTAACTAGACATTCACTCACGATCGCGGATGTGTTATTCATTTAAACATTCCCGTTTTCGCTCGTTTGCTTTAACACCACCGGTACAATTGTACGATTGAAGCTTTGTGCCTTTTTATTTTTAACCAATTTTGAGACTTAAAACTATTTCTGCTTTGCGTCTCTCCTCTGCCAAAGCCAACATCATTGGAAGCCACACACGCAATTAATTAATTCACAAGCCTATTATAAGTACATTTAACTTCCACCCAAAGTTAAGTAAAACTTGTGAATTAGCTAAAGTCCTAACTTGCGTTCACTAATTGAATTGACTCGTAGTGACAGCATCACACAGCATCAAATCAATTTGCTTAACTAAATCTTAACTAGATTTAATTTATTTACCAGAGCTAAATAAATTCATCCATCCATTTCCTCAGCCGCTTCTCCTCACTAGGGTCGCGGGCGTGCTGGAGCCTATCCCAGCTGTCATCGGGCAGTAGGCGGGTTTACCCTGAACTGACCATCCAAACAACCATTCACACTCACATTCACACCTACGGGCAATTTAGAGTTGTCAATGAAGCTACCATGCATGTTTTTGGGATGTGGGAGGAAACCGGAGTGCCCGGAGAAAACCCGCGCAGGCACGGGGGGAACACGCAAACTCCACACAGGCGGGGATTGAACCCCGTACCTCTCAGAACTGTGAGGCAGACGCTCTAACCAGTCGGTCACCATGCCACCTGCTAAACAAATTAATTAGTTAAATTTAGTTTCAAATTTAGTTGACAAGCTGATTCTTCTCACTACACCAAGATGCCTTCGCCACAGTTTTGAATCAAAGATTAAATTGCTCAACCTCGTGCAGCAATTTTAATTCGATCGAATTAATTTGTATACAAAATTGGACAATTTTGTTCTATTCGATTACTGCTTCTACGCATCTTCGCAAATACTTTTAAAATGTACGTGATGAACATTGGCACCATAGTTTGTGAATGCTATTTAATTGTTTAAACTATTTATTACATCGCTTTTGTTGTGCATCTATTCCAAATTAGACGCACCGTTCAAACGAGCTTACATTACAAACCATCCAGTTGCGTGCCAAGCACAGCTACTGCATACGCTACGCAATTATGGCAAAACTTGTAAAAAGTCCTTATGACAGTCTCGACTCGTTAACACGGCTTTTAAGTAACCCTTACCAAAGACCTCGTCCCAGACTATGCAGAACCTGTCAAAGATGCTAGCCTTGAAGCCCTCAATAAAATCTTGCTCGAATGCTCAGTTGCAAAGTTGAAAACTTAGTGTCACAGTTAAAATGGTGCGATGCGGAAGAAAACAGGATTAGACTCAAACTAGAAGCTGAACAGCAGCAACAAATCAACTTAAAGGCAGAGTCCAACACTCATTTAAACCTTGCACAAGCCCGCCTCGTTGATGTTGAAACGCAGCTTGAGGTGCGTTTCAACATCACCGAGGCGGGCTTGTGCAAGGTTTGTTGCTGCTGTTCAGCTTCTAGTTAGAATTAGACTCAAACTAGAAGCTGAACAGCAGCAACAAATCAACTAGCAGAGTCCAACACTCATTTAAACCTTGCACAAGCCCGCCTCGTTGATGTTGAAACGCAGCTTGAGGTACTCAAAGATGAACGCGCTAAACGCGTCGAGGACTCATGTAAACTCATGTCACTATTGACAGTACTAGAGTCTGACATGTGCCATCTTCAAAAGCTAAGGCTAGAATAGGAAGCTGAAGTAACACTTGTTCGACAGGAATTGCAGACAGCCCGCAAATTAATTGCCAACCGGGAACACGTCTTCCTCCAGCAAATACTGTCTAATGAAATAAATGAACGCACCCTGTCAGTCTGCCTTCTAGGAGCGACAAAGCAGAGCTTGGTTCCGGCCTCCCTGGGATACGGTCAACGGCCCGCCTCAATGCCGCCCCTGCGTTTGTCTCTTCTCCTGGCGTCACTGCAGGTATGAGCTTAAAAGACTTGGACAGAATTGCGTGCAACATTTTGAGATTCGAACCTAAATCTGATGGTTCACACGACACAGCCGCGTACCTGAGAGCCATCGACTTTTACCTTAAACGATTTCCTTCCGCTACTACAGACGATAGATCGTACCTTATTAGAGTTACATCTTACCAGGTAGTACGTAGCTTAATCAAACGACAACCGCCACATGTATTGTCAAACTATCAAGCCCTCTGTCAAGGCTTTGTCTCAAGAATTTGATGATCCAGTGGCCCCAACCAGCTTCCTGGCGGCTCTTACTGTTAAACAGGAGAGCCTCGAAACGCCACAAGCTTGTTACTGTCGTTTGCGTAAAGCATACTTCGGAAATTTAAACAAACCCAACATGGAGGAAGACATACATTTTAAAACTCTTTTTGTTGAAAACAAGCATCCATATGTAAAGCAACATTTGGGGCTAGCAGCATGCCCTCACACGCTGTCCAGCTCACGACTGTGCAACCTAGCCGCTAAAGGCTTCGCTATTCATATAAAGACCAACACCAAGCAGTCGGATCACAGTAGTTGTGGCTTGATGTACCAAAATAATGACACGGGCCAAAAATTTGAACATTTGCAGGGAAGAACTGACACCTGGTCCGGTTCGCTCGAATGCGACAAGCCCAAAAGTCATGTATCCTCCTTCGCAACCCCACAAGGGGTCACTAACAAAGAATCGGGTACGGCTGCACATGCTATCCTTGAGATCATCCGCAGCTTGGTGAATAATATGAAGTAAGACCTACGACAGCCTGGGCCCCTGTTTGGAGGCCACGGCCCTGAGCTCGGCCAGCCGGCTGTGATGGTCTGTTCTGACTCCGACGTCTCTGTGCATTCGGCTGATTCTCCAATTAGCGATGACAAGCGTCCCGTCCAACAGACCGTGGGCAAGCACATAACAGACCACTACGATAACCAGGTAACACACGTTACTAAAATCAAAATTCCCAGACCAAAACCCAGTTCGACAATCAGACCTTGACAGTCTCCGACCATGCCCTGTGACTCACTGAATGGCTCCAGCTACCTGTCAAACAAAAAAGACAACCAGCCAGTTCGGCGTCTTCTAGGTAAACTCACCGTTAATGACACATCAGAAAAATTTTACTTCACAACCACACTTGAACGTACGTTCCAATATGACGGACTCGTGGATACTGCAGCAGACATCACTGTCATATCCGAGGACATGTCTGACCTACTGTGTGACAAAGTACAGCAAGACAACCGTACACTCAACCTTCAACAATGCGAAATTAAAATTCGCCCCCTTGCTTTGGGGAACACCCACTTAAACTCACTCGTGTGGGTACGTTGGACAATAGGGCCACATTCCATAATTCATCCTGTGTATGTGTCACCTGTCAAGTCAGTACCTTTGCTCATTGGACAAGATCTGCTAAGTCGTTTCATGCCATTAATTGACTATACTAGGCGTGAGATTTATGCACAGGTGCGCCGGCCCCTGAAGCGGCCAGAACACAACAGAGAATCCTCCCAGTGCTACGCTCTGAGCCTCCTGGACCCAAATCGCAGCTAGATGACAGCTTGACGAAAGGGATGTGCATACCAGGAACGCTGAAGATGTCCAGCAGTGGTCGCTCTCTCAACACCGACCATTCTCCCAAGCTTTCAAGACCACAAGACCCCTCGGTGAGATGCGACCTATAGGGCCCTCATCATTGGTCCACCCATTCAGCTTTCACTCCAACCTTTCTTGATTAGCTGGCCGTCACTCTCAGTGTCCGCTAAGTCATTGTACTTCTTTTGTGATTTTCACACACGCATGGCTTCTACAGCACAGGACATGTTGGCTTTGTCTCTTATCAGAGACCTCAGACTTCCTGTGCAGTTGTTCTCTACACCTTGCAAAGCGCACCTCAGTGAAATCGATTTTCCCACCCTGCCCACCCTTTTGTTTCCAGGGCAACGCCTTGTACCCAACTCTTCTGTTGCACCTGCAATGACCACTTGTGATGTGTGATTCCTTCTGTGCTGGTTCCCAGACTTCCTCTTCTGTTCTATGTCATTTGTGATGTCGAATTTGCCTGCTTTTGATTTGTTCTTTCCGGGGCTCGCCTTGGCGGCCGCCCTCTCAATTCTTTCTTCCTGCGCACTGCGCAAGCTTCACTCTGGTTTCTCCTTGGTTTTGCACCTGATCATTTGCGTTATCGTGGACTTTTGTTACTGCGCCTCCGTGGAGCTTACTTCTCAGCCACTCGTGACTCCACGCAGCAAAGGGGGGGAGGGGGGCCCACACAAGACTCCACCCACGATGCACCACGCACGAAACACAGGATGGTCAACACGGTGAGACCGGACCGGGCAAGCAAGTCCAGCCTCCGTGACAGCATCCTTGCTACACTAAGTCCGCCAACGCAGATGCTCAACCAAGACACAGGTGAAACCAAACACGCTGTTCCGCTGCAAACCGCTAATATGAATGCAACCAAAATAAAACATATCCACAACGCCCCCAACGGTGGCGTTTGTAGCCTTACTACTATCGAGAGACAACTTCGGGAATTGCAGTACAAAATCCCAACCACCCGACAAATCATGGCTAACAAAGTAGTCAATTCTTGGTTGCTAAGCAACCTGCTAAAAGTAGCCATTTTAGTTCTCAGAATTTGCTGTGTAATTTTAAACCAAAATAGGCAGGCCATAACCACGCTGTCATCGGCGCTCCTAACGGTTTATGCTCACACACAGATTGCTGACATGTTGATAAACGACAGGCTATGTGAAATTGCACCCTTTCTAGACAAGTTGGCAAAATATAGAATTCTGCCACATTTGCTCAGCTCTACTAAAATCACTCGGTCTATGGCCCAGACAGGCCCCACCAATCCAGCCCACCTCAGGTTTTTCCTTATAAGTTCCACAGCTCTGCATATCAATCCTGAGTTCCAAAGAAACACTTTCTTGCCGCTTGCGCAATCAAAGATTCCACATTGTATAGTGAGCCACTTGGTACCACCTACCATCCAGCAGTTACGACAGCCAAATTGTGATTGTTTCTCAAACAGCGCAAATTTGAATTTAGCCCTGAAATGCTGGAACAAATTACATTTGAAGGAACTCGGGGGTTTGACATCACCAACACTAAGGTGTCAAAACCCCTGTTTGCACATTCCAGCTGACTAAAGACCTTAACTTAGTGGCCCTAACCATCCTCGACCACTACATGATTTTCAGGCTAGCCTCCCTGCTCTACCGAAAGACCCAGGAGCGGCGGCGCTGCTCAGAACAGCACTCCAATGCTTGCCTGAGGTCTTCTGGTAGAAAGGAATGGCTGAGCTCGAAAATGTCCCAGCTCAAACCGTGCAGGAGGTCCTACCCCTCTGACCGAACGTTCCCGGACCCCCTTGCTTCGTAGGTGTGAATGCAAGTGCGAATGGTTGTTTGTTTGTATGTGCCCTGCGATTGGCTGGCAACCAGTTCAGGGTGGACCCCGCCTCCTGCCCGATGATAGCTGGGATAGGCTCCGGCACTCCCGCAACCCTAGTGAGGAGAAGCGGCTCGGATGGACGGAATTTTTTTTTTTTGACAACTGTGCAAAAAGATGCAGAGTCCTCTAGCACTTAGAGCAGTTTGAATGACTAATATAGCAATATAGCAATCGTCCGGTGCAATGACCATTGTGCAATGGGTGCAGAGACTTCAAGGAATGTATGTAGTTTAAAGTGACTAGTTGTGCGATAATCTGGGATAATGTTGATTTAGCAAATGTTCCAGATACTCCTCAGTCATTGTGAAAATGGTGCAGATGCTACTCTGGCATGAGTGGCCAGTATTGGTCAACAACAGATGTGCAAATAATGCAGCGTGGCGAGACTACTACAGTGAGTGCACGAGTAATGTATAATTGGCCCGACAGAAATGTGACAACAAAATCAAGACAAAAAAAATGGCAGCATGTTGCAATGGAATTTTAGGTTAGCTGTTTAAGACGTTGATTGAAAGAGGCAAGAAGCTGTTGGAATGTCTGCTAGGTCTAGTTTGTATTGATCGGTAGCGCCTACCTGAGGGAAGAGCCGTTGACCGGGATGTGGACGGTCCGAGAGGATTTTGCACGCTCTTGTCTTAGTTCTGGGAGCGTGCAAGTCCTCAAGGGTGGGAAGAGGGGTACCGACAATCTTTTCAGCAGTTTTGATTGTCGGTTGCCGGTTTGTCGTTTTTTGTAGCAGCACCAAACCAGACTGTGATGGAAGAACACAGGACTGATTCGACCGCTGTGCAGAACTACCTCGGCAGCTCCCCTGGCAGGTCGTGCTTTCTCAGAAGCCCATCCTCTGCTGGGCCTTTTTGAGGACGGAGTTGATGTTGATCGCCCACTTCAGGTCCTGAGAGACTGTAATGCCCATGAACTTGAAGGTCTCGACGGTTGACACAGGGCAGTTGTACAGCGTGAGGGGCAGCTGTGGCGAAGGATGCCTCCTGAAGTCCACGATCATCTCTACAGTGCGTGTTCAGTTCCAGATTGTGTCGGCCGCACCTCAGCTCCAGCCGCTCCACTTCCTGTCGATATACAGACGCGTCAGTGTCCTTGATGAGGCCGATGACAGTGGTGTCATCTGCAAACTTAAGGAGTTTGACACCCGGGTGTTTGACACCAGTCGTTCGTGTAGAGAGAGAAAAGCAGGGGAGAGAGGACACAACCTTGGGGAGCCCTAGCGACCACACACGATGTCCTCTTTTCCATTTTCGTACGCCTCATTTTCTTTGTTTCTTTTACACTCAGTTTTATTTTATTTTTGCAGTTGTAGTTGTGTGTTTCATGAAATATACTATAAAATTCCACTCTTGGTTATATTTTGTGTGTGTTCTGAGTTTGAGTAAACCCCTGTAACCTAGGACACAAAATATTGTAGAGTGTAGCAACCTCCAGATTATGAGACTGATTAAAAAGGTTTGTCATCATTTCGTCTAAAGTTAAACTTGCAAAAAGCGACGTGCTGCCCTTTTCCGAGACATGAGTTTGATTTTAACAATTAGATTTAAAATTACGATGAACCGGAAGTGACGCAAACATCGCTCCCGGCTTATTACTTTCTCCGAAATTAATTAAATTCTTATTTGACATATAAAAGCTACACAGTGTGTGTGTGTGTATGTATATACAAGTATATATATATATATATATATATATATATATATATATATAAAACCCGCCTGTGTGGAGTTTGCATGTTCTGCGTGTGTTTTCTCCGGGCACTCCGGTTTCTTCCCACATCCCAAAAGCATGCATGAATTGGAGACTCTAAATTGCCTGTAGGTGTGAATGTGAGTGCGAATGGTTGTTTGTTTGTATGTGCCCTGCGATTGGCTGGCAACCAGTTCAGGATGTACTCCGCCTCCTGCCCGATGATAGCTGGGATAGGCTCCAGCACGCCCGCAACCATAGTGAGGAGAAGCGGCTCAGAAAATGGATGGATGAATGGATGGATGGATGGATACATAAAGTGCTGTAGTTAATTCACTATTACATATGCTACTATATACTGTTGATGATATGACCTTTAAATAGATAGACAAATCTGAGAATGTGAAGTATATATTTTAATACAAACTGTAACAGTTTATAATAAATTATTACTAACACTGTTGTGTTTTATTTAACTGATGTTGACTTGAGTTTGCTCACAGGAACAGAATGAGGACATCAGCATCTGAAAACGTATGAGTCTCAGGCTGAATCTTGATTATCTATGGTGCAAGTGTTGGGAAGATTACTTTGGAAATGCAGTTTATTCCAATTGCAAGTTACCCTGTTGAAAATGTAATAGCAGTGTAACTATTTCAATTACTTTCAATGACACTCAGGTGAAGAGAGGGGCGGAGCTCTCAACTGATCACACCTGGTAGTAAGTTGGCTCCGATGGTGGGGGAAAATGCCGTTCCGACCTGGCAGGCCCAAACGTATTGTGAGGGTCTGCTGGGAACGTCTGGCAAAATCACCTGTCAGAATCAGAATCAGAATCATCTTTATTTGCCAAGTATATCAAAAACACACAAGGTATTTGTCTCCGGTAGTTGGAGCTGCTCTAGTACGACAAGTAGTCTAGTGAGACATACAGACATAAAAAACAATAAAAGGTTACCTGTAATGTGGTAATGCTGGTACAATTATTTTATTTTTTTTGACAATGTGCAAAAAGATGCAGAGATACTGTTTAAGAAGTTAATGGCAAGAGGGAAGAAGATTTCCAACAGCTTCTTCCCTCTTCTCCTTGTTTTAGTTTGCATTGTTTGGTAGCGCCTACCTGAGGGAAGGAGCTGGAAGAGGTGGTGTCCATGATGTGGAGGGTCCAAGAGGATTTTGCAAGCTCTTGTCTTAGTTCTGGCAGCGTGCAAGTCCTCAAGGATGGGCAGGGAGGTACCGACAATTTTTTCAGGAGTTTTGATTTTCCATTGCAGTCGGAGTTTGTCCTTTTTTGTAGCAGCACCAAACCACACTGTGATGGAAGAACACAGGACTGATTCAATGACTGCTGTGTAGAACTGCCTCAACAGCTCCTGTGGCAGGCAATGCTTCTTCAGAAGCCGCAGGAAGTAGATCCTCTGCTGGGCCTTGAGGATGGAGTTGATGTTGATCTTCCACTTGAGAGACTGTAATTCCCAGGAACTTGAAGGTCTCCACGGTTGACACAGGGCAGTTGGACAGCGTGAGGGGCAGCTGTGGCAAAGGATGCCTCCTGAAGTCCACGATCTTTTCTACAGTCTTGAGCGTGTTCAGCTCCAGGTCATGTTGGCCGTTTCCTGTCAATACACAGACTCGTCTCCGTCTTTGATGAGGCCAATGACTGTGGTGTCGTCTGCAAACTTCAAGTTTGACAGCCGGGTGCGTTCGTGTAGAGAGAGAAGAGCAGCGGAGAGTGGACAATGACAATACATGAATACAATATTTAACTGGAAAAGAAACAGTTAAAATTGTTATTTTATGCTCTTCATCTAATGTTTTATTTAAAATCACCCTGGCTTATTTTATGTATTAATGACTAAATATTGTATGTATGTTACTGTAAAATGAATATTTTCATTTTACAGTAAGGAAATGTGTTGATGAATGATTGAATGTGTTGATGTAATATCCTTCACCTGTAGATGGCAGTAATACATCAATGTGTGTCTATTCATTCATTTATTTTCCGGACTGCTTATCCTCACAAGGGTCACGGGCGTGCTGGAGCGTACCCAAGCAATCCTTGGGTGAGAGGCATGGTACGCCCTGAACTGGTCGTCAGCCAATCACAGGGCACATATCAACAAACATTCACACTCACATTCACACCTATTCAATCAACCTACCATGCAAGAACAAGAATAATTTTTATTATTGAGCAATTCAATGAAATATGGCAGCACGGTGACAAACTGGTTAGCACCTCTGACTCACAGTTCTGAAGACCGGGGTTCAAATCCCCGCCCTGCCTGTGTGGAGTTTGCATGTTCTCCCACTGCCTGCGTGGGTTTTCTCCAGGTATTCCAGGTTTCCTCTCACATCCCAAAAACATGCATGGCAGGTTAATAGAAGACTCTGAATCACCCGTCGGTGTGAATGTGAGTGCGAATGGTTGTTTGTTTATATGTGCCCTGCGATTGGCTGGTAACCAATTCAGGGTGTCGCCCAAAGATAGCTGGGATAGGATCCAGCACGCCTGCAACCCTAGTGAGGATAAGTAGTACAGAAAATGGATGGATGGATGAATGAAATACAAACAATATGGCTTTTATCACAATGCCCTACGTTCCCGTTGATCCACCTCGCGAATCTACGCTCCCTACCCAACATAATGGACGAGCTTCATCTTCTGGTAAGACTTCGGACGTTTCTGCTTCCCTGTGCGTTACAGAGACTTGGCTTTGTGAGGCTGTCCCCGACGGCGCCGTTGTGCTTCCCGGCTTCCATCTTTACTGAGCAGACTGCGTCATGGAATTATCAAGGAAAACAAAAGGCGGCAGGATATGCTTCTATATCAATGAAAAATGGTGTATGGAAATCATAGAGCTCAGCACACAGTGCAGCCCGCATTTATAGTGAACTGTTTTTGAACTGTAAGCCATTCTACTCGCTGCGTGAGTTTGCATCTTTCATTCTTGCTGGTGTTTACATTCCGCCTAAAGCTAACGAACGCTGCATTGCTAATACTCGCTGAACAAGTAAATTAAATTGAAAGAAGAACACCCAGACTCACCCCTCATTATTCTCAGTGACTTTAACAAAGCTAAACTCAACCAGAAACTCCCTAAATACAAGCAGCACATCAACTTTCCTACCAGGGAAAATAACATTTAGACCACTGCTATACTACGCTAAATAAGGCATATTGTGCCATACCTCGTGCAGCCCTGGGCTCGTCTGATCATTGTTTAATTCACTTAATACCAACATACAGGCAAGAACTTAAATACACGAAGCCTACGGTGAAAACATTGAAAAAGTGGACCAATGAAACAAAGTGGATCAATGAAGCAAAGCTGTCTAGACTGTACAGACTGGAGTGTCTTTGAAAATTCAGCTTGCAGCCTGGATGAATATACGGACACTGTCACATCCTATATCAGTTCCTGTGAAGAGGTTGTGCATACCAACAAAGTCATTTCACGCATTCAATAACAACAAACCGTAGTTCACTGCCAAAATCGATCGAGAAGGTGGCAGCGTAGGTGGTCTGTGTAACCGGGAGGAACACTGATTACATCACAGCATGTGACTAAAACGGACCAAGCACGAGAGATGATCTCCGTGGCATTTTACGCTTAGAGACAATTTTTGCCGTGTGTGCGTCAAGCTACGCAGAGGGGCCGCGCAGACCAATTCGTCGGTCACGTCACGCAATGCGGGCGTTGTCGGCCAATCATTGAGCCCACCCTGTGATATGTGAGATAGTTGATGAAGTGTTAAGACCTTTCATTGTAAAAGTAGGAGTTATAATGGAACGTTAGATACTTGATGAAATATGTAATTTTAATTATGTTTGACGATGTGTTAAGGAATGATTTGTGAATTCTGTTTCACGATTCATCAGGTATGAACAATCCTTTGATAAAAAACAAACAGAAAGAAAAGATGTTCAGATGTTTCTGAGAAAGGTTTTTCGAGGAATGTCTGAGAAATGTCTTTAGAGGAAGTGGGTTTAGCATTCACTGCATTCATTGAAAAGGAAAATTACTGGCGAGAAGCTTACAGGAAGAAGAGGCCATTTATGAGAAGTTTCAACTCATTTGGGGAAATTTATCATCATATGATTTGTCTCTTGGCAAAAAAGGTCAAAAGAAAATTCTAAACTTGTAGAGATGGGGGTGAGTGATTCTCAGATGACTCCAAAGTTCTCCCTTAGGCTAACACAAGACCTTGGCAAGGCCCGCCTCTTGTATAGATTTTAGTGCTTTTGTTCTCCCGTCGGTTAGCTATTGAGGTAAACAGCTTAGTCTCAGATCTATCGATGTGTAAGATGCAGGATTATTCGAGAGGGAGCTCAAAAAGGGACGATCTGAACTGCTTTAGAGAATGGGCTAGACTAAAATAGAAGAGTACAGCAATGACCAAAGGGACGAAGCCCCACAACATCTCTCTTCTGAACCCACACCTATTCTCAACTCAAGGTTTGAGGGATGTTCGACCTGATCAATCGAATATTCCTTCTTTCATTTGAATTTAATTTAATTTTTATTTTTTATTGTACTTTGGACTTTCACATTTTGGACTGTTTTATTTTACCATCTTTTGAAACTTTGAATGTTCTTATTGCACTGATGCTTTTGGACTGTTTTGGTTTGCTCTTCCAAGGGCTGGCTTGGAACATTCCATCTCATTTGTGAGTGAGTAGATGTTTCACATGCAGGTCCTTTTTGTGAATTTTCATCCATCCATCCATTTTCTGATGCAAACTCCACACAGGGGGGGGGCGGGGATTGAACCCCAGTCCTCAGAACTGTGAGGCAGACGCTCTAACCAGTCGCCCAACGTGCCGCATTTTGTGAATTTTATTATTTTTATTTTTATTATTTGAAGCTTTGCCCTTGCTAAATCCTGTTTACTAAAGTACCCTTTTCTGAGCATAGAAAAAAATTCCCTTCCTTTTCTTTTAAGAGTAATGTGTGTAGTGTTATCTATGTTAGCAGACCTAATAACATATTATCAACACAGCCATTGATTACTTTAGCTCTATTTTGAAAAGGTTGTTTCGGCTATAACAACAACAGATCCAGACTGTTGTACCAAGACCGTCTAATCTACCTAGGTCACTTCAAGTGCCACAAGTCAAAAGCGGGAGAGCAGCCTTCAAGAAAAGCGGTTAGAGTTTCACCCAACATCTACTAAGGTTACTCTGTGAAGGTGAAGCCTAATTGAAGCGGGGCCATCGCTTCATAAGCGGCTGTGAGAACCTAGGCGAATCTCTCTCGACACCGGCTTAAGCAAGGTCGATTGTGAAATATGCAGGGACAATGGGAAGCTCTAACCCTTGAAATGAAGAGCCTGTCAGAACTCCCTTAGTTCTAAAGAGCAGGGGAGCCTAGGCTAAGTGAGACATGACTGCTGGCACCCAACAGTGGGGCCTGGAAGTGTTTAGGACAAATAAAAAGCATTAACTATTTGTTAACCACAGCGCAGAAAGCCCTACTGAACCTGAGTGTGAGTTTATCCTATTTTTCTTTCCAAATGACTTCCCAACTCGACTCACGGTCGTATTTTGAGTCAGTCGACACTAAGTTGATGGATAAGACAACTGTCTTGGAACAGCATTGTTGGTGGAGAAGCAGTCCGGACAAGCGATGACCGCCTGGTCGAAGAATTCACCTATATGAATCTGAACTGAACGTTACCTTTTTTGTAGGGCATCCGCTTTTTTTTAAACCGGGGGCCAGAGCCACCATTCTGTAAAGAGGACAGCCAGGTAGATCGCGAACATTTTAATTTTTGTAAATAATTTCAGGCTTTGTGAGAATCAAAGAGTGGAAGGCATCACTTTCGTCAAAGACTGGTTTGCTGAGAATGAGACAGCGGAGGCGACGCTGAGTAATCAGAAGCTGCAGTACATCCCTACCATTGCAGGAGACTTTGTAAGACAACAGCTCAACTCTACAACTTAAACGACTGGCTGTGAGCGATGGCGACTCCAGCTAAGACAGCAGACGACACTGTCTGCGCCCAGAGCCCAAGGACGACACAACTTGCCCATTCAACTTATCCAGGTTATCATTAGAATATCATTGTGATTCCATTCAAAAATTGAAACTTGTATAATGTATACATTCATTTCACACAGACTGACATATTTCAAGTGTTTATTTTTTTCATGTTGATGATTATAACTGACAACTAATGAAAACCTCAAATTGAGTATCTCAGAAAATTTTAATATTGTGGAGGGGTGCAATATTGAAGACCCCTGGTGCCACACTCTAATAAGCTACTTAACTCAAAATACCTGCAAAGGCCTTTAAATGGTCTCAGTCTAGTTCTGTAGGCTATACGATCACAGAGAAGACTGCTGTCCTGATAGTTGTCCAAAAGACGACCATTGACACCTAGCACAAGGAGGGCAAGACACAAAGGGTCATTGCTGAAGAGGTTGGCTGGTCGCAGAGCTCTGTGTCCAAGCACATTAATAGGGAAGGAAAAGATGTGGTAGAAAAAAGTGCACAAGCAATAGGGATAACCGCCCCCTGGAGAGGATTGTGAAACAAAACCCATTCAAAAATGTGGGGGAGATTCACAAAGTGTGGACTGCAACTGGAGCCAGTGCTTCAAGAACCCCCACGCACAGACATATGCAAGACAAGGGTTTCAGCTGTTGCATTCCTTGTGTCAAGCCATTCTTGAACAAGCGTCAGCCTCAGAAGAGTCTCGCCTGGGCTTCAAAAAAAAAAAAAAATAAGAACAAAACCAAACACATAGAAAATAAAATGTGTCCTCTTATTAGGATGGAACCGCACCCAAGTTTGCCCCCTTCAACAAAGTATGTGGAGACGAATGGAGGAGCGAAGATTTGCATGTATCACGGAGAATGAGGAGAAGATTCCCTGTCCAAGTTTCAAGGATTGGTGACAAGTGGAGGTAATTCTAACTTTTGCATGATTATTCACCTGCCCATAAAAAGGTACAGCAAGGAACAGGAATGACATGAATATCGAGATTTGATGACAAGAAGTCTTGGAGTTGGGTTGGACGCGGCCATTGAAAAAGGAGCACAGCGTGTGATAGTCGACGTTAACGGACTGTATTCTCACAATCTGCCCTGGGAATAAGCGGAAAGTGCATCAGTGTGGGCCATGAGAGTACAGGTAGCTACACCCTGTAATCCCTTAGCGGGAAAGGAGTTGGTAATTGTAATATCACGAGAGCACCATGAACAATGAGTGAAAGAAGCTAGACCTGAGGCTCCGCCCACCACCCGCCAAAACCAAGATTTGCCGTGCCAAATCAAAAAGAGCCACCAGCACCACCACCAACACTTACGCAACCTAATGTGCCTTTGACAGTGACATTTGCAGAGGTGCAGGGTTCAGCACCCCCTCCAAGGACTCCAAAAAGGGTGGGTACTCTGAACTGCTGTTTGGTGCATAGGCACAAACAACAGTCAGGACCCGTCCCCCCACCCGAAGGCGGAGGGAGGCTACCCTCTCGAACCCCAACGTACAGGTGCCGAGCCGGGGAGCAATGAGTATACCCACACCTGCTCGCCGCCTATCACTGTGGACAACTCCAGAATGGAAGAGAGTCCAACCCCTCTCGAGAGGACTGGTACCAAAACCCAAGCTGTGCATGGAGGCGAGTCCAACTATATCTAGTCGGAACTTCTCGACCTCACACACCAGCTCGGGCTGCTTCACTGCCAGAGAGGTGACATTCCACGTCCCTAGAGCCAGTTTCTATAGTCAGGGATCGGATCGCCAAGGTCCCCGCCTTCGGCCACCACCCAGCTCGCACTGCACCCGACCCCTATGCCCCCTCCCACAGGTCGTGAGCCCATGGGAAGGGGGACCCACGTTACCCTTTTCGGGCTGTGCCCGGCCACCAGGCACTCGCCTTCGAGCCCCACCTTGAGGCCTGGCTCCAGAGGGGGGGCCTGGTGACCCATGTCCGGGCAAGGGAAACCTTTTTTGTCGTCATCATAAGGGGTCTTTGAGCCGTGCTTTGTCTGGTCCCTCACCTAGGACCTGTTTGCCATGGGTGACCCTGCCAGGGGCATAAAGCCCCAGACAACTTAGCTCCTAGGATCATTGTGACACACAAACCCCTCCACCACGATAAGGTGACGGCTCAAGGAGGGGGAAGGTAAGTTAATTAAATGATATTGGGACAGACAAACGGAACTCAAAACATCCGGTCCGCCATCTTGCCAGTAACCATTTATTCCTCGAAGAAAAAGAACTCACAGGCACTCCTCGACAAGTCCAATCTCCTTACCTTTAAGCCATCTTTCCTTAACTTTTGTTGGAATACGTCATGGGGTTAATCAGTTTCAAATTAATTCGACTCCACTTTTCTTAACTGGTAAGGTCGCGTCAGGTCTCGAGCTTGCCGACTTTACCCGTAAAATATTTAATTAATAATAAAATACAACATCTATTATGTCTTTACCACAAAAGGTCAGCATAAAGCAACCAAAGATTACGGCATTTGATAATTAGGCTTCATTCGTGTTTACATATTTATATCACATCATATTTCTATAAATAAATGACATTTATGTATTTACCTTTTTTGCTAAATATTTGCTTAGTAATAAAATATATTGTTAATAATTCACCCATTCTACCCATGTAAAGGGTTTCTACAATGATTAAAAGAAATATACATACTAAAATAAAGTCAAAAAATATACATAAATATTAATGAAAAAGGTCTATATATCGCTTTCTTCAGTCCTTTTTCTGTCTCACTCGCACTTGTATCCTTCGCAGCTATTACTATATTTTATAATATTTTGAGTTTTAAGCTGTTTCTTTGTATGGATATAATATTAGTCTTACACTGATCGAGGCAAATTCATATGTTTACATTGCCATTGTTAACAAAAACTATTCTTGATGCATGTTTGTTTATACATATCGTTCTGTACTAGTTAGTTGTTAGTAAAAAAAAAAGATGTCTCTCGCGTGAGACTCGAGCACCTTCGCAAAACTTCGTAAATGATTGTGGGTAATATGTCTGATTTCCTTTCATAAAGGTTGCTCAAGAGTAACTTATATTAAAGGTGGCATTGAGGCACCTTTCCAAAGCATCCATCCATCCATTCTCAACACCGCTTATCCTGGCTAGGGTCACGGGCACTGGAGCCTGCTCGAGACAGACTTCGGGCAAAAGGCGGACTGCAACCTGAACTGGTCGCCATCAGTCGCAGGGCACATAGAGACACAGACAACCATTCGCACTCACATTCACACTGTCACTGAGTGGGAACTGACACTTTCCAAAGCATTTTGTAGAATTCGAACGACCTATCCTTCAAGTACTTCCGGTTCATCACGCTTGGATAGGATAGGAAAGTTTCAAAGCAAAATCGAGACTGTGAAGGGGCCTCTATTTGGAGGTGATGCCGCTTTATGGAAGAGAGGCAAGAATATTAATTTAATTTATCCAAAATAATATACTAACCCCAATAAGGATGGTTGAGAAATGTTCATACAGATGGGGATTCAAGTTTCCTGTTGAAAGACAACGTTAGTCATGTTTAATAGGAAAAAAGATAAAAGATGTGTCTATAAATATGTATGGAAAACAATTAAAAGATAAGTCTTTGATTTTTAGAAGTTATATTTGACTCGAAGATGACATGGACTGAACATATAAGCTAGGTTGAGAAAAAATGCTAAATATTCATAAATATAATGAGAGGTCTTATGGGTCCAAATGAGGCGCCAGTAAAAATACTTTAGAGAACGTTTATGTTCATTTAATATGCTCAGTATTTGGACTATGGAAGCTTGGTCTATAGAGGAGCATCAAAAACATCAAAAAGTACAAGTGATGCAGAACTATGCATTACAATTATGTTGTGGTGCTTTAAAGACGTCTCCTGCCAATGCAGTATAGGTTGAGATGGGAGAAATGCCTTTGCAAAGAAATAAACATCTGATGATGAGCTACTGGGCAACATTTGAGTCACAAAGAAAAGCAGCATCCAACTGTGAAGGTTCTTCATCCATACAAGGGGAGTGGCAAAGGCAAGATAGATGGTTCTGGGAGAACAGCAAATCAAATGGCAAATCAAATGGGACAAAGAACAAAAATAGCAGCAGATTATTTAGCATCACATTTGAGGCTATACCCCCCTGTGGAAAAAGATCCTTACAAAAGAGTATACGTGGTGCTAAACGAAAGGATAAAGGATCCACAACACTGTCTCCTTCTCCATTATCCCGCAGCATTGGCCTCCCCCAGGGTTGTGTGCTGAACACTTCATTCTTTTCAAGTACAATGGACCATGGAAATATCATGTAAATATTATGTGCAATTCAAGCCTCTGGCATTTGTATTTCTGCTGCATCTAAATCCTTGCTGCATTAGCACCTTTGTACACATTCACAACTGCAAATAGGTATTTTTGATCTTGTTTTATTTTATATTATGTTCTTATTCTATTTGCATTTCATAAGTCTTGAGACTCATTGGGCTAATGTGGGATCTTGGGTATCACATTTAATGCCATATCATGTGCATCATATCATGTTTGTTGGTATGGCAATTAAACTCCTTGAATCTTTGAAAAGGAAACAGGGTAGAAGTAGTCGAGCAGAGAGTTTGAACAACACATCAATTTTACATCTCTGTTTTTACATATGGTTCAAAAGATCTTGGGAATGGAAGAACAGCGTTTACATATGTCATCCCAGATTTAAATTTAAACATTCAGGAACGAACATCAGATCACTTAGCAGTATATACAGTGGAATTTCTTGCAGTGACAATGGCACTACAGTGAACTGAACAAAACAAGTTAACGCAAGTTAAAGTCTGTTCAGATTCATTACACTGGTCAACAACAAATTTATTGTCTAACATTTTTGCCAGATTTAGAACAATTTTGAATCCAAATATCACATTGGTTTTGCTCAATCAGGTCAACTTTTTTTTTTAACTATGGCCACATGTACAGGTATTTTCACTTAAGGTGTTCAAATAAACGGAGGTTCATGCCCTGAATTTTGAACAATGATGATATAATTAAATTTATAGGTACTTAGTTTTATCAATGTTTACTGTTCGTTTTTCAGTCAGCAAAGTTTGTAACATTAGATTAATAAACTGTTAACAACTTGGCATAAAAACCTGACCTGAACAAGAGAAACTGGTTTCATTTTCAGATTCAGCAATGCAAAATTGTCTTAAATCAGTTGAAAAAACAGACAACTTACAAATTAAAAAAAATAATTTAAAAAAAGAAAAGGAGAAAGAAGCAGCACGGTGGCCGACTGGTTAGAGCATCTACCTCACAGTTCTGAGGTCCGGGGTTCAATCCCCGGCCCCGCCTGTATGGAGTTTGCATGTTCTCCCCGTGCCTGTGAGGGTTTCTCCGGGCACTCCAGTTTCCTCCCACATCCCAAAAACATGCATAAATTGGAGACTCTAAATTGTGACTGTGAGTGCGAATGGTTGTTTGTTTGTATGTGCCCTGCGATTGGCTGGCAACCAGTTCAGGGTGTACCCCGCCTCCTGCCCAATGATAGCTGGGATAGGCTCCAGCACGTCGTGAGGAGAAGTGGCTCAGAAAATGGATGGATGGAAAAGAAAGAAAAGAAGAAAAAAAGAAAAGAAAGAGAAAAAGAAAAACTTGTAACCCAGTGTTATTGGTGTTTGTCCTTAAAGAGCATGGTATCACAAAGCAGGTCAGATTTGTTACTGTATTTGAAATTTATGAGACATTGTATAAACAAACTAGAGATAAGACTCAGATTTTATGATGGTTTCAGCACATAAAGGAATAAAGGGGAATGAAAAAAGCCGGTTATTTAGCAAAACAAGCACCTAAACGGAAAGAATTGATCAAAATATCCTTCAGTGTGGGAGTGGCCAAGGCCTATGTAAAAAGCATAATCAATACTGAATGGCAGAAACGTTGGAATGGAGGTCACACCAGATGGCATCCCGAACAAATACAGCAGATGGTGGCAGGGATGAAGACAGTCGGTGAAAACATAAGGGAACAAACAAGATTAGGATTGGGACATACAAGACTATAAAAGGGACAATGTGTTTAATTGGGCGGGACAGTAAACGGCTGGTGAGCACACCTGCCTCACAGTTCTGAAGGTTCAAATCTGGCCTCTCCTGTGTGGGCTTTGCATGTTCTCCTTGTGCCTGTGTGGGTTTTCTCTGGGTACTCCAGTTTGCTCCCACATTCCAAAAACATGCATGGTAGGTTTACTGAAGATTCTAAATTGTCCATAGTGTGAATGGCTGTTTGTCTCTATGTGCCTTGCGATTGGCTAGCGACCAGTTCAGGGTGTACCCCTGCCTCTCGACAAAGGTTAGCTGAGATAGTCTCCAGCATGCCCACGACCCGATTGAGAATAAGCGGTATGGTAAATGGATGGATGCATTTAACTGGGAAACATGGAACAGGTTTGGGTGAATGTGGAATAAAGGAGAAGAGTGTTTTGGAATAGCACATCAGCTCTATGTTCACAGATGCAAACATGAAGCATACCAAGAACACTGTCCCAACTGTGAAACATGGAGGAGGCTCTGTTATGTTCTGGGGTTGCTTTGTTACATCTGGCACAGGGTGTCTTGCATCTGTGCATGGTACAATGAAATCTCAAGAGTATCAACGGGGTTTCCCATGGCAGGAACCATTGCGGGAAGTTCCCTAGCTACCCTGGTAGCTTGAGTTCCCCCTCTGTTCCCACCAAAAAAAACCTACCAAACTACGGAAGGTTCCCCTGGATTATTTTGTTCCTCTTGACGGATAGGGTCTTCCTTGGGAGTCTTTGAGGGGGCGGGCTGTGCTGACAAATGCTGATTGGTTGACAGACCCCTGTAGGTGTTTACTTTTTCATTCACAGATGCTGAAGAACGCTGATTGGTTGACAGGCGCCTGTAGGTGTTTGCTTTTTCATTCACACAGCTGCCATTTTGCGGCGTTACGCTAAGCTCAAAACATCCATCCATCCATTTTGTGAGCCGCTTTCTCCTCACTAGGGTCGCGGGCGTGCTGGAGCCTATCCCAGCTAACTGCGGGCGGTAGGCAGGGTACACCCTGAACTGGTTGCCAGCCAATCGCAGGGCACATATAAACAAACAACCATTCACACTCACATTCATACCTACGGACAATTTATAATCTTTAGTTAACATACTGTACATGTTTTGGGGATGTAGGAGGAAACTGGAGTACCCAGAGAAAAGCCACGCAGGCACGGACGGGAAGAGCATGCAAAATCCACACTGGCGAGGCCAGATTTGAACCTGGGTCCTCAGAACTGTGAGGCGGATGTGCTAAGCAGTTGAACACCGTGCCGAGGCTCAAAACAAGAGGATTAAAATACAGACCCATTCCAAAAAAAATATTTATTAAATATATTTATTATAATTTCATTCAAAAAGGTAAACTTTCATAGATTATACCGGGTGATTGAAAAGTAACTCCCTATTTTAAGTACTTGTAATTTATTTCTGAACTATAATTCTTACAAGAAATAAACATGAGAAGAAAGTGTATTGCATGGAGTTTTATTTAAAATTCGATATGTGCGCCAGCATTAGCCACCAGTTTCTCAAGCCGTGTGGGAACCGCATTTATTGATTTCACAAGGAATTCTTGTGGGATGGAAGACATAACTTCTCGTAATCGCCCTTCAAATTCTTCCAAAGTCGTTGGTTTGGTTGAATAGACTTGCTCCTTTAATCATGGAATATACACAAAAAATGTGTATATTCATATGTATATATATAAATAAATTATAAGTATTTTACATCCCCAATTCCAATAAAGTTGGGACGTTGTGTTAAACATAAATAAAAACAGATTACAATGATTTGCAAATCATGTTCAACCTATATTTAATTGAATACACTAAAAAGACAAGATATTTAATGTTCAATCCGATATACTTTATTGTTTTTAGCAAATATCATTAACTTAGAATTGTATGGCTGCAACACGTTCCAAAAAAGCTGGGACAGGGTCATGTATACCACTGTGTTACATCACCTTTTCTTTTAACAACATTCAATAAACGTTTGGGAACTGAGGACACTAATTGTTGAAGCTTTGTAGGTGGAATTATTTTCTATTCTTGCTTGATGTACAGCTGCAGCTGTTCAACAGTCCGGGGTCTCCGTTGTCGTATTTTACACTTCATAATGCACCACACGTTTTCAATGGGAGACAGGTCTGGACTGAAGGCAGGCCAGTCTAGTACTCTTTTAGTACGAAGCCACGCACGTGCGGAATGTGGTTTGGCATTGTCTTGCTGAAATAAGCAGGGTCGTCCATGAAAAAGACGTTGTTTGGAGGGCAGCATGTTTGTCCAAAACCTGTATGTACCTTTCAGCATTAATGGTGCCTTCATAGATGTGTAAGTTACCCATGCCATTGGCACTAACACAACCCCATACCATCACAGATGCTGGCTTTTGAACTTTGCGTCCATAACAGGCCGGATGGTTCTTTTCCTCTTTGGCCTGAGGACACGACGTCCACAATTTCCAAAAACAATTTGAAATGTGGACTCGTCGGACCACAGAACACTTCTCCACACTTCTCCACGTCAGTCCATCTTAGATGAGCTCGGGTCCAGAGAAGCCCCCGGCGTTTCTGGGTGTTGTTGATAAATGGCTTTTGCTTTGCATCGTAGAGTTTTAAGTTGCACTTACGGATGTAGCGCCAAACTGTATTTACTGACATTGGTTTTCTGATGTGTTCCTGAGCCCATGTGGTGATATCCTTTAGACATTGATGTCGGTTTTTGATGCAGTGCCGCCTGAGGGATCGAAGGTCACGGGCATTCAATGTTGGTTTTCGGCCTTCCCGCTTACATGCAGTGATTTCTCCAGATTCTCTGAACCTTTTGATGTAAAATAGGGAGTTACTTTTCAATCACCCTGTATATTCACGGCCAAATAAGTAATAATAAATTAATTAATTAATTATAAAAAATGTAAACATCCATCCATCCATTTTCTGAGCTGCTTATCCTCATAAGGGTCACGGGAGTGCTGGAGCCTATCCCAGCTAACTTCGGGCAGGAAGCGGGGTACACCCTGAACCGGTTGCCAGCCAATCGCAGGGGACATATAAACAAACACCCATTTGCACTCACATTCACACCTAGGGGCAATTTAGAGTCTTCAACTAACATACCATGCATGTTTTTGGGATGTTGGAGGAAACCGGAGTACCCAGAGAAAACCCAAGCAGGCACAGGGGAGAACATGCAAATTCCACACAGGCGGGGCTGGGATTTGAACCCCGGTCCTCAGAACTGTGAGGCAGATGCGCTAACCAGTCTATCACAGTGCCACCATGATTTCAACAATTTAAATGTTTTATTTATTTCCAATTTCAATTATTTATGTATTAATTTTTATATAATTTGGGCTTCCAGCTCTAAAACCCACAAAATCAGGAATTCTGGACAAACTCTGTTCTCGCCGAACTTACGTCACGGACTGGAGGGCCACCGCTGCTACGAGCTCAGTGGCGAGATCCGCTGCCTCCCCGGCAGCAAGGCCCACCACTGGCCGACTTGGTCCCGCTAAGGAGCGGAGAGCCTAGCCCAAGCGGGCGTGTGCGTCTTCCTCAGCCGAGGCCAAGGGGCAGCTGGACAAACTCTGTGCATGCCCCCGGCAAGGTCCACTGCTGGGACTGCCGCGATTCCACTCAGGAACGGAGGTCCGAGCCCAAGCGGCCATGTGCGTCTTCCTCAGCCGGGCCAGAGGAGACGAATTCCACTGCGGTCAAGCCACCCTAATTTTGTTCATACTAGGCATTACAGTAATAAACCGCCAACAAGCAGCGAAAGCCACCTTCAGAATCAAAGCCTATAAATAAGATATGGCTATCAATGAATACTGATTTTGAAATAGGATTAAAAATTATCATTGAGGTATCGCAAGACCATTCCACTTCTGGGGGACACAAGAAGAAAATAAGAGGTCCCATCAAAATCTGGTGTTGCATTTCAAAATAAAAGTCCCCTGAAATCTGCATATTTTGCTGTCATTACCACTGATTTAAAAAAAAAATTTTTAAATCTCTTCGGTATCACAACACCACTTCAGTTCTGGGGCATAGTACACCACCCCAGGTCTCCGCCAAAACAGATCCCATCCAAATCTGATGTGGCATTTCAAAATAAAAGTCCCTGAAAAATGCATATTTCGCTGTCACTATCACTGACTTGTAAAATTATTTTTAAAAAATCCTTTCAGTATTCATACATCAGTCCAGTCCTGGCGGACACTAGACCACCCCAGGTCGCTACCAAAAGATCCCATCCAAATCTGATCTTGCATTTCAAAGGTCCCCTGAAGTCTGGATATTCCACTGTCATTACCTCTGATTTAAAAAAAATTATATAATTAGGTTAAAGCATTATCTTTGAGGTAAATTTTAATTATTTAAAACTTGATGCTTGTTGGAGTAAGTACTTTGCACATTTAGAAGCCAAATTCAAGTAACATATTAGTTGCATGTCTTTGGCAAATAATCTCAAGAGCAATATACCGTACTCAAATCATCTCCACGGGGCCTCACAAATCAACACTGCTGAAGTGTCATGCTCGTGGGAAGAACTAAACCTGTAAGCGAAAAGTTTTGAGAATTATTTCTATGAAAATATAAGAAAGATGCTTGTGAAGCTGAGTCATTTTTGATCGTTTTGTTAACAGTTGTATTTTACAGAAGAATTGTATTCAAGGATCAAAACAGATATATCAAGTCTTTGAATCTAAATCTTTTTATTTGATGATTTGCACATTAATTTCAACATTTTACTCAAGTAAATAGCTGTTACAAGCATCCTAGACAATAGTAGCAGTAGATGTTGAACAATTTTATTAATTCCGATTAACTACAGAAAACTGTGCGTTAAATCCATCCATCCATTTTCTGTACCGCTTATCCTCACTAGGGTGCTGGAGCCCATCCCAGCTATCTTTGGGCAAGAATTTAGAGTCTTCAATAAACCTACCACACGTTTTTTATTCAAAGAGTGTTGAAATAGCTTTCTTTGATCCTTGAATACAATTCATCTTCTGTGAAATACAACTGTTGAACAAAACGATCAAAACTGACTCAGCTTCACAAGCATATTTCTTATATTCTTCTCACAGAAACAATTCCCAAAACTTCTCGCTTACAGGTTTAGTTCTGCCCACAAGCATCACACTCCAACTGTCATGAACAAAGGAAAGGACCCAAAATGCACGACTCCAAATCAAATGGATAGTTTCAAAAAGAGAGGTTTAATAAACGGGCATAGGTCGGTACATAGGCAGGCAATCCGAAAAGGCAACAGTATCCAAAAAACGTGAGGCAAAAAGGCAAGGTCGATAATCAGGACAGGGTCTGGTCTTACTATGAGTCGGTAAGGAATGCTGGAACGTGACAACAAGGGAAAACGAACTGGCGACCAGAAAGAATGAGACACGAGGTTAAATGCATGGGGTAATTAGGGTAAATGAGGCACAGGTGGGGAAGATGCTCTCAGGAGCAGGTGTGTACGAGACAGTGGGACGACAACAACCATAACACACACCCATGACAGTACCCCCACCTTTAATGGCCGGCCACAGGCGGCCCTGGAGCCCCAGGATGCACGATGTGGAAGTCCTGAATAAGTGCGTCATCCACGATCAACCCAGACGGCACCCATGAACGTTCCTCAGGCCCGTAGCCCTCCCAGTCCACCAGATATTGAAACCCCCTCCCCCTCTGACGAGACGACAACAACCGACTCACCGTGAAGACAGGGCCCCCGTCCATGAAACGTGCGGGAGGAGGGGGCCTGGAAGGCGGGACCAGAGGGGACTCCCGAGCGGGCTTGAGCAGGCTGATGTGAAATGCAGGGTGGACTCGCATCGACCTTGGGAGCCTAAGCTTCATGGTGACAGGGTTGATGACCTTTATGATGGGGATGGGCCCAACGAACCTGGTGAAGGGAATATAGAATACTTTATATTGTAATATGTTATTCTATATGTAATAAAATACATTATAGAGTTTCATGGTTTAACTGGATTGGAAGAGCAAGAATGTGTATGGAGTATAATCAGATAGGAGGATATTGCAGGAAGGCCCCCCATCAGGGGGTATTTGGAGACAGATGTCAAGGAAGAAAGGAACTGCGGGGAGCCGCTATAAACATTGAATGCAGGAGACATCTGCAGGCGACACCTGGAGGCGGCGTCTGGAGCCAGATCAGATAGTCATCATTCTGCCGAACAACGATGACGTCAGATTACGGACCAATCAGACGACAGCGATTCCATACTGGCCCGTTTTGAAACATTGTATGGGGTAGAATCAGATAGTTTGAGTTCGACTACTTTATCTGCTAAGGATAAGATAGGGTAGTTACGCACCCAGAGCTCTGCAAAATGTATAGACTCCTCTGTCAGGAATAAATTGGTTGGTTTTTATACATTGTTGTGAACGAAGTTCTTTCACGAAAACGAGCACGCGTGGAAACACGGGAGTAATAGGAGATTTTAAAACACAGGTTCCTTCACTGGGAGCGAGCTTCCGGGACTCCACCCGGAGTTGAATATGCTTGGTGGAGAGCCAAACTCGCTGACCCACTTTGTAGTTCGGGGCCGTTGTCCTCCTACGGTCAGCTGCGGTCTTGTAGGACTGTCCTTGGTGTAGCAGTATTCAGCGCACTCGCTCCCAGGTCCTCCTGTGGCATCTCACCAAGGTCAATGCTGATGGAACCGTAGACTCGGGGGCTATGGCAGGAAACAGAGATGGTTGGTAACCATGCACAATGTAAAAAGGCGATAGACCAATGGATGCAGAGGGGAGAGAATTGTGAGAGCAATTGACCCAAAACAGCTTCTGAGTCCAGGATTGTGGTTCCTGTGAAGCGAGACATCGGAGCCCAGTCTCCAGTTCCTGGTTCAGCCTCTCAGTTTGTCCGTTGGTTTGAGGATGAAACCCAGATGACAGACTGTTAGTTATTATTAGTGTTTATTACTATTATTTTTAGTTATTACTACTATTATTAGTTATTATTACTGTTAGTTATGGCATCAACTTTGCAAGGGTCCATTTTGACTTCACCTTGATCCAGCACAAAACCCAGAAAAGAAACGGACGCCTTGTGGAACTCACATTTCTGAGCCTTGACATAAAGTTCATTCTCCAGTAACTGCTGCAATACAGAGCGGACATGAATAATGTGAGTCTCCTCATCCGATATCAAAATATCGTCCAAATAGACAAAAACATACACATTCAACATGTCACGCAAGACATCATTGACAAAGTTTTGGGAAACAGCTGGAGCGTTAGTGAGTCCAAAAGGCATTACCAAATACTCATAATGTCCCGTTGGTGTGTTAAATGCTGTTTTCCATTCATCCCCCTCCCTTATCCTGACTAGATATTACGCAAGTCTAGTTTGGCGAAAACTGAAAGAGAGAACAACCTCCCCCATGGAGGTGTGGTACCAGGCAGCAAGTTAACTGCACAGTCATAAGGTCTGTGGGGTGGAAGGGATTGGGTTTTGGATTTGGAAATAACTTCTGTAATGTCATGGTAACAGGTGGGCACATGAGAAAAGTCAGGATCCCCAGATGGGTTCTGTGGAATTTAATTTTAAACATATCCCTGAACATTACATAGAGGCTTGAAACAGTTCTGGGCGCAATTGCTGCCCCATGACATAACATGCCCAGAGGACCAATGTGGGGGTTATGTAATTTCAACCAAGGGTTCCCTAAAATAAGGTCATAATTCATAGCGTCAAAATCATGAAAACTAATGCGTTCCGAGTGAGAATTAGGAAATGTTAATGTGAGTGTTTGGGTGCGGTGAGTGATCTTGCCCATAAAACTGCCGTCTGCAGCATCTTACTTGAAAGGTTCAAAGGTGCATTCGTCTAACGAGGAGGGAGTTGAGTAAACTTGCGTCAGAACCAGTCAATCAATAAAGATGTATGAATCTCTTAATCTGGAGAGCATAGTGTCACTTTAGGAAGAACCTGGTTAGAGTCTTCCTTAATGATATTTAGACTCTCTGCTCCCGTGCTCTTGTTACTGGCACCGGCAACTTTGACGTGACAGTTGCTCAGGGAATGACCCAACTGACTGCAGTAGAAGCATCGCCCTTCCCTCAGCCGGCGTTGATGTTCCTCAGGGGAGAGACGGAACTTGCCCAGTTGCATGGTTTCATCCGTGGTGACAGCAGTGGAATGAGATCTGCCTTGGTTTGGCTGGTCACTGAGGCTCGTCCTCCAAGTGCGCGGTGACGCATCCTTCCGCCGATCTCCGTCCAGCTCGTGATCCAAAAGCCTTTTGTCGATCTTTATGGCGAGAGAGAGATGAGAGTGTCCAAGTCGGTCGGCAGGTCTAGTGGAAGCAAATGATCTTTGACGGCAGGGGATAGTCCTTGAAAAAAATGCATCGAGTAGTGCCCTGTTGTTCCACTGACTCTCAGCTGCTAGAATGCGAAACTCAATCGCGTAATCTGACACCCTGCACTTGCCTTGTTGTCAGGTGACAAGGGAGCGAGCTGCCTCACGATCTGGTGTGGAATAATCTTTGGGATGTGGGAGGACACCGGAGTGCTGATTGACGCACCAAAACAACAGCAGAGGATTATGGGATTTGTAGTATTAGCAGTGAATGTGCTGTATATTACCAGTGGGCCAGCTCTAGTGCTCATTTGGTATTGGCTTGTGGGCCAAATATAATTGCTGATTGCTAGGGAGACAGAGGGGGAGAGGGAGAGACAAGGCACACGCCGCCACCCAATCTCCAAAAGAGGAACTGCAGGGCATGGATCATGACAAAAATGAAAATTTTTTAGGAGAAGAGGGGTCAAGTATGTCATTTAAACACATTTTAATCATATGCAACCGATGTACATGTTCAAATTAAGTAACTTCAAAGGACTCTTTTTATCAGTGTGCACGGGTGAGGACACGGCCAGTCAGGCAGGCAGCAGCAGCCAGTTATAGGACCGTAATTGTATCTGAGACGCTGGGGATGCCGGAGGAGACGCCAGGAAGAGTGGATGAATGCTCCATGTCTGTGACACCAGAGACACCAGGGACGGTGGACGAATCCCCCCCAACATGTATCGCATGGCTGCGACTGCGTGTCCTCTCCTGTGTATTAAAATAATAAATTGAGTAATCAAACAGGAGTCAAAGTTTTTGATTTCCTCTTTAATACGCTGACATGGTTCTATTTAAATTCAAAAGATGTATTACAAATACCATACATACAACATTTACGCATGAACCTTTGCCTCATAGGGCTGAATGTAGGTTACTGTATGAACACATTTGTTGTGAGTTTTGAAAATACATGGTATTTACCTTGGGGGAGAGTCAGAGTCAGCCACATGTGCTCCCACCACCACTAAGAGAGCAGTGTCACCCATGATTGCAGTGATTCTCTCCTTGATAAGGGTTAGGCCCTTCGCGCCTGTTCCTCCGCCTGTTTTGGGCACATTCTGGCGGTGGGTGGTGGGCAGCTGTACTGCTCATCACGTGCACCATTATGTCTGACCACTTCTTTTTTAGTTCAGCGTGCGTGCGCTGTTTCGACCCCACAGCATTGACAGCCGCACACACGCTGTCCCAGCAGGGGCCTCATGTACAAAGATTTTACAAAAGTTTTCCTCCTAAACATGGCGTATGCTCAAATCCAGAAAATGTCGTAAGCACAAAAATATCCAGATGTATGAATCTTTGCGTACACATGAATCCAAGCACATTTCCTTCATACATCATAATCAGAATCAGAATTATCTTTATTTTGCCAAGTATGTCCAAAAAAGGAAGTGGAATTTATCTCCGGTAGTTGGACCCACTCTAATACGACAACAGACAATTGACAGAGAATACTTTTGAGACATAAAGACATTGAGAAAAACATTGAGCAATAAAAGGTTGCTAGGAATCTGGTAATGCAGGTAAAAAAATAAAAAAAAAAACAGTCCCTTGATGATTAGCAAGTCTCCCCTTGTGTAAGTGAGTCGTGTAATGTCTCCAAAGACGAATGAAAAACACAAAAGCAAAAACAATACTAGAGAGCGCATAACCGAGGCGACCACACTGGTAGGCGCCATCTTGGAAACAAGAGGAGGACCAAAATCCCAAACACTACATCCCCGTGCCTTCTTTTCCCGTCGCCTTTCTCCGTCTGAACAGAATTACGACGTCGGAAATTGTGAGCTCCTGGCCATCGTTTGGGCTCTGGAAGAATGGAGGCACTGGCTAAAGGGGACCGTTTCTCCATTTATAATATGGACCGACCACAAGAATCTCACCTATCTCCGTTCCACCAAGCGTCCCCGGCAAGCTTGTTGGGCCCTTTTTCTCAGTTGTTTCAAATTCAGCCTCTCTTTCTGCCCTGGTTCACGTGATGGCAAGCCTGACACCCTCTCTCACCTATATTCACCCCCCTCCAACCAGGTAGAACCGGAACCCATCCATCCTTCCTCCTGCTTTGTTGGGGCTGCCACGTGGGAGCTAGAACAAGTGGTGAAAACGGCTCAGAGAACCCAACCGGATCCCAAGACCGGAGCACCAGAGCGGCTCTTATTGCCCATTTCTGTCCGCACCGAAGTACTTTAGGGGGTCCACAACTCCAGACTTACCTATCATCCTGGAATCACCCGTACCATCCAATTTATCCAACAACACTTCTGGTGGTCCAGCCTGGTAAAAGACATCCAATAGTTTGTCGTAGGCTGCTCCATCTGTGCCAGAGGAAAAGCTTTGCATCAGCCTCCAGCTGGTCAGCTGCGTCCCTGACCCATCCCGAGCCGCCCTTGGTCCCATATTGCCCTGGACTTCGTTACCGGCCTACGTCGCTCTGAATGTAACACCGTCATTCTTACTATTATTGATCGTTTCTCCAAGTATGTCCATTACGTACCCCTTCCCAAGCTAGCCTCTGCTTTCAAAACCACAAACCTGCTAGTCCTTCACATATTTAGACTCCACGGCATCCTCATTGACATTGTATCGGACCGAAGTCCTCACTTCTCCACCTATGTGTAAAAGGAGTTCTGTAAAGTAGTGGGCGCAGGAGCCAGTCTGTCTAAAGCAGACATGCCCAAAGTCCGGCCCCCGCGCCAAATCCGGCCTGTGTTCATATTTCCACTGGCCCGAAGCCTTTGTCATAAAATCAGTAATATGTGGCCCGGCAGTACAAAATACACGCGCAATTTTATATTTCACCACAGGATGGCAGTAAACTTGTGGCTGAACTCTCGCGGGGCCGTTTTGCGCATGATCTGTTTTTTGACCCTTTCTAAAATGGCAACTGGAAGTAAGAAAAGGAAAGTTGATAGCGAGGGCCGACGTTTCCAGGACAAATGGAAGTCTGAATATTTTTTCACTTCCTAATTTGCCAAGAGACTGTGGCTGTGTTTAATCTCTGCAAGAAATAATGACCCTTTTTCCAGCGCACAATATCAGTGCGCAAATGAGGACGTATGCCGCAAACATCTCATCTCAGACTGAGGAGTTTCAACAGCGTTTCAGGGATTTTGCAACTATTGAAAAGGAGATCACGCTTTTTTCTTCTCCCGTTTCCGTGGATCTCAGTGACGTTCCAGCCCACCTGCAGTTGGAACTCATTGAGCTGCAGTGTGACACGGAGTGTCGCAGCCGGTACCAACAACTCCCTCTTGTCAACTTTTACCAGCAGTTGGATAAAGACGGGTTCCAAGAGATTCGTACATTTGCTAAGAAAATGTTGAGCTTGTTTGGCTCGACATACTTGTGTGAGAAGACATTCTCAGTCATGAACATGAATAAGAACCGCGTGAGGACAAGACGAAGTGACTCCCACCTGCGTGACATCTTGCGCATTAAAACCACCGCTTTTGAGCCAGACCTGCCCCATTTACTGCAGTCGAGATCTCAGTATCACCCTTCACATTAATGCAAACATGTTGTTTGTTGATTCTGATGAATAAAGTTTGAGTTTGAGTCAAATTTCATAAAAATACTTTATTTTGCATTTCATTCATTTTTATTTTAACCTTCATTTATCCAGGTCAGGCAGTTATAAGATCTACCTAGCAGCACACAGCATAGTAAAACAAAGTAAAATAAAAATAAATACAAAAAAGCATTCCCCTCGTCGGTAGCATGTAAAATTAATGCTGGCCCGCATGACAATTTTTTTACGGCAATGTGGCCCCTGAGCCAAAACGTTTGGGCACCCCTGGTCTCAAGGATACCACACACAATCCAACGGTCAGACGGAGCGGGCGAATCAAAATCTGGAGTCCGCTCTTCACTGTGTGGCTGCACGCAATCCCACCTCCTGGACCACCTTTCTTCCATGGGTGGAATACGCCCACAACTCCCTCACCTTCATGGCATGCTATGGTATCCAACCGCCTCTGTTTCAGGAAAAGGAGCACACGGTGGCAGTTCCCACGGTAAAGGAGCACCTTCGACGAGTCCAATCGGTTTGGAAGGACGTCAGCCGAAAGAAACAAATGGCTGGTGGATCTGCATCGCTTTCCAACCCAATACAGTGTTCCCTCGCCACTTCACGCTTCACGTTTTGCGGCATCAGTGCTTTGCGGGTTTTTCCAAAAATACAGCCATATCAGAATCAGAATCATCTTTATTTGCCAAGTATGTCCAAAACACACAAGGAATTTGTCTCCGTTAGTTGGAGCCGCTCTAGTACAACAGACAGTCAATTTACAGAACACTTTGGAGACATAAAGACATTGACAAAAAACAAAAAACAATTGTGCAAAAAGATGCAGAGTCCTCTAGCACTTAGGGCAGTTCGAATGACTAATATTGCAATAGTCCGGTGCAATGACCATTGTGCAAAGGGCGCTGAGACTTCAAGGAGTGTATGCGGTTTAAAGTGACGAGCAGTGCGATCATCTGGGACAATGTTGGTTGTGCAAATGTTACAGATACTCCTCAATCAGTGTGCAAATGGAGCAGATGCTACTCTTGCATGAGTGGCCAGTATATGCAAATAGTGCAGCATGGCGAAACAACTACAGTGAGTGCACGAGTAATACATAATTGGCCCCACAGAAATATGACAACGAACTCAAGTCAAAAAATGTCCAGCTTGTTGTAATGGAATTATAGGTTAGGTGTTTAAGAAGTTGATCACAAGAGGGAAGAAGCTGTTGGAATGTCCTGAAGTCCACGATCATCTCTACAGTCTTGCGCGTATTCAGCTCCAGGTTGTGTCGGCCGCACCACAGCTCCAGCCGCTCCGCTTCCTGTCGATATGCAGACTCGTCACCGTCCTTGATGAGGCCGATGACAGTGGTGTCATCTGCAAACTTCAGGAGCTTGACAGTCGGGTTCGCTGAGGTGCAGTCGTTCGTGTAGAGAGAGAAGAGCAGCGGAGAGAGGACACAACCTTGGGGCACCCCAGTGCTGATGCTGCGTGTGGATGAGGTGGCCTCCCCCAGCCTGACCTGCTGTGTCCTGCCCGTCAGAAAGCTGTAAATCCACTGGCAGATGGCAGGTGAGACGCTGAGCTGGAGAAGCTTGGTTGGAAGGAGTTCAGGGATGATGGTGTTGAACGCTGAGCTGAAGTCCACGAACAGGATCCTCGCGTAGGTCCCTGCACTGTCGAGGTGTTCTCGGATGAAGTGCAGTCCCATGTTGACCGCATCATCCGCAGACCTGTTCGCTTGGTAGGCAAACTGCAGGGGGTCCAGCAGGGGACCTGTGACACTCTTGAGGTGGTCCAGCACGAGACGTTCAAAGGACTTCATGACCACAGATGTCAAACCGACAGGCCTGTAGTCATTCAGACCAGAGATTGCAGGTTTCTTGGGGACTGGAATGATGGGGGAGCGTTTGAAACAGGATGGAACTTCGCACATTTCCAAAGATCTGTTGAAGATCTGAGTGAAGACTGGAGCGAGCTGGTCCGCGCAGACTTTGAGGCAGGATGGGGACACATGGTCCGGGCCTCACGCTTTGTTAATTACGTCTTTCGGCAATATGGCCGCCATATTGCCGAAAGACGCGTTGTTTCATGTTGATGTGCGCGAGAGAAGGTTTCCCTGCATGCCAAACAAAGAGATGAGTTGACTCAGAGGCTTTGTAAATGCCTGTACATGCCTGTACTGTACGGGCACTCATACAAGGCGTGTGATTGGTTCCCAGCGCGACATCGACCAATGAGAGTATGAATGGATTTATCCTGTGAGCTGATTGGCTGCGCATCATTGCAGCCTCACCCAGCATCTTCCCTTGTTGTGTCTCGCCAGTCTCGTTCACGCTGTTGTGTTCACAATAACTTTTTTTGTTTAAGCGATGATTTTTTTGAATAGTTAAGCAAGCCCTTACAATGCCGCCGAAGCGCCCAAGAGGAAGAAGAAGATGATGACCATCAGCGAAAAAGTGAAACTTTTAGATTTGATCTAAGAGGGCAGAAGTTATGCATCTGTGCTATGCCATTATGGCGTGAATGAATCTACAGTGAGGTACAAACATCCGCAAAACTGCTTCAATAACCTTAAATAAGGAAGCGAAACGTGGTAACGCTGCGTAATAAGAGAATTGTGAAAATGGAAGCTGCGTTGGCATTGTGGATTGCTGATTGCAGGGAAAAGACTGAGATTGGGCACTAATATTATCAGGACCAAAGCCAAAGCTCTCTCCAACCAAAATGTTTCCCAATGACGACAATGAAGAGGCTGAAGAAGGTGCTGACGAAGCCAATACTAGCGCTGCCAGGAGTGATTCGCCTCCTCGAGGACGAGGCTTTTCAGCCAGCAAAGGATGGTTTGAAAAATTTCAAAAAAGATACGGCCTCATAAGTGTGCCTCTGTATGGCAAGGCTTCCTCTGTTGACAACGATGCTGCTCGTCGTTACGTGGAGGTAGAGTTTCCTAACCTCATCAGTGAGGGAGGCTACCTCCCTGAGCAAGTTTTTAACATGGATGAAACAGGCCTTTTTTGGAAGAGGATGCCTTCGCGTACATTCATCTTCAAGGACGAAGTGAAGAGGCCAGGCTTCAAACCCCACAAGAACCGTGTGACTGTCATCATGTGTGGCAATGCTGCAGGTTTTATGCTTAAGGTAAGGTAAAAACCCCAGCTACACCGTCAGTGCCTCCAGCAGAAGAGTCTCCAAGTCAAGTGAGAGCCTCTCCTCCGCCACCAACACAAGCCTCTTCGCCTCTCTCAGAAGGCAATGTTGATGAATGTTAATTACTGTGTAATGCATGTTAATTACTGTATAAGGTTTTATAATTAAAGATTTAAGTAAATATGTGCACTGTTATAATCGTTGTCTCAAATATGTAAAGTATAAATACTGTTTACATATTTTAAACATTCTGGTGCCCACATACACATCCACAAAAATTCCTGGAGCGGGGGGGAATCCTACTTCTAGTTTTTCACCTTTCGCGGGGGGTTCTGGTCCCCATTCACCGTGAAAAACGAGGGACGACTGTTTACAAGGAGGGTCAAATGGTTTGGCTCTGCTTCCGTGACTTCCCTCTCCAAACCGAATCAAACAGTCACAAGAAGAGATTGTGAGGGTAATTGGTGGCATAAATGATTGCCTTCATCAATTAATGTGTCCTCACAAATATCAGTGATTCATTCAATTCACTGGTTAACAAAAGTATTCTGAGTCCTTGCCTCTTTAACATTGTTGAAATCAAATGTTGCTGGGCATTAGTTGTTTCTAATGTGCAGATATATTTATTATACGTTTCGCAGCATCACCTCGAGGTGTCGCCAAATCACCAACAGCTGTACAACGTGCGTACGCCAGCCACGAAGTTAGCGTTAGGCACCGCACATTTCCATGGTCATTTCACGCTTGATATATCTATACTTTGCCGTGAAAAAGAACGTACGCCACATTTTTGTGCGTACGCTCCTATTGTACACGAGGCCCCAGGACTGTACGTAAATCGACCCACACTACAAGGTTGTAGGTGGCGGTAATTGGCCTTCAACGGTAGATGCCACCCGCCAATAAAAAGAAGAAGAAGAAGAAGAAAACGCAGAAGAAGAAGGACGTAGGAAGAAGAAGAAGAAGAAGAAGAAAAGAAGAAGAAGAAGGAAGTAGGAAGAAGAAGAAGAAGAAGAAATTATTATTTTTTTTAAAAAACAAAAAAACAACAACAACAAGAAAAACAAGACTCGTTGAAGCCCCAAATGTTCGGAGGTACCTATGCACTGTAAGATTGCATGACAAGAAAGTTCCGGATGCGCAGAATCTGTTCAAAATGGCTTACCAGACATTTCAACAGGAGTACTTACAGATTCCGTTTGTAACGAGGGCATATACGACTGCATGTGTCCTTACAACTGCAGCTGTGGTAAGATGACGAGTTGTACTCACTGTGTTGTCAGAGGAGCCGTTACCTTCTCTGAGTTCGCCACGACAGCTTTTCAATTTAATATCGTCATTCACATAGTAGACTACTGGAACGTGTGCATGCGAAACGTATGTGCACGCGTCTCATAATGGGTGACATGAATTCGAATGTAATTGAACGTCGTGTTTTTCCATTGCCACAGATTTCAATGTGTGTTTTCTTCCTATACTGAGTGAGCGGTAATAGATATACATTTGGGGCAAAAAATGACACATTGTCCAAGTGGGATTTAGTACAAAGTGTAATACCTAGTACTATGTAATACTTTGTAAAATGTTCTGTAAGTACTTTGGCTGTGAACGAGGCCAAACACTTAAAAAAAAAAAAAATTATATGGAACTTTTATTTGTCATTTTTTCACACACATACCTCTTATAACAGATAGCATTTTATTTGGTGTGTAAGTACAGCCAACTCAAATTTATATTTGTAATTATCCGTTCACAACAGCTGCAACTTTAACAAAGCGATGTACACAAATCAACAAACAATACAAGAATTTAGCAATATACTACAATCACAAATAACCAAAGAAAATCTCCAATTAAAATACACAACAGCTCCCTTCATACTGGCAGTTTCCATACAGGAAGTGCTGAGTTTATTCCCTCTTGTTGCACATGTTGTTTGAAGCTTTTAGTAGATTAAAGAGTAGCAAAATTGATGTCTCCATTGACCTGTACGAAGGCCCTGGGATCATAGATGTCACAATCACAGCCTGCATGACGTCACGCACGTTTGCTACAAGCCGAGTTTGAAAGTAAACAAGCGACTAGTTTTCGAACAGGCGATCGTTCATCCGTTGGTGAGTGACACACTTGCACATGACAGTGATATTTCACTTACAGCATGCTTTTGAAAAAGTGTACAAGTTTGGTTGGTAATCATGAAGATGAGTCAAAAGATTTGACCTGTCGAGTAAATGAATTAATGTGTCTCACAGCTGAAGTACAAGTCTGAAGTTCATGTTTGTGTTTTTCCCCTCCAGCAACTGGAGATCATCACACCTTTTCAACTATACTTCAATCCAGATTTGATTTTAAGAAATTACCAGGTCAGTCATCAACACGAATGTCATTGTCACAGTTATTCCTGGTTTATTTCAGGGAAACGTATACCGATAAACCAGCTGCAAAGGTTAGTTACTGTCTTTCTGCAAACAGTGAAAGTTGGCATATTTTTACTTAACTGAAGGTGTACGGTTACTTCCATTGTATTTTAAAAAGTTAAGATATACAGTGGGTACGGAAAGTTTTCAGACCCCCTTAAATTTTTCACTCTTTGTTATATTGCAGCCATTTGTTAAAATCATTTAAGTTCATTTTTTTCCTCATTAATGTACACACAGCACCCCATATTGACAGATAAAAAAAGGAATTGTTGAAATTTTTGCTGATTTATTATAAAAGAAAAACTGAAATATCACACAGCCATAAGTATTCAGACCCTTTGCTGTGACACTCATATTTAAATCGGGTGCTGTCCATTTCTTCTGATCATCCTTGAGATGGTTCTACACCTTCATTGGAGTCCAGCTGTGTTTGATTATACTGATTGGACTTGATTAGCAAAGCCACACCCCTGTCTATATAAAACCTTAAAGCTCACAGTGCATGTCAGACCAAATGAGAATCATGAGATCAAAGGAACTGCCTGAAGAGCTCAGAGACAGAATTGTGGCAAGGCACAGATCTGTCCAAGGTTACAAAAAGATTTCCACTGCACTAAGGTTCCTAAGAGCACAGTGGGCTCCATGATCCAAATGGAAGACGTTTGGGACGATGAGACCCCTTCCTAGAGCTGGTTGTCTGGCCAAACTGAGCAATTGGGGGAGAAGAGCCTTGATGAGAGAGGTAATGAAGAACTCAAAAATCACTGTGGCTGAGCTCCAGAGATGCAGTTGGGAGATGGGCGAAAGTTCTAGAAAGTCAACCATCAGTGCAGCCCTCCACCAGTTGGGGCTTTATGCCAGAGTAGCTCGACGGAAGCCTCTTCTCAGTGCAAGACACACGAAAGCCCGCATGGAGTTTGCTAAAAAACACCTGAAGGACTCCAAGATGGTGATAAATAAGATTCTCTGGTCTGATGAGACCAAAATAAAAATTGTTGGTCTTAATTCTAAGTGGTATGTGTGGAGAAAACCAGGCACTGCTCATCACCTGTCCAATACAGTCCTAACAGTGAAGCATGGTGGTTGCAGTATCATGCTGTGGGAGTGTTTTTCAGCTGCAGGGACAGGGCGACTGGTTGCAATCGAAGGAAAGATGAATGCGGCCAAGTACAGGGATATCCTATACGAAATCCTTCTCCAGAGTGCTCAGGACCTCAGACTGGGCTGAAGGTTCACCTTCCAACAAGACAATGACACTAAGCACACAGCTAAACTAACAAAGGAGTGGCTTCAGAACAACTCTGTGACTGTTCTTGAATGGCCCATCCAGAGCCCTGACTTAAACCCAATTGAGCATCTCTGGAGACACCTGAAAATGGCTGCCCACCGACGTTCACCATCCAACCTGACAGAACTGGAAAGGATCTGCAAGGAGCAATGGCAGAGGATCCCCAAATCCAGGTGTGAAAAACTTGTTGCATCATTCCCAAAAAGACTCCTGGCTGTATTTGCTCAAAGGGGGGCTTCTACTAAATACTGAGCAAAGGGTCTGAATACTTATGGCTGTGTGATATTTCAGTTTGTCTTTTTGAATTAATCTGCAAAAACAGTGAAAAATTTAAGGGGGTCTGAATACTTTACGTACCCACTCTATATTGATATAATGTAATATTTGTCAACAAGTCTTTGCAAATAACTAGGAGTGGTGTTTCAATTGTGTATTTAAATCCATAAAAAAGGTGCAATGTTTGTAATTAAGCTTCTAGTCCCGACCTGGGCAAAGTACAGCCCGCAGGCCACATCCCGTCCGTCCAAAGTCCTCGACCAGCTCTCGTCAAGTCTTGATGAAGTCAAAATCACAAGTAAAATATGCCGCACTTTTATTTTGAAAGCGGTGCTTTTATTTTCATGTGTATGTGCTCATGAAAGTGAGCAAGAGCAGCAATTTGTCTTCAGTTTGCAAGCAGAAGTGTCAAAAGTAGTGTTATTCAGTATTTACAGTGCCCTGAAAATGTAGTGCCGCCCTTCTCAAATTCTTTTATTTTTGCATAGTTTCCCCACTTTAAGCATTAAAGTGGGGAAACCGATCACATGATAGAGGAATTTGTCTATTTAAATGACCTGTTCATTTACTGTATATGCTTGTTTACTTAATTGCTCCAAAAATTATATTTACAATATATAATGTATCTTTGTTCCTCTATTTATGCCAGTGAGGCATAGTGACAGAACAAATGAATGGTCTTCTATTAGATGGCGGGAAGTACATACAGTAATTAATGTATCCACCTTCTGTGGCATTTTTGTTTGTTGGTGTGCCGTGAGATTTTTCAATTGTAAAATATGTGCCTTGGCTCCATAAAGGTTGGAAATCACTGCTCTAGTCAGGTCGTGCATTCTAATCAGTCAGGTCAAACCAACATTACAACATGACAGAAATAAGGGGTGCTAACTTACTCGAATAAAATTTTTATTTTTAATTAAATTACTTCACCCACACAGAAACTTTAGAGCATGAGTCGACAGAACAGCGGCATGTTTACGTACAACCGTTTGTGGCGAAAAATAAACTAGCTTTTGGATTCAAATATACCGTGCACGATGGCGAGGCGAAGTAAATGTCTTTTGCGGAGCCGCACAATGACGTCATTGATCGGATCGGGGAATTATGATATTAAAGCCGATCAGCATACAATGCTAATTATCGGCCGATACTGATAAAGCCGATAAAATCGGTGTAAAGTCTAATTTTCATTGATCACACCCAACCCTGATTACCGAGAGACCTGTTCAATCAAGAAATCACTTAAACAGAATCTATCCCAACAAAATCAAGTCAGACAAAAGATCTAAAAAAGCTGCAACAAAATGACACGATCCAAAGAAATGCTAGAACATTCGAGAAATAAAGTAATTTACATCTGTCACTCTGGAAAGGGTTACAAAACCTATTTATCAAGCTTTAGGATGCCAGCGAACCATAGGGAAAGCCGTTATCCTCACATGGGGAAAACATGGAACAGTTACACTCCCTTGCCTCAGTTTAAGGTCAGTGTTCATGAAAAAAACAATAAGGAAGAGACTGGGCAAAAATGGTATCCATGGTGAGCAAAAAGTATCCACTGGTGAGCAAAAAGAACATAAAGGCTTGTCTTTTGCAAAAATAAAAAAATAAAAAACATCTGAAAGATTCTCAAGACTTTTGGGAGAATATTATATGGACTGATGAGATAAAAGTTGAGCTTTTTGGAAGGTGTGTGTCTCGTTACATCTGGAGTAAATGTAGCACGGCATTTCAGAAAAAGAGCATCATGCTAACAGTCAAACATGGTGGCGGTAGTGTGATGGTCTTTGGCTGGCTTGCTCCTTCAGGACCTGGACAACTTGCTGTCATTTATGGAACCATGAATTCAAAAACAAAATGAAAGTTTTGGAGTGGCCTATTCAAAGTCCAGACTTGAATCCGATTGAAATGCAGTGGCATGACCTTAAAAAGACCGTCCGTTCATGCTCGAAAACCTCAATTTTTGCTGAATTCAAACAGTTCTGCAAGGAAGAGTGGGACGAAATATCTCCAGAGATGTGAAAGACTCATTGCCAGTTATATCAAATGCTTTATTTCACTTGTTGCTTCTGAGGATGGCCCAAACCAGTTATTAGGTTTAAGGGGCCATTGCTTTTTCACAAGGGCCTGGGGCCTCATGTACAAAGACTGGATTTCCTCCTAAAACATGGCGTACGCTCAAATCCAGAAAACGTCTGGCGCACAAAAAATATTCAGATGTATGAAACTCTGCGTACTCATGAATCCAAGCACATTTCCTTCGTACATCCCAATCAACATAGAATTCAGCGCACTGTCCCTGTCCATGCCCACATTTGAATATGCAAATCATATTTGAATGAACCCGGCACCTAAGATGCCGATCTCTGCATGATCAGAAAAAAGGAAAATGAGCAAGGTAATGAAGAAAAAATATTTTTCTGAAAGTGAAGTTGCTCAATGAAGTGGAGGCACGCAAGAAAATCCTCTTTGGCACGCTGTCCTACGGCGTTAACAACGCGCGAAAGAGGAGCAAATGGCAGCGCTCGTGCGCCTGTCAATGCTGTGGACACAGAATAGCGCACACACGCTGAGCTAAAAAAGAAGGTGTCAGACATGAAGGTGGATGTGAAGTGGAGGACAGCTGCCCAACGCCAAAGGTTGGCCAAAAAAAGGCGGAAGAACCGGCGCGGAGGGCCTCACCCCGTTGGAGGAGAGAATCGCTGCGATCGTGGGCGACGCTGCTCTCTCAGGTGTGATGGGACGACACGTGGCTGACTATGATCACCCCACAAGGGTAATACCATGTATTTTTAGAACTCCTAACAAATGTGTTCATACAGTAACCTACACTCAGCCCTGTGAGATAAAGCCTCCCCCACCTCGGCATCTCAGACCATCTCACTGTTATGCTAATGCGAGTTTACAGACCACTCGTTAAAGTCTCCCAATCAGTTACGAAACGGGTACAAGTGTGGCCAGAAAGGTCCATCGAGGCACCACAGACTGGACCATGTTCAAACAGGCTGCCACCTACAACTCCATCACAGACCTTCAGGAGTACACACAGACTGTTACTGCCTACATCAGCAAGTGCATGGATGATGTCACCATCACTAAGTCCATCACCGTCCTTGCTAATCAGAAGTCATGGCTGACAGGGGAGGTCTACAAACAACTGAAGGTCCGCAACGTGGATTTTCGAGCTGGGGATGAGAAGGGCCTGAGAACAGCCCGGGGCAATTTGTCCCGTGGCATCAGGGAGGCCAAGTGTGAGTACTCCAGGAAGATCGCTCACCGCTTCAGTGACAGCAGTGACACTAGGAGTCTGTGGCATGGTATTCAGACCATTAAAGACTATAAATCCTCACCACAGACCTGCGACAGCTCCACCTCCCTGCTAAATGAGCTAAATGACTTTTTTGCTCGCTTTGAGTCACCCCTCCACACAAGAAGAAAGAGTCCTATTGGGCCTTTTTGGCTTGTGGGACTCCTGAGGCAGCTGATGGGTACTGGCTGGCCACGCGGAATGTAGCTTTGGTGGTTGCTGAGGCAAAAACTCTGACATGGGAGGAGTTTGGTGAGATTATGGAGAACGGCTTCGAGGAAATTCTGGTCCACCATCCGGTGTCTCGGGGGGAAGCAGTCCAGCATCAACACTGTGTATAGTGGGGATGGGGCGCTGGTGACCTCGTCTCGGGATGTTGTGAGTTGGTGGGGAGAGCATTTCGAAGACCACCTTAATTCCACTGACACGCCTTCCTACGAGGAAGCAGAGTCTGGGGTCTCTGAGGTGGGCTCTCCTATCTCTGGGGTTGAGGTCACCAATAATTTCACTGTGTACTTTTTACTCTTAGTAATTTGATTGGAGGTTTATTAATTATCGTATTAAGTATAATTATTTTAAGTTATATTATATGTTATGTTATGTATATATTTAATTTTATATATTTATTAGACTTTACCCTGATCTAATCGGTGTGATCGGTATCGGCCGATAATTAGCATTTTATGCTGATGGGCTTTCATGTCAAAATTCGCCGATCCGATCAATGACGTCATCGATCAGCTCCGCACAAGACATTTAACCCCGCGTCACCGTTGCTAGTTTATTTTTAGCCTTGTCACGTGTCTTGTGGCGTAGTACTGTAACTATCTGACGACCAATAAAGTTTTTTTCAATCTTGTCGGTTAAAAATACGTCATCGGTGTGGGACTATTTTGCGGTATCTCAGACAAAAAGGAGGCCAGAACAAAAAAGCAAAGAAATGAAGCAAATTTAATTTAAATTTTAAATTTGTACATCAACATGTACTTCAGCGGTGTAAATAAGTTTTTCTGCGTAAAGACTTTTTTTTGTTTGTTTGTTTGGCTTTTTTTGCCTTATTATACTCTGTAGAGTCTTCTAGATTGTTTAATTTATGTTAAAATTAAAAAACAAATTCTCTGCGGGGGGTTGGGGATCCCCCCAGACCCCTCCTTATATATATATATATATTTTTTTTTTTTTGGATGTCTGTGATCAGCTTGATCGGTAATTAGCATTGGCATAATTAGCATTTTATGCTGATCGGCTTGAATGTAATAATTCTCCTATCGATCAATGACGTCATTGATCGGCTTTGCAAAAGACATTAACTCCGCGTCGGCATCGTGTACGGTATATTTGAATCCAAAAGCTAGTTTATTTTAGCCTTGTCATGTCTTCTGACCGTACTGTAAATATCTGACCGCCAATAAAGTTATTTTGAAAAAAATGTCGCGGTGTGGGACTAGACTAGACACATAACACCTTGATCAGACTACAAGACTAATTTGGTATTTCCTGAACTGGTTGCCAGCCAATCGCAGGGCACATACAAACAAACAACCATTCGCACTCACATTCACACCTACGGGCAATTCAGAGCTGTCAATTAACATACCATGCATGTTTTTGGGATGTGAAAACCCACGCAGGCACGGAAAGAACATGCAAACTCCAAAGAGGCGGGGCCGGGGATTGAGTCCCCAGAACTGTGAGGCAGACGCTCTAACCGGGCGTCCACCGTGCCGTCTCATTTATACATATAGACTCTTATTTTGAAACTCGTGCTTTTATTTTGACACGAGCACCGTAAATCCAGATGTGCTGTGACATGACATTCACGAAGCTGAGAGAGAGAAAGATTGGCACGGCTGGGCATGCCTCCAATCCATATGCAGCAAGAGATTGACACATTGTGTGAAGCAATGCCTAGATATTTATCATATCATGTATTGTTTGTTATGTAATTTCATGTGCAAATGTGTGCATGTGCAGTTAAAAACGAGTTTGTGCAGTTCTTTGGGACATGGTTTTATTAAAGCCCGGATAAAAATGGTTGGGATATGTCAGGCAAACAAATCATGTAAGTTGACTCGCTGTGGTGACGACCACCTGACAGGAAAAAGAAATGTAGGCTACAGGGTAATTTGATGCATGCTAATAGTTGGAGAGAGGTTGCTACTTGTTTGTGCTGACTAATGCTAACATCATATCCAGTAGATTCATTGTTTGTGTTTTTATGGCAAGCTACTGGGTGACTATTAAACAATCAGCGAATTTAAGTTTCTATTGTGCACTTACTGTGGTTATGTATGTCCTTAAGAGAAACAGCTAATACGTGAACTTTGTCTTCATTTTTTTAGTTTCACTCTGTCAATCTGCCTGTGTACATTTACAAGGCATTGGGGATTCTCGCACTTTCATTCTTAAAAATTCCCACTTTCGTTTGTAAGGTGTGATGAGTCAGTTGAGCCTTTCAAAATTTCCAGATGGATGTGAAAATGTATGTAAATTTAAAATGATTTATAAACAAGTTAAAAGGTACACATACCGTTTATAGAGCTACTGTGATCTGTAAATTGCATGTGTAAATGAAAACACTGATTCATAATGTTGAAATTGCACACATTTTTGTTATGAAATTTGAGATTGCTCATGAGTTGAAACAAAATTTGCAAGATAATAATCAATAAATGTATTTTCCGAAATGTAACTGTAATTACGTGGACCCAAAAAAAATTTGTTATTTATTGTATATACAGTAAGGCCACGAATATACTGGTCCGGCCGCAAAACATTGAAATAAGTGATTGGGTGATACAGGACACTTGTCACACACAGTGGGGCAAAATAAGTATTTAATCAGCCAGTTCTCCCACTTAAAAAGATGAGAGAGGCCTGTAATTTTCATCATAGCTATACCTCACCTATGAGAAAAATCCAGAAAATCACATTGTCTGATTTTTAAAGAATTTATTAGCAAATTATGGTGGAAAGTAAGTATTTGGTCACCTACAAACAAGCAAGATTTCTGGCTCTCACAGTTACATCCAGTGCTTGTTTTCTCTTTCATTATGATCTCCGTTAGTGTTTGATTGTGGCGTTCTAACGGCACAATGACTCCAAGAACTGTCGGCAGCTGTTGATTTGCATGTTCAAATTCTCAGCCATGTCTCTCACTTCTTCATTATTGAGCTCCCAAACCATTGTCACTGAACAGTTTTGGAGGTGGGCTGTTCACACTTATCCAGTCATGAATAACATGTTTGACTATCTCAGAAGACTTCATGCTTGTCAGAACACTGCACTAAAATGAGTGAACCGGTCAATAATGTGTTAGTACCACACTCCTGGCTCAAGGAAATGCAGATCTACAGCAACTGTTTCATTATACGTCGATGCTAATGATAAGCCAACAGTAGGCTTGGGTATAACCCCACTGTATTTCTGACACACTTCACATCGACTATGAACCTTTTGTAGCAGGTTGGCACATTCAGCATCCTAGTTGCTGGAACTGTTTTAACAGTCTTTGCAGCTTGTCAGCAGAGGCATGTCCAAACTGTTTATGATGTTTCTCTAAAACCTTTATCTTCTGGTCTGTATTAATTTGATCTGGAATGCTCAGTACTTATTCCTTGGTAGCTAGTATCTGATCCGTATCAGCATGACATTTTTCCTCACTGTCCACAATGCTCACACAATAATGTCCAGCACTAGTGAAGTCTATTTTGACTGGTTGGTTGAACATAACTGCCCTGTCACGCTCCATATGCAGTATGGTTCCTGCTTTTTAGTGAGGTCTTACTAAAAAGTAGGGCAATGTGAACAGGTACAACTTCAGTCTCTGTTACACTTTGTGTGCCAAATTTTAGCAGGTATCTTCACACTTTTCAGTGAGTAGATCACCAGCCCATCCTCAAACCTAAAGGGCCTGCGACTTTGTGTTTCAGTCTCTCTCGTAGTTTTTTTTTCCCCATTGCTGCTCCGTAGCATACGTTTCCTGGCTGATACCATCTGTCATAGCACACGTGTTTCAGCCAAATATTCTCCTTAGCGTTGACTTCATATTAGCAAAAGTTAAATCCCTGCATGCTGTTAAAGCCAGCTGTCTGTCGGTCTCATCCAAACACGCAGTGTCCAGTAGTTTAAAAGCTAAAACTGCATCGGGTAACTCCATGTTGTATTTGATCATCTGAGAATAACACTGTTCAAACGCAATAATATAGTCCGCCATGGACACATTCACATCTTTCATAATCTGGTCGAAGTTACAGTGAGCCTCGTATATCCTATCATTTTCTTCGTTTAGGAACAAACCAGCAAGTGTAGCAAATAAAGTGTTCATTCCTCTGTCTTTATTTAAGTCGTCCACCGGAATTTCCATCACCGTTTCTTGCACTCTACATGACTACTCCACAGGAACCGCAAGGGCTTGCTTTTTTTTATCTCCAAGTCTCTTGTGCAAATTCCAACCTTTGTTTTTCAGCTTTCGTAAGGGTTTTCCTTCTTCAGAAGGTGACGGAACTCTCACGGACAATGTTAGCTTTAATAACTCTGCGTTAAGTTTAACTTCAAGCAGGCTTTTAGTTGGCCCCTGGCTTGTTCACGAACACTATAAGTGACTTCCCCGCCACACAGAACCCAACATAAGCATTCAAAGAGAGTAGCACTGCCCCCTCGCGGTGTGGCATGTAATGATTATTAGTTCAGGCAAACAATAGAAACTGCTCTAGAGTAAATTAATTTATCATCAGTAGTGGCACCTATTGTTTTTCGACACCCACACTTCTCATGCTGCCCAACTCCACTCTTTTTTGTTAACTTGCATTACGCAGGCCTTGTCAAATGTCATTTTTTTGTATATGCCATGGGCCGCTGATAAATTTGCAATGTGTTGTCTGTGGTGTTTAATCTCTCTCTCTCTTCTTTTTATAGGTATGGCGACTAATAACAAACTTCCTATTTTTTGGTCCAGTTGGCTTCAATTTTCTGTTCAATATGATATTTTTGTATCCTTCCCAGTTTTCAACATCACTGCAATGTCTAACCCATAATACAATTGATTCCAAATTCAAACCTTTGGTTCTTCCTTTACTATGTGCTCATCTTTGAGTATTATTATGATTTAGTGAATGATTGACCCCTTTGGTGTCAAATCAGGAAATTTAATGGTGCTTTCCTTTCACACATTCACAATCTGCGTATCCTGTTTGTGGTTATGGGATCCTATCCCAGGTGGCAGACTACACCCTGGAGTGATGGTCAGTTAATCAAAGGGCGATTCAGATTTAGGCGTTGAGTGGGAATTGTTCCCTTACAGCTGTGTAAAGGTCATCGTAGTGACTACCAACAACTAAGGATGCGTTTGTGAATGTGTAAAGAACACCTAAAGGGAAGAGAACTATGCTAAGAAGCGGACATTTTGGACTAGCTTGCCTGACATTGATTCTGTGGCCTGCAGTGTAGCGTTTACCATACCTATTTTAAAAAGTGAAATAGTAAATTAAAAAACATGAAGGTATAAAGACAAATTTCTTATTAAAAATATACAAGAAGAGCCATCTTGTCCCTCTTCACATTTGTAGAATCGTAGACAAATGATATTCAACGCTAAAAGAATATCACGGATAAAAAGTGGTATAATTGCGAAACAGTTTAATACGTCGCAAAAATAATATAGGGTGTAAAGTGTAAATAAAGAAGAAAGTGAACGGAGGAGTTGTAAATATTATGCCGATTCAACAGGTGCACACAATCATTATTTTTTGCCAATGAATGTCACGGCCAAAACACTGAAAACAGTCTGAAACATTTGAGAATTATGCAAAATAGACACGAAATACTCAAAAAAACGAGTAAAAAGTACAAATAAAGAAGAAAGTTAGCAGGGCTATTGACAGGCTGACGACTCACAGGCGCCTCCTGTCCAGATGTACTGCAGCTCCGCTGTATGACATCTAACAATAATCACACCAATAATCACCACAGCCACATATTTTTCTAAGCATAACTTGAAATCTTTAAGAAATTGTATCCACTTCCTCAACAATTTGTTTTCAGATACAGATACTGTCGTATGCTAGAGGAGGGCTCTTTCAGGGGTCGGACAGGTGACTTTGTCTTCATGTTCCTCTTTGGTGGATTTCTGATGACTGTATCCTTTTACATTGAAGTTTGGGCAGGGAACCTTTTTCCAGGGGGAAATTCAGTTTATTTTACAAATGACCGTGTGTATTTTTGTTATATTTGTTGGTTAAAAATTCATTCATTCATTTTCCGTACCGCTTAATCCTCATTAGGGTCGCGGGCGTGCTGGAGCCTATCCCAGCTATCTTCTAGCGAAAGGCTGGGTACACCCTGAACTGGTCGCCAGCGAATTGCAGGGCGCATACAGTGGTTACGGAAAGTATTCAGACACCCTTACATTTTTCACTCTTTGTTATATTGGAGCCATTTGCTAAAATAGTTTAAGTTCATTTTATTCCTCGTTAATGTACACACAGCACCCCATATTGACAGAAAAAAAACCCGCAATTGTTGAAATTTTTGCAGATTTATTAAAAATGAAATATTACACAGCCATAAGTATTCAGACCCTTTGCTGTGACACTCATATTTAACTCGGGTGCTGTCCATTTCTTCTGATCATCCTTGAGATGGTTTTACACCTTCATTGGAGTCCAGCTGTGTTCAATTATACTGATTGGACTTGGATTAGGAAAGCCACACCCCTGTCTGGGGGGCAAAACAAGTATTTAGTCAGCCACCAATTGTGCAAGTTCCCCCACGTAAAAAGATGAGAGAGGCATGTAATTTTCATCAGAAGTATTCCTCACCTATGAGAGACAAAATGAGGGGAACAAATCCAGAAAATCATATTGTCACATTTTTAAAGAATTTATTAGCAAATTATCTTGGAAAATAAGTATTTGGTCAATAACAAAAGTTCATCTCAATACTTTGTTATATACCCTTTGTTGGCAATGACAGAGGTCAAAAGTTTTCTGTAAGTCTTCACAAGGTTTTCGCACACTGTTGCTGGTATTTTGCCCCATTCCTCCATGCAGATCTCCTCTCGAGCAATGATGTTTTGGGTCTGTCGCTGGGCAAGACAGACGTTCAACTCCCTCCAAAGATTTTCTCTGGAGTTGAGATCTGGAGAATGGTTAGACCACTCCAGAACCTTGAAATGCTTCTTACGAAGCCACTCCTTTGTTGCCTGGGCGGTGTGTTTGGGATCATTGTCATGTCGAAAGACCCAGCTACGTTTCATCTTCAAAGCCCTTGCTGATGGAAGGTATTCACTCAAAATCTCACGATACCTGACCCCCATTCATTCTTTCCTTTACACGGCTCAGTCGTCCTGGTCCCTTTGCAGAAAAACAGCCCCAAAGCATGATGTTTCCACCACCATGCTTCACAGTAGGTATAGTGTTATTTTTATGCAACTCAGCATTCTTTCTCCTCCAAACACGACAAGTTGAGTTTTTACCAAAAAAGTTCGGATTTGGTTTCATCTGACCATATGACATTCTCCCAATACTCTTCTGGACCATCCAAATGCTCTCGAGCAAACTTAAGACGGGCAAGGACATGTACTGGCTTGAGCAGGGGGACACGTCTGGCACTGCAGGACTTGAGTCCCTGGTGGAGTAGTGTGTTACTGATGGTAGCCTTTGTTATTTTGCACTGCAGGTCATTCACTAGGTCTCACCCCGTGTGGTTCTGGGATTTTTGCTCACCGTTCTTGTGATCCGTTTGACCCCACGGGGTGAGATCTTGCATAGAGCCTCAGATCGAGGGAGATTATCAGTGGTCTTGTATGTCTTCCATTTTCTAATAATTGCTCCCACAGTTGATTTCTTCACACCAAGCTGCTTACCTATTGCAGATTCGGTCTTCCCAGCCTGGTGCAGGTCTACAATTTTTTTTTTCTGGTGTCCTTTGACAGCTCTTTGGTCTTCGCCATAGTGGAGTTTGGAGTGTGACTGTTTGAGGTTGTGGACAGGTGTCTTTTACACTGATAACGAGTTCATACAGGTGCACTTAATACAGGTAATGAGTGGAGAACAGAGGAGCTTCTTAAAGAAGTTACAGGTCTGTGAGAAATCTTGATTGTTGTTAAGTGAGAAAATATTAATTTTCCACCATAATTTGCTCATAAATTCTTTCAAAATTAGATAATGTGATTTTCTGGATTTTTTCCCCCCTCATTTTGTCTCGCATAGGTGAGGTTTACCAATGATGAAAATTACAGGCCTCTCTCATCTTTTTAAGTGTAAGAACTTGCACGATTGGTGGCTGACTAAATACTTTTTTGCCCTACTATATATATAAGACCTTACAGCTCACAGTGCATGTCAGAGCAAATGGGAATCATGAGGTCAGAGGAACTGCTTGAAGAGCTCAGAGACAGAATTGTGGCAAGGCACAGTTCTGGCCAAGGTTACAAAAGATTCTGCTGCACTAAGGTTCCTAAGAGCACAGTGGCCTCCATAATCCTTAATTGGAAGATGTTTGGGACGACCAGAACCGTTCTTAGAGCTGGCCGTCAGGCCAAACTGAGCAATCGGAGGAGAAGAGCCTTGGTGAGAGAGGTAAAGACGAACCAAAGATCACTGTGGCTGAGCTCCAGAGATGCAGCTGGGAGACAGGAGACAGTTATAGAAAGTAAACCAACACTGCAGCCCTCCACCAATCGGGGCTTTATGGCAGAGTTGCCATATGGAAGTCTGTCCTCAGTGCAAGACACATGAAAGCCCGCATGGAGTTTGCTTTAAAAAAAAAAAAAAAAAAAAAAAAAAAAAAAAAAACACCTGAAGGATTCCCAAGATGGTGAGAAATAAGATTCTCTGGTCTGATGAGACCCAGATAGAACTTGTTGGCCTTAATTCTAAGCAGTATGTATGGAGAAAAACAGGCACTGCTCATCACCTGTCCAATACAGTCCCAACAGTGAAGCATGGTGGTGGCAGTATCATGCTGTGGGGGTGTTTTTCAACTGCAGGGACAGGACGACTGCTTACAATCGAAGGAAAGATGAATGCGGCTAAGTACAGTGATATCCTGGACGAAAACCTCCAGAGTGCTCAGGACCTCAGACTGGGCCGAAGCTTCACCTTCCAACAAGACAATGACACTAAGCACACAGCTAAAATAACGAAGGAGTGGCTTCAGAACAACTCTGTGACTGTTCTTGAATGGCCCAGCCAGAGCCCTGACTTAAACCCAATTGAGCATCTCTAGAGAGACCTGAAAATGGCTGTCCACCAACGTTCACCATCCAACCTGACAGAACTGGAGAGGATCTGCAAGGAGTAATGGCAGAGGATCCCCAAATCCAGGTGTGAAACGTGTTGCATCATTCCCAAAAAGACTCATGGCTGTATTAGCTCAAAAGGGTGCTTCTACTAAATACTGAGCAAAGGGTCTGAATACTTATGGCTTTGTGATATTTCAGTTTTTTTTTTTTTATAAATCTGAAAAATGTTTAACAATTCAAGTTTTTTTCTGTCAATACGGGGTGCTATGTGTACATTGATGAGATAAAATATTAACTTCAATGATTTTAGCAAATGGCTGCAATATAACAAAGAGTGAAAATTGTAAGGAGGTCTGAATACTGTTGGCGGGTGGCCTTGAGTTGATCATGACCAATATGAAACAAAAGATATGTCCTGGTGCTGGAACAAAGTAATCCTGAAATATTACAGACCTATTGCAAGCTATTGTTCCCTGGCAACTGTATATGTTGTAGCCAAGGATTTTAAACACTGCAACGTTAGGACTGTCCCCCTAAGGTACATGTGAGAATTTCATAATTCCCAATCATCTCAACATCAGCAGTTGGGGACTCAAATACTATCAGACTGTATCCTGGCGCCACACTCCAACCACCTATCTATGTTCCACCATCCACCCGCAGGCAACTACACAAACAGGCCCCTCACTGAGTAAAATTAGTACGGTTAGGACTTAAATTGGAAACAGACTGATCTGGTACTTCAGGACTGCTTCATAGAATAAACTGCGATTTTAAGTTTGCTTTTTTGAAAGAGGAGTGTTCTAATTTTAGTTACAGTCGGGTTCACCGTACAGCATTAATTTTGCCACAATGCCTCTCTTAATAAAATGTGAAAAATGTAAGTGAGTCTGAATACTTTCCGCACCCAGTGTATAAACAACCATTTGCACTCACATTCACACCTACGGGCCATTTAGAGTTTTCACTTAACCTATCAAGCATGTTTTTGGGATGTGGGAGGAAACCGGAGTTCCTGGAGAAAAACCCACGCAGCCACGGGGAGAACATCTAAACTCTAAACAGGCGAGGCCGGATTTGAACCCAGATCCTCAGAACTGTGACGCAGATGTGCTAACCAGTTGTACACCGTGCTACCTGGTTAAAAATTGTTGGGCTTTATTTCAAAAGTTGACTTTCAAAACACAATAACCCAAAAATACTGTATTTCTATAATAAAGAAAATTCTTATGCAACTTTTTGGAATTAAGTGTGAATAACATTCAAGTGCCTTTTGAACATAAACTGGAAGGTTTTGGGTTTTTAGTTTTACCTTGAGATCGGAGTAGATGGCTAGAGTGTCTCTGGTCAGACATCTGTTGTCACTGGTTTGGATTATCATTTCACTTTGTCTGGGCAGCTGAGCATCTTGGCCTTGGCAACTGGATACACATGCCAATGGAAGTGGTTTCCTTGTATTTATTGATGATGTGACTACTGACAAAAGCAGCAGGAAGAACTGAAGTGATTCAGGCAATATTATCTGCTCCTCTTCATGCAAATGCTTATAACCCATTGGGTTCACTGCGCTTCACAGTCTGATGGACAATGACCGTACTACGAAGGCAACCAAAGTTCCTTCAGGCAAAGAAGTGGAATGTTATGCATTGGCCAAGTCAACTACCTGACTGGAATCTGATTGAGCATGCATTTCACTTGCTGAAGACCGAAGGGGAAATGCCCCAAGAACAACAAGCAAGAACTGAAGACAGTTGCAGTCGAGGCTTTACAGAGCATCACCAAGGATTAAATCCATAATCTGGTGATGTCTACGCGTTTCACAGAATAGAGACACTTCAGGGAAAATTAAATGTTTATTACGGGCACACGTTACTCAGGATGTGGCTCACACTACAGACATTTGGGCACATACTTTCTGCTAATTATAAACCCCACAATGCTTTACGGTTCAACATACATTCCTCTCCAGAAGTATTGGAACGGCAAGGTCAATTCCTTGGTTGTATAGTGAAGACATTTGGGTTTCAGATCAAAAGATGAATATGAGATAAAAGTTCAGAATTGAACTCACCCACGTTTCAAGTGAGCAAATGTATTGGAACATGTGACTGGTGGCTGGTTCTCGTTGCTCAAGTGTTGCCTTTTAGATTGATTGCGTAAACATTAGTGCTTGTTTTTGGCTCTGGGTTTCACCTGTGAAAACTGCATTTGCTGTTAAGCAAACAGGAAGACGAGAGTCCTGTCTATGGGAGAAAACCAAAACATTTTGAAGCTGAGAGAAGAGGGAAAATCATTCACAGCTATTGCGCAAACATTGGGCATAGCCAATACAACAATTTGGAATGTCCTGAAAAAGAGAGGAAACTACTGGTGTACTAAGCAACAGACATCGAACAGGTCGGCCAAGGGTATCAACAGCAGTTGATGACAGAAACATTGTGAGAGCTGTGAAGAAACACCCAAAGACAACAGTCAGTGACATCACTGCCAACCTCCACAGGGCAGGGGTGAAGGGATCACAATCCACTGTTCGAAGAAGGCTTTGAGGGAAGAAATATACAGGCCATACCACAAGATGCAAACCAATCATCACCCCCAAAAAAGATTGTAGGGCCAGATTGGATTTTGCAAAGAAGTACAGAGATGAGCCACAAAGTTTTGGAACAAAGCTTTATGGACTGATGAGACCGAGATTAACCTCTACCAAAGTGATGGAAAGGCAACGTTGGAGAAGAAAAGGACACACAACCTTCATCTGTGAAGCATGGTGGAGGTAATGTCATGGCTTGGGCTTGCATGGCTGCTTCTGGAATGGGCTCACTAGTCTTTATTGATGATGTAGCTCATGATGGTAGCAGCAAAATAAATTCTGGTCTACAAAACCATTTTGTCTGGCAATTTACAGAAAAATGCATTCAAACTAATCTGTAGAAGCTTCATCATGCAACAAGGCAATGACCCAAAACACACTGCCAACACAACAAAGGACTTCATCAGGTGGAAAAAGTGGAAGGTCTTAGACTGGCTAAGTCAATCACCAGACCTTAACCCATCACAGCATGCACTTTACCTCCTGAAGGGAGAAACTCCCAGAAACAAACAAGAACTGAAAGAGGCTGCAGTAAAGGCCTGGAAAAACATTTCAAATGAAGACTGCAACAGTCTGGTGAAGTCAATGGGTTGCAGGCTTGATGCAGTCATTGTAAGTAAGGTTTATGCCACCAAATATTAAATGTTTTTCACTTTAAGTTAATTTAATAATGTCTGTTCCAATACTTTTGCTCACTTGAAAAATGGGTGGCTTCAAACAAAGTGCGCTCTATCCTGAGTTGGTTAACACATCTAAATGTAAATACCATGAAATAAAAGCTGGAATTCTGAACTTTTGTCTCATTCATCTTTTGATCTGAAACCCAAAGGTCTTCAGTATACAACAAAAACAAAGGATTTGACCTTGCCATTCCAATACTTTTGGTGGGGACTGTATTATGGTAGCCCGAATAACACAAATTACCTAACACTTGGGAATTTAAATAACTCCAAGTTGTCTGTAAATTTTGGCATCCAGGAAAGTGCATTTTCGAGTCGTAGGCTTAGTCTGCTCGCGAACTGAACACTGTAGTGGCAGAAATGGTCCTTGTAATAAAAACTAACTCAAATTTTAGCAAGAAAACCCACTGATGCAAGGAGGCGTGTAGGCTTTTATTGTCATCCATCCCATCCATCCATCCATCCATCCATTTATCCATTTTCTTTACCGCTTCTCCTCACTAGGTTCGCGGGCTGCTGGAGTCTTTTTATTTCATCAATTACTGTAAAGAAGCTTATCATTCAGCAATTATTTTTAATGGTGCCTTGGTTTTATATGGGTATGATCTCCCATGTTGACAGCTGTGACTAGTCATGCGCCTAGTCATATTTTCAAAGTTATTGATTTTAAAATTTTGCGCATTCAAAGTAAAGTCTAACTGACAGAGCAAATGTTGGTGGCCCAAGTATTCATATATCTTTTACAAATTGTTCAATTTATTTTGTCTTGAATTGTACAGGTATTTTCCTCGTAAATTCTCAAGTTGAAGACAGCATTGTAAATACAGTAGTTAGATTACTTGAATTATTTGTTTTGTATATAAAACTAAAATGCTTGTTTTAGTTTATAGTAGACACATCGCCCTCAGAGAATAACAATGAATGATAAATATGTAACCATTTCTAGCAGGGGAAAACTCTCAATTTACTTTTCTGGGTTCCTTAACATGATTTCAGGTATTTGGAACCTTTGTGAGTTTGGTGTTCCTGGGCCAAGCTTTCACAATCATGTTGGTGTATGTATGGAGTCGAAGAAATCCAAATGTCCGTATGAATTTCTTTGGCCTTTTGAATTTCCAGGCACCCTTCCTGCCTTGGGTGCTCATGGGATTTTCACTTCTGCTGGGCAATTCCATCATTATAGATCTTTTAGGTATTTCTAACAGTCAACTGCAATTACCTTGTGGTTAATGATCTCTCTTAATATTGTTGGAATGTGTTTTGCCTTTGTAAGGTATCGCTGTTGGGCATGTCTACTTCTTCTTGGAAGACGTCTTCCCTAACCAGCCGGGTGGTGGAAGATGGCTGAAGACTCCATCAATCATGTGAGTTGCTAAGACTTATACCCATTTACACACCAGAAATGCAGTTTTCCCTGCATTCAGGCTAAAAGACACTAGTCTTCTTCCTGGCTACTTTCAAGATGCCCTTGAGCAAGGCACCAAACCCTCCCTCCAACCTCAGCTCAATAGGTTGGAGCACTGTTTGCTGACATCTCTCCTTGCATGCCTGCGTGTGACCTGGTTCTCTGTGTGGTGTGCAACAACAAAAATACAGCGAATTCTTGTCTATTCACTAATTACGAATTCAAATATTTGCATTTTTGTTCTGTGAAACCTAACCTCAACTATTAGTTGAAAAACGCACCGATCATTAAAATGGTATTATCTTAAGGGTTACGAAGGCGATATACACGCCAGCATCCATGCAGCTCCGATGTACCTTTTAGAAATAAAATAATCTAAGCCACTTATTTTCAAGATTAATGTTGCAAGATGAGTTTGAAATAAAATGAAAACGATTCATATAGGCAAATATATATGGGTCATTCCACTGAGGTGGTAACGCAAGCTTGTGACATGTAAGAAAAATTTAAGAACATGAATCATTTTGTTGAAAATATGTTCGTAAAATTTCTTTGAAGTATACCAGTTACGTTTAGGGATTCATGGGATAAAACATACATAGTTTACTTAATATGACCATTATTTGACCAGTGGTCGCTTGTAACACTGACTCGAGATGTGGACATGGACAACTGTTTATTGTACGAAAACCTTGGGAATTTTTCACACAAATACTAGGGTTAGAGTAGGTTCACAAACCAATTTATGTCCAATTTGTTAATGCTGTGTTAGTCTTTATCAAAGATAGTTACAAACGTTTGACACGAGGCATTTCTAATCGGAACGAATCCAAGTTTAATAATAACGATTAAAGGATGCGCGTAATCATGACCACATCCTCAACACTGCTGTGACTCGTCAAAATTAGCAGCTAGTCAGCAGTGCAGTCAGGAGACACAGAAAACAGCCTTTGCCCTAGCGATAGAAAACAGTTGAAATTCATGAATCATTTCTCCGTCAACGATTCAAACAAGAAACCATCTCATTCTATACAAACTCGCTTTTCATCATTGCCAGTAACTTGACCGTTTGAGATCGAAGCGTGTAACATTTTGACCTCATTTTCTTGAAAACACTTACCAGGTTCTACCGGCCACTACATGTTCCCATCAAGTGCAAATGCTGCCGTACGCTGGTTTTATGTAAGCCGAAAATGGTTCTGGGTGATCAATGTCGCAAAATAGTCGACTGTTTTTGTTATTTTGTCCAAGTCGCTCGAACGAAGATATGACCGACACTTAAAAATGTAAGTCAATATTGTCTCCTACTCCTTCTGAAGCAATTGATTGATCCTTCCGTGATATCTTTGGGAGATTATTGCCTCAATTCCAAATAGCCGTTGTTTGTTTACAGTTATGAAATTGAGCGGCCGCTTGCTCGTAACGCGTTTTGACCGACAAAGTTACGAGCACGATGCCTATTTCTAATAAGTCCCTCGAAGAAATCTCGCCGTGGAACGTCATTAACTTCTGTTGAGCGGTAGCCGCATCCTTTTAGAAGATATTGGCGAAGTGGTTGCTTGATTTTGCCGACATTTTTCACACTGTGCCTATTTCCGTTGATGACTGCTGTCACACTTCGGCGCTGGTCAAAAAAAAAAAAAAAAAATGCATTTGAAATCGTTCATTGCAAAATAATTGTAGGTGGAAAATTCTTGATACAATATTTTATATCTTCATATTGATACCTGATTACTGACGATACTGTTGTGTGTTAATATTTGATGCCTTTTAATGTATTTTGCCGTTAATAATTGCTCGTAACATTTCACCATATCCATGGAATGCCCCATATATTAAAAAAAAAATACTAGAAAGAGTTACAGTCACGAGGATTATGCATCGTTTGAATTTGAGCGAGTCCCGGTTCTTCAATTTGATTCCGGTTCCGATTCTTTTAGGTGGCTGGGTCAAAAAGGTTTGCATGGTTTAAATAAAGGGTGTCTAAATTATGAAAATCCATTTTCTTAGCAGCCTGCAGCATAAACTAAAATGAAGATTTAACTCCGCGTTCTTTATAAGTATTATAGTATTTATAAGTATCAATATCTAACCTATGCAATGTGTGGACCACTAACCCAGTTCACTTAACATTCATTAATTATTCTTTCAGCTAAAAGTTAAATATAGCATTGTTATAATAGTTACTTGCAACTGTTTTATCACATCAAATGGTTTATATGTGCAAGTTTTAACTTCACTTCCTGTTTTAAGCATGGAGCCTTTTATTTTGAAGGGTACGCACCAGAGCTCAGCATTTTGGCACGAAAAATAACTTCACACGACACTGGGAAAAACAAATTTAAAATGAACGCCAAAAAAATAAAAATTAACGGATGGAACCGAATGCTCTGTAAAATGTTGATTCCTTTGCCTCCACACCAATGAGACACAAAGTTAATGTTTGTGATACTGTGAGACGCAATTCACTTGACTGACGTTCCACGCGGTGTAAGCTGAGGCTCGGAGCGGGAGGGAGCGTGTCAGACTTCTACACGTCGTGAAAGCCTCCTTTGCACAATATCATCTTAATCCAAGTGTTGCCCTGAGGTGACTGGTCATTTAGTTTAACATAGTTAACACTTTTGTTCGCCACTGCCATTGGGCAAAAGCATGTCTTTGTGCGTGTTCTTCTTCGTTGGTTTTCGCTGCTTCTTCGTTGTTTTTTTTTTTTTCGTTAAGTCCAGAGTCACACGCAGACTCTAAACGGATCAACACCATAAACTATCTTCAACAAGACACAGACATTTGCTTTGCCATGCCGACGCTAAGTGAATCATGGCTGCCTGGCCCTTCAAAGCGGAGACCCAAGGATGCAGAGTTTGCCCACGGATGCTAAGTTAATTAACTCCCCGCCAGTCGAAGGATTGCACCAACAAAGGCGCCTCCACCCTGTTGAGTAATGCCACTTGGCAGTTGGAACAGACAACAGCGACACCCATGGGCGACAGAACGACACTACAGACATGGTTTCATAAGACTGTCTGTGACTCGACTGGGAGTTAATATTTTAAGAACTTTACATGCACGCCACTAGTGACCGTATTGCTGCAAACTTGAATGTCTGTTGTCGAATCTGTCGTCAACGGAACCAGATGAAATGTTTCACTCCACACCCCACAAATGCCACATTTAAAATAGTAGTGTTCTCAACAATCACATAACATTTGAAACATTTGTTACAGGGATTAAAGAGGATGGGCGTGGGACAACGCAAAGCGGGAAAATGGTCTCGTTCTCTTAAATCCAATAATTAATATTTTATTTCACTGGTTTTAAACCACAAACATAATCTCAAAATGGAAAATTAACAATAAGAGGCGGTCCAGCTCCCCTTTTGGGCCCGAAGGTGGTGGGAAAGGAAGGAGGGAGGGGGTAAAGCACCCCCTTTTTGTCTCGCTCGGAGCAATGCTCTGGGTCAGCTCTTGTCTCACCGACCAACTTGCTGAAGACTGGCCCAGGCAGGACACCCACCGCACCACGAGGTGGCGAGGACACATCAGACCATCCCCGACTGCAGAGCATCCTGCAAGCCCTCCGAGCTACCCTTTTTGGGGGCCTGAGCTCACCCCGGGGGGGCGGAAGCGGGCACAACACGCCCAACTCCGAAGGGCTTGTGAGCAGAGACACCCAGCCGTCGTGCCTGGGAACATTTTGGGCTCCTTTTTTCCTTTTTCTTCTTCCTTTCCGCCAAATCCACCTGTTCCCCGTGCGGACCGGGCCGGTCGAACACCCGGAAGCTCGACTTGCCTGCCTCAATCGTGTTCAAGGCACGCAAGTCCGACATTGCGGACTACTAAAAGTACAGATGAGTGCATATGTAGTTGCAGCCGTGGCCCAATGGTTAAGACCACCGACTGGACCATCCGCCAACATCCCCCGGACACACGGCTGTGGTGTCCTTTAGCAAGACACTGATACCCCAAAATGGTCCCCGGGCGCTTCAGCTGCCCCCTGCTCCACTAACAAGTGTAGGTGTTCGCTGTGATGGGTTAAATGCAGAGAACCAATTTCGTGTGCATGCATGCATGTTCGCGACAATAAAAGGCGATTCTTCTTTATATTTGGGTTTAAATTAACGAGAACAGGAATCCTCAGATATATGCGTTCACGACACGCTCATTCTACCAATCTCACATCACAAGTCCGTTTCCTTTGCCAATGTTCGTCTATTCTTTGTTGTGTGTTTTTCTGTCTTGTTTCCCTGTAGATTCCCCATGTTAGATCATAAAATGTTCCATGAAATTCACTACCTACATTGTTGTGCGTGTTTGGGTTCGAGGAAAGAAACCTCTGGCCGTCTGGAACTCTTATCAGAATTTCCTAAAGTGTAGCAACCTTCAGATTACGAGACTGATAAAAAGGTTTCTCATCACTTCCCCTAACTTTTATGCACATAAGAAGTGACGCGGTGCCCCATTTTTCTCGATGAAATAGCTCGATTTATAACTCTGCAATTGAAAATTACGCTAAACCGGAAGTAACGCAGGCATCGCTTCCAGCACGTTCTTTTCTCCTAAATTAATAACACTTTTATTTGACCCATATACGCTACAATAATAATAACACAATCATAAATACATAACGGACATGACCACATTGTACATGCAAATGGTACAATGACAGTTGTTTACTGTCTGTTGCTCTGACAACAGTAATAAAAAAAAATTGTCATTAGTTTAATCATTTTCGTTTTGTAAATTCAAGGTTTTGATTGACTGTCATTGTTAGAGAAGCTTGCAGCAGAACATGAGCAGAAGCTGTGGCCCATGCCAGCTTATCCTCCCATTTTGTTCTGTATACACTATCTTACAAAAGCGAGTACACCTTTCACACTTTTGTAAATATTTAATCTTTTCTTGGGACTGAAACTGAAATGACACTTTGCTACAATTGCAAAGTAGTCATTGTATAGCAATTTAGGGTCCAGAAAACCCTGCAATAAATGAAGTCCACAAAGTAGTGACCAGTTAATCATTTATCATATGATTATTATCTAAATGTGTAAGTTTTGTATATGTAATTCAATGTCAATATATAATACTTAAGAGAAGATGCAGGTATTTTATTTGTGAACAACAGCCCATGCGGACATGGTGTGAGCAGGCGATTTCCTGCCGTAAGGATTGGCACTATTCCTCACAGTGACGGTCCTGGCAATGTAGTCAACGAAAAGCATTATGGGAATTAATTGCGGTGTTGTTTTTAACTGCAGTACTGTAGTTGTGGAAAATCAAGCGAAATGTTGCTCTTGCAATTCTTTTTGTCTATTTTTCTGTGTGTGTGCATTAGCTATTCGTTGGGCTAAGTTTTGTACTTGTGAATTTATTTCACAAAACTTGACTGTAGCTTGTGTTTTAAACAGTGGCTTTCTCATGTTCTTTGTAGACTCCCAGCAATTTGTTGACCTACCAAATGGATGAGTGGAGATTTACTGAGTAAGGTTTCTTTTTCTGCTCCATATAAGAGCCCAATTGACCTTATGTAAGTCATTTGTTTGGAGGACAACAGGTCCGTTTGGATCCTGAGGTGATAGCCGACCATCCAGAGCCCCGGCAGCACCACCGTCCTTAATCCTTTGGGTGGAAGCAGGACTCGTGCATTGGTTCTGAATGATCAATCACTCCCGGGGTCCCCTCGATCAGCAGTCAATCCTCGGATCTCACTTCTGACACCAAGTGTGTTTTGGAAATTAGATCAGGAAGCAATCTTGTCTTTTGTAGTTTTATTAAAATCTTTGCAAGGAGAAAGTTCAAGGGGTTTGCGCCTCTCCCTGTCGCTTAAGAACACAACAACGCCTGATTAAAGAGAAATGGGAGGGAGATGAGGAAAAGAAAGAAAGAGAGAGACCTCGTCACAAAGTTGTCTCACCTTGTCCTTGAGAAAAAAGGGAGGTCTGTACAGTCGCCAAGACAGCATGACGGAAAGGACTTAGACTAAGAAACAATTTAGCTACTAGGCCACACAAGAACAAATGACTATTGAATAAAATCATCACACACAAAACTATGGGATATAATATATTGGATAATATAATAAACTAGGGGATAATATAAGAGAAGACTATATCGCCTATATTTTGTCATTTTGCCATGACAAAAGAGAGAGAAAAAAAACCATAAAAGAAAAAAAAAGGTTGATTGAAGACACTAAATTGCCCATACGTGTGAATGTGAGTGCGAATTCTTGTTTGTTTTTCTATGCCCTGCGATTGGCTGGTGACCAGTTCAGGGTGTACCCCGCCTATCGCCCGAAGATGGCTGGGATAGGGTGCAGCACGCCCGTGACCCTAGTGAGGATTAGCGGAACCGAAAATGGATGGCTGGACATTAACTCGGTTTAAGAACGTTTCCGTTTACAGACGGGGTCAAAGGAACAAATTTAGTATGCACCCCAAGGTCTATGTATAATAGATGCAATTATTTATTTGTCCACTTGAGGTCACCATCCACACAGCACACAAGCACATGCCTTAAAAGGTGAGTGTGCTCTGCTTGAGTGACATGAAAGTCAACCCCTGTGGACGTGCAACCGACTGGTGATTTGCTGGCTAAACAATGAGGCAATGTGATGATGGTCTTGTCGTTAGGCAGCGCAAAGCACCATGGTGGTTCCTGCGGCTTCCCAGAATTACCGGAAGCTTCTGTGCATTCTGATTGGCTGTAAGCTGCGACGTTGCAACGGTGATTTCAAATCTTGAATCGCGGCAAACCCAATGGCCAACTGGTCAGCCACTCATGAAAAGCCAAGCCACACACACTGCGCAAGCCTTAAGGTGCATTTGTGTTAGTTTTCCGGGAAAAGGCATACCAATGGGAGAGAAATCCTATATATCCGAAAATGAAATTAGCATCTTCAGAAAACATATTGCATATCATGAAACCTGGTTTGGAACACGTAAGGGTGAAGACATTTTGCCATGAAAAGTTTGAAAAATATTACTTTCGAGGTTTTTTTTTTCCTGAGAAACAATTATGACCTTTTGTTGGATAACAACTGCCAATAATTCAAATACCCATCAGAAGAATGTATTCATTTTCAAAAGAAAATTCAGTGGGCCATGTCTTTACCGTTATCGATCAAATGATATGAAAATTCGTAGAGCCCGTATTTTGTCTTCAAGCTGAAAGTCTCCACTTCACACATTCAAATCCATGATGACGGTGTTGTCAAAGCCACGTAAACTCTCAGTCAAAACACTTCTTGATGTAATGTTATACCTTTTATCTTTGATCAATGAAATAACTTTTGAGCCTTGAATAATCAATTATCTGTACATCTTCATCCTCACCCCCTCCAACCCCACATTCCCATGTCACCAGAAAGATGCTGTTTGACACTCCTGATGATGATGCCAATTACAATCCATTGCCCGAGGATCGACCAGGAGGGTTTGCTTGGGGTGAGGGGCCACCACACTTTGGAGGTTAAATCCTGCTCTTTGAATGCTCCGGTGTTGTCAAGTATCTCCCAAAAATGTTCCACCATTGTGATGAGGTGCATTGATGTGATTATTTTTATTCGTTGGTGGAGAATGCAAAAAAAATGCAGAACTCATCTGGAGAGATCCATTTGTTATTGTTTAGTTTTTCAAAAATGGATTCAAATGACCCGAAGAAACTATTTGTTATGTGTGTGTAAACATGTTTGGTTTTTTTTTTGTCTTATTTGTGGAAAATTAAACTCATGGTTTCAATTATTTTGATTGTAAGGGTTTAAGGGTGGAGTCAAAAAGCTGCACTGTTTTCTAACTCTGTTTAACAGTAAATGTATATCTTCTGGTTGACTGGTTTCTTGTTTTGTTTGATTCTATTATTTTACTCACCGTTTTTCATTTGCGCAATACTGTATAATTTGTACAGTCATGTTGACGTATGTGATTGTTTTTCTTTTGAATTAAATATTAATTCCAAGTTGAACAATGCAAAATCTGATTGTAACATCAGCTTTAATCTTCATGTATCAAATAGAATGAAATGTGATAGATTAAATAGTGAGGGGGAAAAATCTCATTCAACAAATACTTCCCACCATTGCTCAAACAGCCAACATACACGCAGAAATAATATATAACAGATTAGCACGGGGCAGGGTTATTAATGCAGTCAATGGATGAACACCAGAACCTTAAATGATATTTTTTTTTTTTTTTTTTGCTGAAAATGAAGTTTATAACTGATCTGGCTGGACAGGCAAACAAGATATCCAAACAACATACACAAGGGCTGAGAAAGAAATAAAACATAAAAACTTTTCTGAAATGTGTTTGGTAGATTGTCTCTCTGTTGTAACAATTCCTCTTGCCAATAAATCCCATACTTGGACAGCCTGTTTATTTATTATTATTATTATTATTATTATTATTATTATAGAACCGGTGTTCGGCTCTAGCGGCCATAACACTGCCACCATCTCAGTCTGGGAGGAATATAAATTGCCTGATTGACGGTTTCCAAATTAGAATCTGTAGGCTGTTTCGAAACATTTGTCAACAAAGCCGTCTGCCTGGCTAATCCAGAACACACTGCAATGCAGCCACTTCCAAGGCTCATACGGCTGCCAAGCACGCCTGCCATTACATTTCTTCGTCAAAAGGGTAAGGCCCCATTTGGAAACTCATTCAGGACATATTCCAAACTGTTTTTACACATTCCAATAATTTCCACTTTTTTTCAAAATAAAATTCCAAAATGATTACGGTTTACCTTTTCTTTCAAATTTGCCAATTGATTCAAACCATTGAAACTTCAAATTGTTCAGCTCACTCAAGATATTTGCAATTCGCATAGGTTATTTTGATGAACGTTATGTTAGCATATCAACTGTTAGCATGTTATCACTTGTCAATGGAGTTAGTACAGTCCATGAATGCAGGATGTAAGAATCCTTATTGATCTACTGGCCTTGGCACGTTTGTTACTCAGGTTGCTATTTTGCTATTTACAGTATGAGCATACCAGCTGCTACCATGTTAGTATTTCACCAGTCGTCATCAGAAATGACACCTGAATACAAAGCAAGGTTTGAAATCAAGGGGCCATAGCGATTTCTCCACTCGTTTTATTGTCTTGCTATACAACCAGAATTTTCAGTGTCATTGCCCAGTTAATAATGAAATTGGGGTGCTGTCTCATCCATCCATTCTCCGAACTGCTCCTCACTGGGGTCATGGGGGTGCTGGCGGCTATCCCAGCTGATTTTGGGCGAGAGGCGGGGTACACCCTGAACTGGTCGCCAGACAATCGCAGGGCACATATGGACAAACAGCCATTCACAGTACCCAGAGGGGGAAAAAAACATGCTCCACACAGGAAGGCCGGATTTGAACCCCGGACCTCAGAACAGTGAGGCGGATGGGCTAACCAGTCATGCACCGTACCACCCGGTACTATCTCACATAGGTGCAAAATATATACATTCAAAAAAGAAAAACACAATGACATTTAAAAAGGAACAAAGCATCATCATCTTTTCCTTTCGGCTTTTCCTGTTAGTGGTCGCCACAGCGTGTCATCCTTTTCCATGTAAGCCTATCTCCTGCATCCTCTATCAACCTTCTCTTTGGTCTTCCTCTTGCTCTCTTGCCTGGCAGCTCCATCCTCATCATGCTTCTACCAATATACTCACTCTCTCTCCTCTGAACATGTCCAAACCATCAAAGTCTGCTCTCTCTAGCATTGTCTCCAAAACATCTAACATTGGCCGTCTCTCTGATGAGATCATTTCTAATTTTACCCAACCTGGTCACTCCTCGAGAGAACCTCAAAATTTTAATTTCCGCCACTTCCAGCTCTGCTTCCTGTTGTCTCTTCAGTGCCACTGTCTCTAATCCGTACATCATGGCTGGCCTCGCCACTGTCTTGCAAACTTTGCCCTTCATCCTAGCAGAGACTCTTCTGCTTGGACTCGTTTCTTCACTTCCTAACCATACTCACCATTGCGCTAGACTGTTGACCCCAAGTATTTAAAGTCCTCAACCCTTGCTATCTCTTCTCCCCGTAGCCTCACGCTTCCTCTTCCGCCCCTCTCATTCATGCACATATATTCTGTTTTACTTCGGCTAATTTTCATTCCTCTCCTTTCCAGTGCATGCCTCTACCTTTCTAACTGTTCCTCCACCTGTTCCCCGTTTTCACTGCAGATCACAATGTCGTCACCAAACATCATGGTCCACGGGGACTCCAGTCTAACCTCATTTGTCAGCCTATCCATCACTACTGCAAACAGGAAGGGGCTCAGGGCTGATCCCTGATGCACACCCACCTCTACCTTAAATTCATCTGTCACACCTACAGCACACCTCACCGCTGTTCTGCTCCCCTCATACATGTCCTGTACTATTCTAACATACTTCTCTGCCACTCCAGACTTCCGCATGCAGTACCACAGTTCCTCTCTGGGTACTCTGTCATAGGCTTTCTCTAGATGTACAAAGACACAATCTAGCTCCTTCTGACCTCTGTACTTTTCCATCAACATCCTCAAGGAAAATAATGCATCTATGGTACTCTTTCTAGGCATGAAACCACACTGTTGCTCGCAAATACTCACTTGTGTCCTGAGTCTATCCTCCACTACTCTTTCCCATAACTTCATTGTGTGGCTCATCCACTTTATTCCTCTATAGTTCCCAAGATCTGCACATCACCCTTGTTCTTAAAAATGGGCACCAGCACGCTTTTCCTCCATTCCTCAGGCATCTTCTCACGCGCTAGAATTTTCCTCCCAGAAGATACACCAAGTACTCTCCTGCCTGCCTCTCTGAACACCTTGGCTGCAGTGGTCCAGTTTTCTGTAAACTCCTCCTGTCCACCGAGAGCCTGTCTCACCTCTTCCCGAAAAGCTGCACAACACTCGTCCTGTCTCAGCTTCCACCACATGGTTCTCTTCTCTGCCTTTGTCTTCCTCCCCACCACCAGAGTCATCTTACACACCACCATCCTATGCTGTCTAGCCACACTCCCCCCTACCACTACCTTACAGTTGGTAACCTCCTTCAGATTACATCGTCTGCACAAGATGTAATCCACCTGCGTGCTTCTACCTCCGCTCTTGTAGGTCACCCTATGTCCGTGCCTCTTCTGGAAAAAAGTGTTCACTACAGCCATTTGCATCCTTTTTGCAAAGTCTAGCACCATCTCTCCCTCCAAGTTCCTTTCCTGGATCCCGTACTTGCCCATCACTTCTTCATCACCCCTATTACCTTCACCAACATGTCCATTTCAATCTGCACCAATTACGACTCTCTCTCTGTCTGGGATGCTCAGAACTACTTCGTCTCGCTCCTTCCAGAATTTCTTTTTCACCTCTAGGTCACATCCTATCTGTGGGGCGTAGCCACTAATCACATCATAAATAACACCCTCAATTTCAAGTTTCAGCCTCATCACTCGATCTGATACTCTTTTCATCCCCAAGACATTCTTAGCCAACTCTTCTTTTAAAATAACCCAGACTCCATTTCTCTACACCGTGGTAAAATAATTTAAACCCTGCCTCTCAACTTATAGCCTTACTGCCTTTCCAACTGGTCTCCTGGACACACAATATATCAACCTTTCTCCTAATCATCATGTCAACCAACTCCCGAGATTTTCCTATCATAGTCCCAACATTCAAAGTCCCCACATTCAGTTCTAGGCTCTGTGCTTTTCTCTTCTCTTTCTGCCGAAGAAGCCGCTTTCCAGCTCTTCTTCTTCGACTTCGACCCACAGTAGCTGAATTTCCAACGGCGCCCTGCAGGTTGACGGCGTCGGTGGCGGACGTTGTTAACCCGGGCCACGACCGATCCGGTATGGTATTCTTTGGATGAACGCTCATATTTGTTTGGCAAAGTTTTAAGCTGGAAGCCCTTCCTGACGCAACCCTCTGCATTTATCCGGGCTTGGGACCGGCCTACAGTTTGCACTGGCTTGTGCCACCCATAGGGCTGCATTATCTTGATTTATAACGCTGTAATTTAAAATTACGATAACCCGGAAGTGACGCAGGCGCCGCTTCCAACTCATCGTTTCCTTCTAAATTAAGCACAATTCTTACAAATCCCATAACCGCTACAGAGTGGTGCCCCGAGTGAGGAGATACTAAGTTTGTCCTAAATCCAAATACACAAAACTCCCAATATTTTGCAATAAACAAGACGCCAGCCGCCATCTTGGCAGGGTCATGTTTAGACACGTCTCCTGCTATCTAGATTGTGGCTATATTGTCTGTGTGAGCACATTCCGTTACCATAGCGACCAAGGTCAAAGCACTTATTAACGAGAGAAACTAAGGTTAGCCCTAGTGAAAGTAGTGTTGTTGCATTGCAAATGTTATTTGGATATCCGTTTTATGCGCTGCATGCTTTGAACTGTCGGGAGATTTCCGACGTAAAGTTCTGTTGAAAAGGCCTTCGAGGATCGCGAACGGGTCACGAATCCTGAGTGTTCGCACTGTCCTCGTCTTCTTCCCGCTATGCTCTGGAGTTGCTAACCAGACTAGCTATATGCCCTTTGTGGTTTGGGGAATTTTATTCTGAGTTTCGCTATGTAAATAGGAGGTTTGGGAAGTCACTGGTCACGAGAATGTGTTCTATACCGAGAATCCCGTTACATGTCAATCGAACTCTAATCCGTAGCAGAAACTCCGGGTTATCCTCGAGTGCCCCTCGTGGACGTTCATCCCATCACGTAACTTCCGGTTGTGTGACTGGAAACTGGCGCTGACTAGCTCCGGCTCGAGCCGCGAGTAAGCCATTACCGATCGCGCACAACGGCGTCACATTTTGCCTAGGCAACCGAACAGCCCCAGAGAGCTTGCCTCAATTTATGATAGTTAGAAAGAGTGTTTTTAAGCCTCCGTTTTCGCTCGTTTTCGAAGCGCCGACACCGCGATCGTTCTTCGAAGCTTTATGCCGAGTGTTTTTAACCAGTTTTGGGAGTTATAACGTGAGACTAACGAGTTTCACCGCCGGAAAGCGTCGGCACTGCTATACAGCAACACCGCCACCTGCCACCAGTAAACGTGCACAACACCCATCCATCCATCCATTTTCTACCGCTTATCCGGGTCGGGTCGCGGGGGCAGTTGCTTTAGCAGGGACGCCCAGACTTCCCTCTCCCCAGCCACTTCATCCAGCTCTTCCGGAGGGATCCCGAGGCGTTCCTGGGCCAGCCGAAGGACGTAGTCTCTCCGGCGTGTCCTGGGTCGTCCCCGGGGTCTCCTCCCGGTGGGACGTGCTCAGAACACCTCACCGGGGAGGCGTCCGGGAGGCATCCGAATCAGATGCCCCAGCCACCTCATCTGGCTCCTCTCAATGCGGAGGAGCAGCGGCTCTACTCTGAGATCCTCCCGGATGACCGAGCTTCTCACCCTATCTCTAAGAGAGAGCCCGGACACCCTGCGGAGGAAACTCATTTCGGCCGCTTGTATCCAGGATCTCGTTCTTTCGGTCACGACCCACAGCTCATGACCATAGGTGAGGGTAGGAACGAAGATCGACCGGTAAATTGAGAGCTTCGCCTTTCGGCTGAGCTCCTTCTTTACCACAACAGACCGATACAAAGTCCGCATCACTGCAGATGCTGCACCGATCCGTCTGTCGATCTCCCGTTCCATTCTTCCCTCACTCGTGAACAAGACCCCAAGATACTTGAACTCCTCCTCTTGGGGCAGGATCTCATCCCCGACCTGGAGAGGGCATGCTACCCTTTTCCGACTGAGGACCATGGTCTCAGATTTGGAGGTGCTGATTCTCACACTCTGCTGCGAACTGCTCCATTGAGAGTTGGAGCTCACGGCTTGATGAAGCCAACAGAACCACATCCTCAGCAAAAAGCAGAGATGCAATACTGAGGCCACCAAACCGGACCCCCTCTACGCCTTGGCTGCGCCTAGAAATTCTGTCCATAAAAGTTATGAACAGAATCGGCGACAAAGGGCAGCCTTGGCAGAGTCCAACCCTCACCGGGAACGAGTCCGACTTATTGCCGGATATGCGGACCAAACTCTGACTCCGGTCGTACAGGGACCGAACAGCCCGTATCAGGGGGTTCGGTACCCCATACTCCTGAAGCACCCTCCACAGGACTCCCCGAGGGACACGGTCGAACGCCTTCTCCAAGTCCACAAAACACATGTAGACTGGTTGGGCGAACTCCCATGCACCCTCGAGGACCCTGCCGAGGGTGTAGAGCTGGTCCACTGTTCCACGGCCAGGAGGAAAACCACACTGCTCCTCCTGAATCTGAGATTCGACTTCCCGACGGACCCTCCTCTCCAGCACCCCTGAATAGACCTTACCAGGGAGGCTGAGCAGTGTGATCCCCCTGTAGTTGGAACACACCCTCCGGTCCCCCTTCTTAAAAAGGGGGACCACCACACCAGTCTGCCAATCCAGAGGCACTGTCCCCGATGTCCACGCGATGTTGCAGAGGCGTGTCAACCAGGACAGCCCCACAACATCCAGAGCCTTTAGGAACTCCGGGCGAATCTCATCCACCCCCGGGGCCCTGCCACCGAGGAGCTTTTTACTACCTCGGTGACCTCAAACCCAGAGATAGGAGAGCCCGCCTCAGAGAACCCACACTCTGCTTCCTCATGGGAAGGCGTGTCGGTGGAATTGAGGAGGTCTTCGAAGTATTCTCCCCACCAACTCACAACGTCCCGAGTCGAGATCAGCAGTGCCCCATCCCCACTATACACAGTGTTGGCGGTGCACTGCTTTCCTCTCCTGAGACGTCGGATGGTGGACCAGAATTTCCTCGAAGCCGTCCGGAAGTCTTTCTCCATGGCCTCACCGAACTCCTCCCATACCCGAGTTTTTGCTTCAGCGACCACCAGAGCTGCATTCCGCTTGGCCAGCCGGTACCCATCAGCTGCCTCAGGAGTCCCACAGGCCAAAAAGGCCCAATAGGACTCCTTCTTCAGCTTGACGGCATCCCTCACCGTTGGTGTCCATCAACGGGTTCGGGGATTGCCGCCACGACAGGCACCGACCACCTTACGGCCAACAGCTCCGCCTCAGCAATGGAGGCGTGGAACATGGTCCACTCGGACTCGATGTCCCCAGCCTCCCCCGGAACATGAGCGAAGTTCTGTCGGAGGTGGGAGTTGAAACTCCTTCTGACAGGGGATTCTGCCAGACGTTCCCAGCAGACCCTCACAATACGTTTGGGCCTGCCACGTCGGACCGGCATCTTCCCCCATCATCGGAGCCAACTCACCACCAGGTGGTGATCAGTTGACAGCTCCGCCCCTCTCTTCACCCGAGTGTCCAAGACATGTGGCCGCAAGTCCGATGACACGACCACAAAGTCGATCATCGAACTGCGACCTAGGGTGTCCTGGTGCCAAGTGCACGTGTGGACACCCTTATGCTTGAACATGGTGTTCGTTATGGACAATCCATGACGAGTACAGAAGTCCAATAACAGAACATCGCTCGGGTTCTGATCGGGTGTTTTTAACCAGTTCTTCGAAGCTTTATGCCGAGTGTTTTTAACCAGTTTTGGGAGTTATAACGTGAGACTAACGAGTTTCACCGCCGGAAAGCATCGGCACTGCTATACAGCAACACCGCCACCTGCCACCAGTAAACGTGCACAACACCTTCTGTCAAATTAAACTGACAACCGCTCAGTAACCACAGTTAAATAACGGATTTTTTTCCGAAAAGGCTTTTTTTTTTGGGTGGGGGGGCGGGGGAACTTTTCTTTTGGAATTATTTTTGGTTTTTGAATTTATTTTCATTATTAATTTTTGTTTACTTTTTTTATTGGATTTAAAAAAAAATATTTTTGGGGGAGGGAATTTTTTGGGGTGGAAATGTTTATTTTTATTTTTATTTCTTTAAATCGCTTCTTGTTTTGGATGCCTCTTCACTTGCCCTAAAAGCCACACCGGCACTACCCATACAAGCAATCAATTCATTCACAAGTCTAATCATAAGTACATTTGACTTTTACCCGAAGTTAAATAAAACTTGTGTGAATCAGCGGAACGCCTAAATCGCTTCAAGTGAATTGACTTGCAGTGATAGTCATCACACACCGTCAAATCAAGTTGCTTAACTAAATTATAACTATCCATCCATCCATCCATTTTCTGAGCCGCTTCTCCTCACTATGGTCGCGGGCGTGCTGGAGCCTATCTCAGCTATCATCGGGCAGGAGGCGGGGTACACCCTGAACTGGTTGCCTGCCAATCGCAGGGCACATACAAACAAACAACCATTCGCACTCACAGTCACAATTTAGAGTCTCCAATTAATGCATGTTTTTGGGATGTGGGAGGAAACCGGAGTGCCCGGAGAAAACCCACGCAGGCACGGGGAGAACATGCAAACTCGACACAGGCGGGACCGGGAATTGAACCCGGTCCTCAGAACTGTGAGGCTGACGCTCTAACCAGTCGGCCACTGTGCCGCCTAAATTATAACTAATAATTATTTATTTATTTACCTCTCCTTAGCCGTCATGGTGGAGGGGTTTGTGTGTCCCAATGATCCAAGGAGCTAAGTTGTCTGAGGGCTTCACACCCCTGGTAGGGTCACCCATGGCAAACAGGTCGTAGGTGAGGGACCAGACAAAGCACGGCTCCAAAAACTCCTATGACGAACAAAATATATGGACTCAGTTTTCCCTTGCCTGGACGTGGGTCACCGAGGCCCCCCTCTGAAGCCAGGCCTGGAGGTGGGGCTCGAAGGAGAGCGCCTGGTGGCCGGGCCTGCACCCATGGGGCCTGGCCGGGCACAGCCCAAAAGGGTAACGTGGGTCCCGCTTCCCGTAGGCTCAACACCTGTGGGAGGGGCCATAGGGGTCGGATGCAATGTGAGCTGGGTGGTTCGGGGACCTTGGCGATCCGATCCCTGGCTACAGAAGCTGGCTCTAGGGACGTGGAATGTCACCTCTCTGGCAGGGAAGGAGCCCGAGCTGGTGTGTGAGGTTGAGAAGTTCAGATTCGATATAGTCGGGCTCGCCTCCACACACGGCTTGGGCTCTACCCAGTCCTCTTGAGGTTGGACTCTTTTCTACTCTGGAGTTGCCCACAGTGCAAGGTGCCGAGCAGGTGTGGGTATACTGTCCCCTAGCTCGGCGCCTGTACGTTGGGGTTCACCCCAGTGGACGAGAGGGGAGCCTCCTTCCGCCTTCGGGTGGGGGGAAGGGTCCTGACTGTTATTTGTGCCTATGCACCAAACAGCAGGTCAGAGTACCCATCCTTTTTGGAGTCCTTAGAGGATGTGCTCCCGCTGGGGGACTCCATCGTTCTGCTGGGGGACTTTGATGCTCACGTGGGCAATGACAGTGTAACCTGGAAGGGCGTGATTGGGAGGAACGGACCCCCGATCAGAACCCGAGTGGTGTTCTGTTATTGGACTTCTGTGCTCACCACGGATTGTCCAGAACAAACACCATGTTCAAGCATAAGGGTGTCCACACGTGCACTTGGCACCAGACCACCATAGGTCGCCGTTCGTTGATCGACTTTGTGGTCTTGTCATCGGATTTGCGGCCGCATGTCTTGGACAATCGGGTGAAAAGAGGGGCGGAGCTGTCAACTGATCACCACCTGGTGGTGAGTTGGCTCCGATGGTGGGGGAAGATGCCGGTCCGACGTGGCAGGCCCAAACGTATTGTGAGTGTCTGCTGGGAACGTCTGGAAGAATCCCTTGTGAGAAGGAGTTTCAACTCCCACCTCCGGCAGAACTTCACCCACATCCTGGGGGAGGCGGGGGATATTGAGTCCGAGTGGACCATATTCCGCGCCTCTATTGCAGAGGCAGCCGACCGGAGTTGTGGCCGCCTGTCGTGGCGGCAATCCCCGAACCTGTTGGTGAACACCAGCGGTGAGGGTTGCCGTCAAGCTGAAGAAGGAGTCCTATCAGGCCTTTTTGGACTGTTGGACTCCTGAGGCAGCTGATGGGTACCGGCTGGCCAAGCGGAATGCGGCTTTAGTGGTTGCTGAGGCAAAAACCTGGGCGGGAATTGAACCCGGTCCTCAGAGGCCGTGGAGAACGACTTCCGGACGGCTTCGAGGAAATTCTGGTCCACCATCCGGCAGTTCAGGAGAGGGAAGCAGTGCACCATCAACACTGTGTATAGTGGGGATGGGGGGCTGCTGACCTCGACTCGGGACGTTGTGAATTGGTGGGGAGAATACTTTGAAGACCTCCTCAATTCCACCGACACAGAGTCTGGGGTAACTGGAGTGGGCTCCCCTATCTCTGAGGTTGAGGTCCCACGTGGAGTCCTGTGGGGGGTGCTTCAAGAGTATGGGTTACCAAACCACCTGATACGGGCTTGCATGGGATCCCCTCGGAAGAGTGGCTGGGAAGAGGGAAGTCTGGGCTTCCCTGCTGAGGCTGCTGCCCCCGCGACTCGACCTCGGCTAAGCGGAAGACAATAATTTATTTACCCAAACTAAATAAATTAATTGGTTAAATTAGCTTCAAATTTAGTCAACAAGATGATTCGTCCACTCCACCAAGTGTCCTTCGCAACGATTTTAAATCACCAATTGAATTGCCAACTCTCACGCAGCAATTTAATTCAATCAAATAAATTGTGCGCATGTCGCTGGAGGCCGTCAACACTTTGGCGCTACTCGATTGCTGCTTGTATGCACATTCTCAAACACCTTTAAAGTACGTGATCATCCCTCACACCATAATTTGTGAACGCAATTTAAGTGTTTAACACATAAGCAAATCACCTATATTGTGCCTCTATTCCAAACTAGACGCACTGCTCAAACGAGCCTACATTACAAACAAGCTAGTGCAACGCAAATTATGGCGGAACTTCCAGAAAGTCCCAGTCAATACGACAATCTTGACACACTGGAAGAGCTCGTCAGCAATTTAACTAGGGATATGCAGAGGCCATCAAAAATGTTGGCCTCGAAGTCCTCAATGATAACATCGCACAACTTATGAGTGAAGCCGAGCACAAAACCTTAAAAGATAAAAATCTCACGCAAACTCTTGGCTGCATGGTGCTGAACTTGGTGGCCCAACTCAAATGCCTCAAAGTCTGCGCAGACCAGCTCGCTCCAGTCTTCACTCAGATCTTCAACAGATCTTTGGAAATGTGCGAAGTTCCATCCTGTTTCAAACGCTCCACCATCATTACAGTCCCCAAGAAACCTGCAATCTCTGGTCTGAATGACTACAGGCCTGTCGCTTTGACATCTGTGGTCATGAAGTCCTTTGAACGTATCATGATGGACCACCTCAAGAGTGTCAGAGGTCCCCTGCTGGACCCCCTGCACTTTGCCTACCAAGCGAACAGGTCTGCGGATGATGCAGTCAACATGGGACTGCACTTCATCCTAGAACACCTCGACAGTGCAGGGACCTACGTGAGGATCCTGTTCGTGGACTTCTGCTCAGCGTTCAACACCATCATCCCTGAACTCCTTTCAACCAAGCTTCTCCAGCTCAGCGTCTCACCTGCCATCTGCCAGTGGATTTACAGCTTTCTGACGGGCGGGATACAGCAGGTCAGGCTGGGGGAGGCCACCTCAACCACACGCAGCATCAGCACTGGGGCGCCCCAAGGTTGTGTCTTCTCTCCGCTGCTCTTCTCTCTCTACACGAACGACTGCACCCCAGCGAACCCGACTGTCAAGCTCCTGAAGTTTGCAGATGACACCACTGTCATCTGCCTCATCAAGGACGGTGACGAGTCTGCATATCGACAGGAAGCGGAGCGGCTGGAGCTGTGGTGCGGCCGACACAACCTGGAGCTGAACACGCTCAAGACTGTAGAGATGATCGTGGACTTCAGCAGGCATCCTTCGCCACAGCTGCCCCTCACGTTGTCCAGCTGCCTTGTGTCAACCGTCGAGACCTTCAAGTTCCTGGGAATTACAATCTCTCAGGACCTGAAGTGGGCGACCAACATCAACTCCGTCCTCAAAAAGGCCCAGCAGAGGATGTACTTCCTGCGGCTTCTGAGAAAGCACGGTCTGCCACCGGAGCTGCTGAGACAGTTCTACACAGCGGTCATCGAATCAGTCCTGTGTTCTTCCATCACAGTCTGGTTTGGTGCTGCTACAAAAAAGGACAAACTCCGACTGCAACGGACAATCAAAACTGCTGAAAGGATTGTTGGTACCCCCCTACCCACCATTGAGGACTTGCACGCTGCCAGAACTAAGACAAGGACGTGCAAAATCCTCTCGGACCGTCTGCACCCCGGTCACCAGCTCTTCCAGCTCCTTCCCTCAGGTAGGCGCTACCGATCAACGCAAACTAGAACTAGTAAACATTCCGACAGCTTCTTCCCTCTTGCGATCAACTTCTTAAACACCTAACCTATAATTCCATTACAACAAGCTGGAATTTTTTTGATTTGAGTTCGTTGTCACATTTCTGTGGGGCCAATTATGTATTACTCGTGCACTCACTGTAGTTGTCTCGCCATGCTGCACTATTTGCATATACTGGCCACTCATGCCAGAGTAGCATCTGCTCCATTTGCACACTGATTGAGGAGTATCTGTAACATTTGCACAACCAACCTTGTCCCAGATGATCGCACTACTCGTCACTTTAAACCGCATACTCTCCTTGAAGTCTCAGCACCCTTTGCACAATGGTCATTGCACCGGACTATTGCAATATTAGTCATTCGAACTGCTCTAAGTGCTAGAGGACTCTGCATCTTTTTGCTCAATTGTTTTTTGTCAATGTCTTTATGTCCCCAAAGTGTTCTGTAAATTGACTGTCTGTTGTAGTAGAGCGGCTCCAACTACCGGAGACAAATTCCTTGTGTGTTTTGGACATACTTGGCAAATAAAGATGATTTTGATTCTGATTCTGAAACAGGGTACACGTAACGACCAGCCTAAATCTGACTCGTCCAACCGAGACCCTAAAACGACAAGTGACAACCGAGACAAGGGCTCCCGAACCAACAGCTCCCAAAGGGAATTTAGTGCCGTGGCAGAAGAATTACTTGAGGTGCTCCGCAGACTGTCCAAAGACTAAAAGCGGGACCCATCCTTATGACTAGGCCTGGCTGAGTCGAACAGGGCCACATAGGACGCAATAGGTCAACCAGGTAACCTCAGTTGTTCGCCTAATGACTTCCCAAGTGCCTCCGTGACCCCGACCGACTCTTCGACGAACTCACCTTGCCATAACCTAAGCGGACCACTTTGTGACGACCAATCCCTAAAGCCCTCTCGTGCCATCCTAATTGTCCGACTAGACCCGTGCATTTTCAGTAACTAATACCGAGCTAAACACCGTAACTATGCTTCACTGGACAATTGGCCCCATGACATTATTCCACGTGTCTCCAATTGAAACCATACCCCTGCTCATCGGCCAAGACCTGCTCTGCCGGTTCGAGCCTCTAATCAATTACAAAAATCTTCAGCTGTGGGCGCAGGTGGAACAGGCATTATCACCACCAACTCGGGAACTGTCCTCAGGCCGGTGCCTGGGGTGGGACCACTCGGAGGATGGTGACCTGTAGGCCACACTCCTTCAAGTAACGGCACCCCCATTGACGACACCGCCGAGTTCCCTGTAGTCACCTCGCCACCGCTGAACCGACTTGGAGCACTTGACACGTTTCTCTGCCATCTTATCCAACCACCGCACGAAGAGCCCAACGGCCCCAATGTTGCTGGTGGAATTAACTTGCATGACTGCCCAACAGACGATGTCATCCTATCAACTTCCCTATTCGACTGGTCGCGCGGTTTGTCACTGCATGCCACACGCCTCCTAGATGCTTCCCGGACAACCGTGCTGCTGATTCACAACCCACACGAAATGACATTCACATCCCTAGATCTACTAGGCTTGGCCTCTTGATCTGCTCCGACTTCCACGACTTCAATATCACGGTCCCCGTGATTGGTCACCTTCCACTAGAACTTTTCGCGACACATTGCTCTCGTTCCAGTGGGACCTACTGAGGGTGATGGCATTAGCAGAGTGGACCTTGCTACAGACCAACACCTGGTGATCCATGCGCTCAATACAATCCCAGCTGCACCCGAAAGTGCGTCTCTTCACCCACTCCCTCAAACTCATCGCAAATCAACCTTTCTGCACCGGTATCACCGTGTGATAAGCCTACTCCCTTGTCCCGACGTTGAAACTCGCCTTAAGTTCTGATGACGAACGACGGGGTTTGCGGGAAGTGTTAACCAAACACGCCGCGTCATTCGCTAAAGACTCACGAGACTGCAGCCTAACAGACTTGCACACATCGACTACAACCACAACCGGTTGACGATCTTACAAAAGGGGGGACTGCACCTGCGATACCAAGGACGCCCGCCACGGGTCGCTCCTGTGACACTGGACTTGCTCTCAACCTTTTGAGCCCACTCGACCCCCTAATAATTACAACAATTGCACCCTTCGAAAAGCAATTTGTGGACTCTGCCCCTAAACAATGGAATGCATTTCCAGCCATCACGCTGAGCTTCATTGTGACTTCCCTTCAGAGCTGGCCCGCTCCATCGAGGGCCGCTAAGTCATCTTGCTTCTTCTGTGACTTTCACACATGCATGCCTTCAACAGCACAGGACATGGGCACCTCCATGCCGTTTTAACCACCCTAACCAACCACCTCTCCTTCAGGCCACGCCTGGGCCCCGGCTCTTTTTGGTCACCTCCATCATCCACTGGTGATGTGAGCCTCCTTCTGTGCTGGTTCCCAGCCTTCCTCTTCTGTTCCACATTGTTCATGATGGTGAAGTTGCCAGCCTTTCTTTTGATCTTTCTGTGGCCCGCCATGACCGGCGTTCCTTCTCTTCTTCCTTCCCGCGTGCTGCGGAAGCTTGACTTCGGTTTCTCCTTAGCTTTGCACCTGCGCATTCGCATTGTCGTGGACTTTTGGTTATTGCGCCTCCGTGAAGCGTACTTCACCACCCCTCGTGGCCTCACGGTGCGAAAGGGGGTGGGGGCGGGGGGGGGGTCACACAAGACTCCGCCCATGATGCTTCATGCACAAAACAGAGGAAGGTCCACACACTGAGACCGGACCGGTCAAGCTGGTCCAACCTCCTTGATAGCATCCTTGCCACGCCAAGGATTCCACCATGTCCGCCAACACAGACCCCCGACCGAGGCACTGGTGAATCCGAACGCGCTGCTCCATCACAAACCATAAACATAAAGACCGAAATAACAGGTATCCGCAGCGCCCCCACCGGTGACGCGTTTACCCTTAGTACCGTCGGGACGTCCACCAAAACCAGCTACGCAGGAGCCACGTGGTCTCGCAACGCTATCCACCATGCCGCCTTGGACACCACTCACATGCTCCAGCAATTAGAAAAATTCGCCGATCTCAGCGGAATCCCCAGACGTTCAAAGGATTTTGTAGGGGGCCCACTTATGGCTGCCGCTTCCCTCGGCACATTGTTTAGCAAAGGAATCTCCAAAGTTAACGCCATCAGCTTAAACACGGTTAAGAAACAAATTGGTGAACTCAAAACCGAAATTCGTAACATCCAATGCAACGTGGAGAAACAAAATGCTAACCTCCAATCGTTACGCGAGACACTCAAGGGCACTATCCTTGTCCTCAACACGCACAGTGTCATCCTGAACCAAACTAGACAGAACATAAGTAAACTACTGTCGGTGGTCCAAACGGATTATGCTCACACACAGATTGTTACCACATTGATGAATGACATGCTCTCTTCGTCCATAGACCACTTAGCAATGGGTAAAATCCCTCCGTATTTGGTTCCCCTGAGCTTAATCGAAAGCATCCTGTCTAAAGCTCTGGCAAGCCCCATTAGCCCTGTCCAAGCCCACTTGGCTTTTTCTCTCAGGAGTTCCACTGTCCTGTCAACCCTGAGTTCTGAGAAGTAGCCTTCCTTGTTACTCTTCCAATTATCGACTCCCACAACATCTATCGCCTAAAAGACGTAATTAATGTTGGCACCTGGCAAAGTGACACATACGTCCGAATCAGTACTCCCGTGGTAGTCGCCTATCACGATAGTAACCCTGATCTGTATCTGGCTCCAAATTTGCACATGTGCATCCTCACCAAAGACATCCATTACCTGTGTCCCAGTAAGCCGTTCATCCGAGATGTAGCGGAAGGGATTTGTGGCCTGAAGCCCATGAAGGATGGGTCGCGGTGTAGAGCAGAAGCTAAACCTCGCTACTAGGTTTCTACTACTCACGCGGAAATTGTTGGGTCCAAGTGGCTAGTCAACACACCAGCCCGAAGTGCAACGCTGAGTTATGACCACCACGACACCACGATGAGACTCGCCCTGCCAAATCAAACCATGTGGTTCGACGTCCCCAAAGATGCCATTTTGCATATTGAGGACGTCGCCCTCTACCACCTGCCAACCGAAAATTATGAGAGCGAAATCGAGATTTCTTATTTTTTCGGACAGTACAAATTGGAAGTTGATCCTGAGACGCTTATACAGATTCAGTGTGAAGGAACTCAGACGATTGACATCACCCACATTGACAACACCTTACGCGCTATTAGCACTGAGGACAGAACACACGAGCTCCCGCACATGCATTCCTGGTCCACAGCAGATAACATCTTAATTGCCCTGGTCAGTCTCGGTTAATGCATGACCTTCGGCATCGCCTACCTGCTCTACCGAAAGACTCAGAACTTGCAGGGTCTTCTGAACCAGTGCTCAGGTGCGCAACTCAAAATTGTCCGTAGGAAAAATAACGACTTAACCCGAATCTAACCCCATACAGACAGGGGAAGGAGGTCTTCCTTGACCTAAACTGCCCTCCGGACCTCACTACGCCCTTTTGAATCTAGACAAGGATTCAGCTCTCCCCAAGATTAGAACCTCTGCTTGGCACCTTCCCTCTCCTTGATTGATTTGTCGGGTTCTACTCTAGCTCATGACCATAGGTGAGGGTAGGAACGAAGATCGACCGGTAAATTGAGAGCTTCGCTTTTCGGCTTAGCTCCTTCTTTACCACAACGGACCAATACAAAGTCCGCATCACTGCAGACGCTGCACCGATCCGTCTGTCGATCTCCCGTTCCATTCTTCCCTCACTCGTGATCAAGACCCCAAGATACTTGAACTCCTCCACTTGGGCCAGGATCTCATCCACGACCCGGAGAGGGCATGCCACCCTTTTCCGACTGAGGACCATGGTCTCAGATTTGGAGGTGCTGATTCTCATCCCAGCCGCTTCACACTCTGCTGCGAACTGCTCCAGTGAGAGTTGGAGCTCACGGCTTGATGAAGCCAACAGAACCACATCATCAGCAAAAAGCAGAGATGCAATACTGAGGCCACCAAACCGGACCCCCTCTTCGCCTTGGCTGCGCCTAGAAATTCTGTCCATAAAAGTTATGAACAGAATCGGCGACAAAGGGCAGCCTTGGCGGAGTCCAACCCTCACCGGGAACGAGTCCGACTTACTGCCCGATATGCGGACCAAACTCTGACTCCGGTCGTACAGGGACCGAACAGCCCGTATCAGGAGGTTCGGTACCCCATACTCCTGAAGCACCCTCCACAGGACTCCCCGAGGGACACGGTCGAACGCCTTCTCCAAGTCCACAAAACACATGTAGACTGGTTGGGCGAACTCCCATGCACCCTCGAGGACCCTGCCGAGGGTCTAGAGCTGGTCCACTGTTCCACGGCCAGGACGAAAACCACACTGCTCCGCCTGAATCTGAGATTCGACTTCCCGATGGACCCTCCTCTCCAGCACCCCTGAATAGACCTTACCAGGGAGGCTGAGCAGTGTGATCCCCCTGTAGTTGGAACACACCCTCCGGTCCCCCTTCTTAAAAAGGGGGACCACCACCCCAGTCTGCCAATCCAGAGGCACTGTCCCCGATGTCCACGCGATGTTGCAGAGCCGTGTCAACCAGGACAGCCCCACAACATCCAGAGCCTTTAGGAACTCCGGGCGAATCTCATCCACCCCCGGGGCCCTGCCACCGAGGAGCTTTTTAACTACCTCGGTGACCTCAAACCCAGAGATAGGAGAGCCCGCCTCAGAGAACCCACACTCTGCTTCCTCATGGGAAGGCGTGTCGGTGGAATTGAGGAGGTCTTCGAAGTATTCTCCCCACCGACTCACAACGTCCCGAGTCGAGGTCAGCAGCGCCCCATCCCCACTATACACAGTGTTGGTGGTGCACTGCTTTCCTCTCCTGAGACGTCGGATGGTGGACCAGAATTTCCTCGAAGCCGTCCGGAAGTCTTTCTCCATGGCCTCACCGAACTCCTCCCATACCCGAGTTTTTGCTTCAGCGACCACCAGAGCTGCATTCCGCTTGGCCACCCGGTACCCATCAGCTGTCTCAGGAGTCCCACAGGCCAAAAAGGCCCAATAGGACTCCTTCTTCAGCTTGACGGCATCCCTCACCGTTGGTGTCCACCAACGGGTTCGGGGATTGCCGCCACGACAGGCACCGACCACCTTACGGCCACAGCTCCGGTCAGCCGCCTCAACAATGGAGGCTTGGAACATGGTCCACTCGGACTCGATGTCCCCAGCCTCCCCCGGAACATGAGCAAAGTTCTGTCGGAGGTGGGAGTTGAAACTCCTTCTGACAGGGGATTCTGCCAGACGTTCCCAGCAGACCCTCACAATACGTTTAGGCCTGCCACGTCGGACCGGCATCTTCCCACACCATCGGAGCCAACTCACCACCAGGTGGTGATCAGTTGACAGCTCCGCCCCTCTCTTCACCCGAGTGTCCAAGACATGTGGCCGCAAGTCCGATGACACGACCACAAAGTCTAGGGTGTCCTGGTGCCAAGTGCACATGTGGACACCCTTATGCTTGAACATGGTGTTCGTTATGGACAATCCATGACGAGCACAGAAGTCCAATAACAGAACACCGCTCGGATTCTGATCGGGGGGGCCGTTCCTCCCAATCACGCCCTTCCAGGTCTCACTGTCATTGCCCACGTGAGCATTGAAGTCCCCCAACAGAACAATGAAGTCCCCAGCGGGGGCGCTCTCCAGCACCCCCTCCAAGGACTCCAAAAAGGGTGGGTACTCTGAACTGCTGTTTGGTGCATAGGCACAAACAACAGTCAGGACCCGTCCCCCCACCCGAAGGCGGAGGGAGGCTACCCTCTCGTCCACCGGGGTGAACCCCAACGTACAGGTGCCGAGCCGGGGGGCAATAAGTATACCCACACCTGCTCAGCGCCTCTCACCGTGGGCAACTCCAGAGTGGAAGAGACCCATCTCGAGAGGACTGGTACCAGAGCCCAAGCTGTGTGTGGAGGTGAGTCCGACTATATCTAGTCGGAACTTCTCGACCTCACACACCAGCTCGGGCTCCATCCCTGCCAGAGAGGTGACATTCCACGTCCCTAGAGCCAGTTTCTGTAGCCGGGGATCGGATCGCCAAGGTCCCCGCCTTCGGCCACCGCCCAGCTCACACTGCACCCGACCCCTATGGCCCCTCCCACAGGTGGTGAGCCCATGGGAAGGGGGACCCACGTTACCCTTTCGGGCTGTGCCCGGGCGGGCCCCATGGGCGCAGGCCCGGCCACCAGGCGCTCGCCTTCGAGCCCCACCACCAGGCCTGGCTCCAGTGGGGGGCCCCGGTGACCCGCGTTCGGGCAAGGGAAAACGAAGTCCATTGGTTGTCGTCATCATTAGGGGTCTTTGAGCCATGCTTTGTCTGGTCCCTCACCTAGGACCTGTTTGTCATGGGTGACCCTGCCAGGGGCATAAAGCCCCAGACAACTTAGCTCCTAGGATCACTGGGACACACAAACCCCTCCACCATGACAAGGTGACGGCTCAAGGAGGGGGTACAGCATTTCAGAAAACATAATACCAACAGTTAAACATGGTGGTACTGTGATGATCTTGGGTTGGTTTTCTTCTTCAGGACCTGGACAACTTGCTGTGATTGATGGAACCATGAATTCTGCTTTTTAGCAGAAAATCCTGAAGGAGAATGTTTAGCCATCAGGTTGTGACCTCAAGCTGAAGCGCACTTGGGTTCTGCAGCTGGATAATAATCCAAAACACACCAAGTCAACTTCTGAATGGCTTAAAAAATATATAACAAGGTTTTGGAGTGGATTGGTCAAAGTCTAGACTTGAAGCCGATTGAAATGCAGTGGAATGACCTTAAAAAGGTCCTTCATGCTCGACAACACTCCCGTTTTTGCTGAATTTAAACAATCCTGGAAGGAAGAGTGGGACAAAATATTTAAACAGAGATGTGAAAGACTCATTGCCAGTTATGGAAAAGGCTTTATTTCAGTTGTGAGGAAGGGCTAACCAGTTATTAGGTTTAAGGGGCCATTACCTTTTCACACAGGGCCAGGTGACTTTTAAGTTTTTATTCCTTCATAAAGGAAACCACCAATTAAAAAGAGCATTTTTAGTTCACTTGGGTTATATTTGTCTGATATTTAAATCTGTTTGATGATCTTAAACATTTAACTGGGGAAACTATGCAAAATTTTCAGAATTTGAGAAGGGTGCCAATACTTTTTCACAGCATTGTACATGTTCTAATTAAATTACGTAATCTTGTTACATGTAAGTAGATACTGCCCAAACACTGATAGTATGTATTGCTATTGTTTTCATGCTATTGTTTTCATTTGCCTCTCCTTGGCCCGTCACCTTATTGTGGTGGAAGGGTTTGTGTGTCCCAATGATCCAAGGAGCTAAGTTGTCTGGGGCTTCACGCCCCTGGTAGGGTCACCCATGGCACACGGCTTGGGCTCTGGTACCAGTCCTCTCGAGAGGGGTTGGACTCTTTTCCACTCTGGAGATGCCCACGGTGAGAGGCGCCGAGCAGGTGTGGGGTGTACTTATTGCACCCCGGCTTGGCGCCTGTATGTTGGGATTCACCCTGGTGGATGAGAGGGTAGCCTCCCGCCGCCTTTTGGGTGGGGGGACGGGTCCTGACTGTTGCTTGTGCCTATGCACCAAACAGCAGTTCAGAGTACCCACCCTTTTTGGAGTCCTGAGAGGGGGTGCTGGAAAGCGCTCCCGCTGGGGACTCCATCGTTCTGCTGGGGGACTTCAATGCTCATGTGGGCAATGACAGTGAGACTTGGAATGGCGTGATTGGGAGGAACGGCCCCCCCGATCAGAACCCGAGTGGTGTTCTGTTATTGGACTTCTGTGCTCACCACGGATTGTCCATAATGAACACCATGTTCAAGCATCAGGGTGTCCACATGTGCACTTGGCACCAGGATACCCTAGGTCGCATTTCGATGATCAACTTTGTGGTCGTGTCATCGGACTTGCGGCCACATGTCTTGGACACTTGGGTGAAAAGAGGGGCGGAGCTGTCAACCGATTACTCCCTGGTGGTGAGTTGGCTCCGATGGTGGGAGAAGATGCCAGTCCGACGTGGCAGGCCCAAACATATTGTGAGGGTCTGCTGTGAACGTTTGGTTGAATCCCCTGTCAGAAAGAGTTTCAACTCCCACCTCCGACAGAACTTTGCTCATGTTCCAGGGGAGGCGGGGGACATTCAGTCTGAGTGGACCATGTTCTGCGCCTCCATTGCTGGTAAGGTCTATTCAAGGGTGCTGGAGAGGAAGGTCCGTGGGGAAGTCGAATCTCGGATTCAGGAGGAGCAGTGTGGTTTTCGTCCTGGCCGTGGAACAGTGGACCAGCTCTTTACCCTCGGCAGGGTCCTCGAGGGTGCAGGGGAGTTCGCGCAACCAGTCTACATGTGTTTTTTGGACTTGGAGAAGGCGTTCTACAGTGTCCCACGGGGAGTCCTATGGGGGGTACTTTGGGAGTATGTGGTACCGAACCCCCTGATACGTGGTGTTCGGTTCCTGCACGACCGGTGTCAGAGTTTGGTCCACATTTCCAGCAGCAAGTCGGACTTGTTTCCGGTGATGGTTGAACTCCGCCAAGGCTGCCCTTTGTCACCGATTCTGTTCATAACTTTTATGGACATAATTTCTTGGCGCAGCCGAGGCGTAGATGAGGTCCGGTTTGGTTGCCTCAGAATTGCATCTCTGCTTTTTGCAGATGATGTTGTTCTGTAGGCTTCATCAAACCATGATCTCCTACTCTCACTGGAGTGGTTCGCAGCCGAGTGTGACGCGGCTGGGATGAAAATCTGCACCTCCAAATCTGAGACCATGGTCCTCAGTCGGACAAGGGTGGAGTGCCGTCTCCGGGTCGGGGATGAGATCCTGCCCCAAGTGGAGGAGTTCAAGTATCTTCGGGTAATGTTCACGAGTGAGGGAAGAATGGAACGGGAGATCGACAGGCGGATTGGTGCAGCGTCTGCAGTGATGCGGACTTTGTATATATCCGTTGTGGTAAAGAAGGACCTAAGCCGAAAGGCGAAGCTCTCGATTTACCGGTCGATCTTCGTTCGTCCCCTCACCTATGGTCATGAGCTGTGGGTCGTGACTGAAAGAACAAGATCCCGGATACAACCGGTCGAAATGAATTTCCTCTGCAGGGTGTCCAGGCTCTCCCTTAGAGATAGGGTGAGAAGCTCGGTCATCCGGGAGGAGATCAGAGTTGAACCGCTTCTCCTCCGCATTGAAAAGAGCCAGATGAGGTGGTTCAGCCATCTGTTTAGTGGTGAGGTGGTTCAGGCATCTGGATGCCTCCCTGGTGAGGTGTTTCGGGCACGTCCCACCGGGGGGAGACCCCGGGGACGACCCAGGACACGCTGGAGAGACAACATCTCTCGGCTTGCCTGGTCACGCCTCGGGATCCCCTCGAAAGAGCTAGAGGGAAGTCTGGGCTTCCCTGCTGAGGCTGCTGCCCCCGCAACCCGACCTTGCAACCCGACCTCGGATAAGCGGAGGACGATGGATGGATGGATATTTTCATGTCTACACTGTTGTTATGATGTTGTGGTTTTTTAGTTGTTATTGTTGCTGTCCTTTATTTTCTGAAAAGTTATTTTGAGAAAGGACGGAGCCCATCTCAAACTTCGTTCTGTCTAACTACTTTTCCCACAAATATCCATCTCCGTTGCGAAAATCAAATGCCTCTCAGCCAGGCAGTCCCCTCCAAAAGTATTGGAACGGCAAGGTCAATTCCTTTGTTTTTGTTGTATGCCGAAGACATTTGGGTTCAGATCAAAAGATGGATATGAGACAAAAGTCAAGAATTCCAGATTTTATTTCATAGTATTTACATCTAGACGTTTTAAAAACAACTCAAGACAGAGCACCTTTTGTTTGAAGCCACCCATTTTTCAAGTGAGCAAAAGTATTGGAACAGACTATGAAATTAACAAAGTGAATAAAATTTAATATTTGGTGGCATGAACTCTTATTTCCAATAACTGCATCCAGACTGCGACCCATTGACTTCACCAGACTGTTGCCTTCTTCATTTGAAATTCTCTTCCAGGCCTTTACTGCAACCTCTTTCAGTTCTTTTTTGTTTCTGGGAGTTTCTCCCTTCAATCTCCTCTTCAGGAGGTAAAATGCATGCTTTATTGAGTTAAGGTCCACTGATTGACTTGGCTAGTCTGATCTTCCATTTTTTCCCCCTGATGAAGTCCGTTGTTGTGTTGGCATTGTGCTTTGGATCATCGTCTTGTTGCATGATGAAGCTTCTCCCAATTAGTGTGGATGTATTTTCCTGTAAATTGCCAGACAAAATGTTTTTGTAGACTTCAGAATTCATTCTGCTGTGACCATCATGAGTTACAACATCAATAAAGACTAGTGAGCCTGTTCCAGAAGCAGCCATGCAAGCCCAAGCCGTGACATTACTTCCACCATGCTTCACAGATGAGGTTGTGTGTTTTGGATCATAAGCAGAGCTTTTCTTTCTCCATACTTTGGCCTTTCCATCACTTTGGTAGAGGTTAATTTTAGTCTCATCAGTCCATAAAATTTTGTTCCAAAACCTTTGAGACTCGTCTCTGTACTTCTTTGCAAAATCCAATCTGGCCTTCCGATTCTTTTTGCTGATGAGTGGTTTGCATCTTGTGGTATGGCCTGTATAATTATTGTCTCGAAGTCTTCTTCGAACAGTGACTTGTGATATACTTTCACCCCTTCCCTGTGGAGGTTGGCAGTGATGTCACTGACTGTTGTCTTTGGGTGTTTCTTCACAGCTCCCACAATCTTTCTGTCATCAACTGCTGTTGATACCCTTGGCCGACCTGTTCGATGGTTGTTGCTCAGTGCACCGGTAGTTTCTTTCTTTTTCATGACATTCCCAATTTTAGTATTGGCTACGCCCAATGTTTGTGCAGTAGCTCTGATCGATTTTTCCCTCTTCTCACAATTTCAAATTGTTTTGCTTTTCTCCCATAGACGGCTCTCTGGTCTTGGTGTTTCTTAATAGCAAATACAGTTTTCACAGGTGAAACCCAAAGCCAAAAACAAGCACTATCTTGCGCTTGTTTTAAAAACACCCATCCGTTACCTGTTCAAATACTCTTGTTCACTTGAAAAGTGGGTGGCTTCAAACAAAAGGTGCACTGTCCTGAGTTGTTTCACACATTCAGATGTAAATGCCATGAAATAAAAGCTGGAATTCTTAACTTTTGTCTCATATTCATTCTTTTGATCTGGAACCCAAATGTCTTCAGTATACAACAAAAACAATGAAATTGACCTTGCCGTTCCAATACTTTTGGAGGGGACTGCGTATGGAGCCACCATGACTTAGCACCAAACAGGTCAGGTTAAAAAAACTGAGAGCTGTTTTATTTGTATTACCTCGGTACGTAGAGAGTTAAACCTATTAGACGTTTCTGTCAAAGTTATAAGATATTAGATTGTATATCCTGGATTAACATGTCGGGCATAAACTGTAGACTGTACACTAAATGTGCAATCGTTTCTATTTGTGAACGTCATCCTGCACAGCTTCCGGTCCATGTTGATGCAGCAAAACTGACGTCACACTGTTGGGGAAAAAAAAAAAAAAAAAAAAAAAGAAAAGACGACGCAAACAACAGTCATTCTTCGACGACCTACCGTACCGGACAGCGACAACGCTACTTCTTTGTACGCTGGTTCAAAAAAACAGAAAGAGGTAGGAATTATTCTTGAAGACTCATACTCCTTTTGTCATGTGTATTATATAACAGGCAGGTTCAATGGCAATTGCTTACACGGGTTATCATCTCTTAATCTTTATGTCCGTCTGGCGCTAGCTTGGCAGCTAACTCTACCAAGCGGCTTGTGTTTCAACATTACTACAATATTTAGTCGATGTAAATCAGTCAGATCGCGAAGTATGTGATGGCCTAATAAACCCGTTTTCCACATTTATTTTTTGGGGGGTGCGGGTGACACCAGTCTTCTGATGTTTTAGTTCAGTGGATGTTGATTGTACCTATGTATTTAAGATCACATACGACCAAACTCTCTGAAACTGAACACATGGTAGTTTTCGCATCTGTCCGTCGTGAGGTAAGCTCGAAGAGTTTGGCCGTTTTACTGTAATATCATTTTTTTCTCGCTTTTAAGTCCAGGACATGTTCATTGAGACGTATGAAAATATCTGACACTGCAGTTTTTGTATTGCATATATAAGTGCAATTTTATCGTAAGAATTTTACGTTTGAGTTTTAATTTTATTGAAGAATTTTGGGCGTTTGTCGATTGAATGAAGTAAAAGGTCTTTGACTGAGCAGAAGCTTGTCGGCCATTTCAAATGGGGAACCGCCCAGCGGAGGTGCATTGCTGCAGTTTGGCATGGCTGAAGTCCTGCATTGATGATACACTGTGCATGATCACTGTTAATGATTGACACGTTTCCTCTGTATAAGCGTTCTGAATTGTGTAAAAATAGGAACTATACTTTTTGGTGGAGAAGTATAAAAAAAAAAAAATGTTGCCGTTGACATTTTTTTCGGGTGGGGAACTTTACAAAGGGCTCCAAAAGGGGCGATTCACGGTTCTGACTGTTAGGGGTGCTCAATGCCCCATCCGAATGTCAAATTCCTCATTTCCTTCTAATCAAACTGTTCTTATCACATTTAGGCAGAGGTGGGTAGGAACGGGCTACATTTACTCGGTTACATTTAAGTAACATTTTGGATAAATTGTGCTTGTCAGAGTAGTTTTAATGAACCATTCGTTTTACTTTTACTAAAGTATTAGTTTAGAAGAAACTGTAGTTTTACTCCACTACAGTGATCGACATGCCGCTCACTACTTAATAATACTACTTAATTAATTTATTAATTAAGTGTTCTTCCGTCCATCGTTCTGTTGGACTTAAATGCTGATGTGGTCAATGACAGAACTTGATTGGAAAGAACGGCCCCCCTGATCAGAACCTAAGCGTTATTCTGTTATTGGAACTCTCTGCTCTCCACGGATTGTCCATAACGGACACCATGTTCAAGCATCAGGGTGTCCACGCGTGCACTTGGCACCAGGACACCCTAGGTCGCAGTTCGATGATCAACTTTGTGGTCGTGTCATCGGACTCACGGTCGCATGTGTTGGACACTTGGGTGAAGAGAAGGGCGGAGTTGTCAACCGATTACCACCTGGTGGTGCGTTGACTATGATGGTGGGGGAAGATGCCAGTCTGACCTAGCAGGCCCAAACATATTGTGAGGGTCTGCTGTGAACGTCTGGCAGAATCCCCTGTCAGAAAGAGTTTCAACTCCGACAGAACTTTACTCATGTTCCGGAGGAGGCGGGGGACATCGAGTCCGAGTGGACCACGTTCCGCGCTTCCATTGCTGTGGCCGTAAGGCGGCCTATCATGGCAGCAATCCCCGAGCTCCTTGGTGGACACCAATGGTGAGGGATGCTGTCAAGCTGAAGAAGGAGTCCTATCAGGCCTTTTTGGCCTTTGGGACTCCTGAGGCAGCTGATTGGTACCTGCTGGCCAAGCAGAAAGCAGCATTGTTGGTCGCTGAAGCAAAAACGTGGGCATTGGAGGAGTTCGGTGAGGCCATGAAGAAAGACTTCTGGACGGCTTTGAGGAAATTCTGGTCCACCATCTGGCGTCTTAGGAGGGGGAAGCATTGCACTATTAACATTGTGTATAGTGGTGATCGGGCGCTACTGACCTTGACTTGTGATGTTGTGAGTCGGTGGGAAGAATACTTCAAAGACCTCCTCAATTCCACTGACATGCCTTCCCATGAGGAAGCAGAGTCTGTGATCTCTGATGCGGGCTTTCCTATCTCTGCGGTTGAGGTCACAGAGGTAGTTAAAAAGCTCCTTGGTGGCAAGGGCCGGGGGATGGATGAGATTCACCCGGAGTTCCTAAAGGCTCTGGATGTTGTAGGGTTGTCCTGGTTGACATGCCTATGCAGCATCGAGTGGACATCGGGGACAATGCCTCTGGATTGGCAGACTGGGGAGGTGGTCCCCGGAGGGTGTGTTCCAACTGTCGGGGGATCACATTCCTCAGCCTCCCTGGTAAGGTCTATTCAGGGGTGCTTTTGAGGAGGGTTCGCCGGGAAGTTGAATCTCAGATTCAGGAGGAGTAGTGTGGTTTTCGCCCTGGTCATGGAACATGTGGACCAGCTCAAGACCCTTGGCAGGGTACTCGAGGGTGCATGGGAGTTCGCCCAACCAGTCTACATGTATTTTTGTGGACTTGGAGAAGGTGCTAAAGCTACTGCCTCCGTGACCCGACCTCTGATAAGCAGAAGACAATGGATGGATGGATGGAAGTGTGCTATCTATTTTTAGATTTCCGTTTTCGACTTCCACATCGGGTGCAGTTGCTCCAATCCACCGTGATTACCACAGTGATTTTTGACTCAAGTTCACCAATCAAACGACACAAGAAAGTCACGTCTGCACAAAGCCTTCCATTGGGCTTCGCGGGCGACTCAAATTTACATTAACAGACTACGAAAAAAAAAACCAGCTTTAGCATGCAGTGTAGTTTTTTTCACTGCCCAAACTTGGATATTTGGAACTTGGAAACCGGAGTGCCTGGCGAAAACCCACGCAGGCACGGGGAGAACATGCAAACTCCACGCAGGCGGGGCCGGGGATTGAACCCGGTCCTCAGAACTGTGAGGCAAACGCTCTAACCAGTCGGTCACCGTGCCGCCAGATTGCATTTATGTTAAAGTGATATTGTTCAGGAATATCTGAATTTGCACATTCATCCATCCATCCATTTTCTGAGCCGCTTCTCCTCACTAGGGTCGCGGGCGTGCTGGAGCCTATCCCAGCTGTCATCGGGCAGGAGGCGGGGTACACCCTGAACTGGTTGCCAGCCAATCGCAGGGCACATACAAACAAACAAACATTCGCAGTCACAGTCACACCTACGGGCAATTTAGAGTCTCCAATTAATGCATGTTTTTGGGATGTGGGAGGAAACCGGAGTGCCCGGAGAAAACCCACGCAGGCATGGGGAGAACATGCAAACTCCACGCATGCGGGGCCGGGGGTTGAAGCTCGGTCCTCAGAACTGTGAGGCAAACGCTCTAACCAGTCATTCGGTCACCGTGCCGCCAGATTGCATTTATGTTTACGTGATGTTGTTCAGGAATATCTGAATTTGCACATTCATATTTAATTTTATTTGACATTCATGCTCTGACTTAAAAATAAATAAATTAATAAATCAGAAGTTACTCACTAGTTCCTCAGTACTTGTCCTTTTTTCACTGAGTACTTTCTTACTCGAGTAATTTGGCGGACTACTTTTTCCTTTACTTGTCATTTCTAAAGTAACAGTTCTCTTACTTGAGTACAATATCTGGCTACTAAATCCACCTCTGCATTCAGGAGCAAAGATAATGAGCTGTCAGTTTAATGAAATATTTTCTTGAAGTCAGTTTCCTCACTAAATAAATATACAATGTATAAATATATACAGTGGGTACGGAAAGTATTCAGACCCCCTTAAATCCTTCACTCTGTTATATTGCAGCCATTTGCTGAAATCATTTGTTTTCCTCATTAATGTACACGCAGCACCCCATATTGACAGAAAAAAACTGAATTGTTGACTCATCGTTTGTGCACCTATGCTTGCTTTCGTTTGTCAGAAACACCTGCCCAACTCTACATTACTATTGTATGGTTTTCTTGGTAAATAAAGTTGGCAGGAATTGGTGAACATGTCACATTTGCACTCTTGCAAGAGTGAAAAGACTTAAAAATGGCTAACCCCATAAGACCGTAGAGGAAATGTTTTAAAAGTATTTTTTAGAATGAATACTTAGTAGATTTTGCAGAATTATTAAAAAAAACTGGAATATCACACAGCCTTAAGTATTCAGACCCTTTGCTGTGACATTTATATTTAACTCGACTGCTGTCCATTTCTTCTGATAAGCCTTGAGATGGTCCTACACCTTCATTCGAGTCCAGCTGTGTTAGTTTATACTGATTGGACTAGATTAGGAAAGCCACACACCTGTCTATCTAAGACCTTACAGGTCACAGTGCATGTCAGAGCGAATCTTGAGCTAAAAGGAACTGCCTGAAGAGCTCAGAGACAGAATTGTTGCAAGGCACAGATCTGGCCAAGGTTACAAAAACATTTCTGCTGCACTTAAGGTTCCTAAGAGCACAGTGGCCTCAATCATCTTTAAATGGAAGACGTGTGGGACGACCCGGCCAAACTGAGCAATCGGGGGAGAAGAGCCTTGGTCAGAGAGGTAAAGAAGAACCCAAAGATCACTGTGGCTGAGCTCCAAAGATGCAATTGCGAGATGGGAGAAAGTTCGAGAAAGTCAACCATCATTGCAGCCCTCCACCAGTCGTGGCTTTATGGCAGTGGTCCGACGGAAGCCTCTCCTCAGTGCAAGACACATGAAAGCCCGCATGGAGTTTGCTAAAAACACCTAAAGAACTCCAAGATGGTGAAAAATAAGATTCTCTGGTCTGATGAGACCAAGATGACACTTTTCCCCCTTAATTCTAAGCGGTATGTGTGGAGAAAACCAGGCACTGCTCATCACCTGTCCAACTGTCCATCGCCTTCCCAACAGTGAAGCATGATCACCATGCAGCATCATGCTGGGGGGTGTTTTTGAGCTGCAGGGGCAGGACAATCGAAGGACAGATGAATGCGGTAAAGTACAGGGATATCATGGACAAAAAACTCCAGAGTGCTCAAGACCTCAGACTGGGCTGAAGGTTCAACTTCCAACAAGACATTGACCCTAAAGCGCACAGCTAACATTAAATAAGGAGTGGCTTCAGAACAACTCCATGACTGTTCATGAATGGCCCAGCCAGAGCCCTGACGTAAACCCAATTTGAGCATCTCTGGAGAGACCTGAAAATGGCTGTCCACCAATGTTCACCATCCAACCTGACAGAACTGGAAAGGATCTGCGAGGAGAAATGGCAGAGGATCCCCAAATGTAGGTATGAAAAACTTGTTGCATCATTCCCAAAAAGACTCCTGGCTGTATTTGCTCAAAGGGGGGCTTCTACTAAATACTGAGCAAAGGGTCTGAATACTTATGGCTGTGTGATATTTCAGTATGTCTTTTTGAATTAATCTGCAAAAACTTCAACAATTGTTTTTTAATAAATATATTAAAAATAAAATTTTTTTAATAAATACAATATCATGTTCTCATTGATTATGCAAGAAGAGCTCCTTTCACATTAGCGTTTGGGATGCAGGAGGTTTTGTTGCGCCGCCTACATGTGTTGAAGGTTTATCGGTGTGAGAGGATTGCAGAGTGGCTGTCGCTCAGTTGCTAGTTTGAATCCTGGCTCCGGCTGTCCACTGTCAAAATGTCCTTGGGCAAGACACTGAACCCTAAATTGCCTCAAGCTTAGCATTGTAAATGAGAGAGAGTTTTTTATTGCCTGAACCTAGTTAAACAAAGGTCATTGTCATGATTGAAGTCTCCAACGACCAACCAAAATAGGTTCCTTTGCTCAACGAAGGTTGCAAAACACTCGTCTAACGATTACTCGCCTAAATAAAAGCTCCAGTTGTGAAATAAGTCTTATAATGCGCATAGACTGACATGTTTCACAATTCATATCTAATCGGGGTAGAGGAGTGATTATTGTGTATTATTACTATTATTTATTTATCACCTGATGATAGTCAAACTTAAATGAGCACAGCTCATGCGTGACATGGACACTATTCTCATCTTTTTGACTCCAAACACCAGCACAATGGATTTAAATTGAAACGACCAGGATGTGCTTTAACTGCCGAATTCCAGCTTTAATTTGATGGCATTTACATCCAAATCAGGTCAACGGTGTAGGAATTATAACTGTTCGTGTAGATCCACCATGCTGGCTGTGCTAAATGTTAGCATCACATATCCCTGGGTTACTGAAACAGGTCTGACACATATCACGCAATACCAAATTAGGATTCACAAACGTATATACCGTTGGAGGTTTGTTTCAGCACAAACCTATTTTTTCCTACCCTACAATGCTGTACTGGAGCCAAAGAAATGCTAAAAACAAATGTCTTTAGGATGAACGTCAAGGCTCTGGGAAATGTAGATTTCAATGTAAGATCACCATGCATGGACAGTGCTACAAACGGGCATTGTTACTACGTTAACTAGAATTCAACACTGGCTTCGGCCGGTCGAAAGACTTAGTTGGGTGTGTTTGATCTATTTCTTGCGTTTAGTCGTGCTCGGACTCAGTTTCTTAATCCCCATTCGTTATTCTTATTGACAGTAACAAATGACTAGCGAATCTAGATAGACTCTTTACTCCTTTTAGTGTTCTAGCATAATATTCCAACAAATGAAAAATCAAATGTGATTATTTGAAAACGATCTATTGAACCGGTAAGAGAGTACACACTGCAATGTTTTGGCTGACTGATTTTAGCTGCCGTGTCTCCCTCCTTAAAAGTTCTCAATTTCTTTGCTTGGTTTGTGCTTTGACATGCAATGTCACCTGTGGGACATTATATAGACAGGTGTGTGCGAATGCGACTAAATACGATTCTGTGCCGCGGAGGTGAACGTTCGCTTGGTGTCCGTTGTCAGCAATCACATGACGTGGCAAAACGCCAAATTAAGTGATTGGGTGGTAGAGACACTTGTCACATTGGTCTGGCTGGAACCGCATTATAGCAGAAATGAGCAAAGTTTGAAGAGCAAAATAGCAGGCAAATTAGTACGCGTTTATCGAGGAAAATACTATAATATACAGCCATAACAGGGACCGGAAACCGAAAATGAATTAGTACGTCACTTGAGAAAATGAACCTATAATTTAAGAGTACATTAATAAATCCTTATAAGTAGTCCCACAATGGTGAAATTTGCATACTTTTAGCAGCAATAGTGAATACAGGAAATACAAAAGACATTTGGCTGTAAATGCGTCCGCTATTCCAAGGTTGCTGCAATAATTACTTTAAAATAACAAATTTGAAGCCATAATTTATTAACAAGTACGATTATAAGAGTAATGATTACTTTGTGAAATTGAACAGCATGCTGAAGTTTTTAATTTTTTTTATTTAATTTTTTATTTCTTTTTCCTTTTACATAATATACTGCAATAACTGTCCTGCGGGGGTGCTCTTGATATAATATAAAAAATATGGAAAGTCAGAAAAATTGTTCTGGAAGGGAATTTCTATAGGTTGGAAGCTCTGCAGTCATAGCCATAAATTCAAATGTACTAATAATTGGCATGGTTTTTTTATTAATAATTGGCAGGTTTGATTTATTTCTATATTTGCATTAATGTAGTGTTGCATTTCATTTGTATGAAAAGTGCTTACAAATCAAATCTGTTTGATTAATCGATAATTTATTTCGGTGTTTCAGTTTTTGGATTTGGGTTCCTCCTGTTTTTGGTTTTGGTGAAGAATTTTCTTTTTGGTGCATCACTAATATCAACTAGTCCACATGATCTGGCCAAAGCTATGTGACTGTGTAATTCAGAGAGAAGAAAGTTGACATGTGGCTGAGTGTCTCTCCCTCTGCACCGTGAAGCTTATCGGCTTGCACAAACACAGATATCTGTAAATATCGAGAAACCATCAAAACCACACCTAAGATGATGGTTGTGGACTTGGTCTACATTTTTATTTATTTATTTTATTTTTGGGTGTGGATTTTCAGAAAAAAAGAAAATTATCAAACATCTTTAAAAGACTTAATTTATTAAATTTGTGTCTCTTAGAATTTATTAAATAAAATATTACAGAATTTCAAGTCAAATAATGTGGCCATATTAAAAGACTTGTTCGGGACCAAACAAAACATTTGAAGGTTCCATTTATTGTCAGATTTTGACCTGACCATGCATGGAAAGAGAGGTCAGCAAATTCCAACAACAGCCCAGCTTTAGCATCTGAATGTAGATCTGATGGCTTTGCAAATTGTAAGACAAAAGCAAGGCAGAAGAATGGAAATGTGTGGACATTGGGTGAGTGTGGTCAGCAAGATGGCTGCTGCTAAAAATACAAAATAGCCAGACATACATGCATACTTTGGATATAAAAACTTTATTTATAGAGCACTTTAACCACCGCAGCTCTAACAAAGCGCTATAGTAATCGTCATTATTAAGTATATTTTTTAAGAGTTAAAAATGTTTTTGTTTCATGAAGAAAGAACATGTTGTGGTATTTGTAACAGTGGGTTAGGGGTTGATTTAATAAATGCAGTACAGTGTGCACACTATAGTTACAGGTAAAAAAAACCCATATATGCAGTGTTGGGCTGCCGTTTATTTTTTTTAAACTTTGTTATTCTCTCAAAAATCCCCTTGCTGTTTGCCTGTTGTCTACCTTCTGACGTTAATGTACATGCACAGTAGTGGTAATCCAGGTCTTTTTTGGAAAAATTCTTTTTTTGGGGCAATTACTTGAGTGAATGAATAGTCGATAATCAATTCTAAAAAGATTTGATAGTGACAGTCCTAATGCACACCCAATGTAGATAATTTTACATCATGATAACGATATATCCCAATACAGTATTATTCCCTTAAATTACATGAAATAACTGGAGATTTTCTATTCTTTTTTTATCATTTGTTCGTAAAATTAATTTTTATGGAACACACAAAATTTATAAAAGATTAATAAAATTTAAACAATTATCCAATGGCTAAATAAATATCTGGTAGTACAACAGTAAAGTGCAAATAATTAAAATAAATACAACACAGTAGTGTTGCACCAAGTACCAGTCCCAGTACGTGACCGCAAATATTTTGATGTGAAAAATAGCAAGTTTTTTTTTTTTTTTAGGACTGGTACTTTAAAAAGAATAAATAAAAACATGCGCAACAGCCCCTCCTTGAGCAGTCACCTTGTTGTGGTGGAGGGGTTTGTGTGTCCCAGTGATCCTAGGAGCTAAGTTGTCTGGGGCTTTATGCCCCTGGCAGGGTCACCCATGACAAACAGGTCCTAGGTGAGGGACCAGACAAAGCACGGCTCAAAGACCCCCTAATGATGACTACAAACAATGGACTTCGTTTTCCCTTGCCCGGACGCGGGTCACCGGGGCCCCCCACTGGAGCCAGGCCTGGTGGTGGGGCTCGAAGGCGAGCACCTGGTGGCCGGGCCTGCACCCATGGGGCCCGGCCGGGCACAGCCCGAAAGGGTAACGTGGGTCCCCCTTCCCATGGGCTCACCACCTGTGGGAGGGGCCATAGGGCTCGGGTGCAGTGTGAGCTGGGCGGTGGCCGAAGGCGGGGACCTTGGCGATCCGATCCCCGGCTACAGAAGCTGGCTCTAGGGACGTAGAATGTCACCTCTCTGGCAGGGAAGGAGCCCGAGCTGGTGTGTGAGGTCGAGAAGTTCCGACTAGATATAGTCGGACTCGCCTCCACACACAGCTTGGGCTCTGGTACCAGTCCTCTCGAGAGGGGTTGGACTCTCTTCCACTCTGGAGTTGCCCACGGTGAGAGGCGCCGAGCAGGTGTGGGTATACTTATTACCCCCCCGGCTCGGCGCCTGTACGTTGGGGTTCACCCCGGTGGACGAGAGGGTAGCCTCCCTCCGCGTTCGGGTGGGGGGACGGGTCCTGACTGTTGTTTGTGCCTATGCACCAAACAGCAGTTCAGAGTACCCACCCTTTTTGGAATCCTTGGAGGGGGTGCTGGAGAGCGCTCCCGCTGGGGATTCCATTGTTCTGTTGGGGGACTTCAATGCTCACGTGGGCAATGACAGTGAGACCTGGAAGGGCGTGATTGGGAGGAACGGACCCCCCGATCAGAACCCGAGCGGTGTTCTGTTATTGGACTTCTGTGCTCGTCATGGATTGTCCATAACGAACACCATGTTCAAGCATAAGGGTGTCCACACGTGCACTTGGCACCAGGACACCCTAGGTCGCAGTTCGATGATCTTTGTGGTTCGTGTCATCGGACTTGCGGCCACATGTCTTGGACACTCGGGTGAAGAGAGGGGCGGAGCTGTCAACTGATCACCACCTGGTGGTGAGTTGGCTCCGATGGTGGGGGAAGATGCCGGTCCGACGTGGCAGGCCCAAACGTATTGTGAGGGTCTGCTGGGAACGTCTGGCAGAATCCCCTGTCAGAAGGAGTTTCAACTCCCACCTCCGACAGAACTTTGCTCATGTTCCGGGGGAGGCTGGGGAGATCGAGTCCGAGTGGACCATGTTCCACGCCTCCATTGCTGAGGCGGCCGACCGGAGCTGTGGCCTGTCGTGGCGGCAATCCCCGAACCCGTTGGTCGACACCAACGGTGAGGGATGCCGTCAAGCTGAAGAAGGAGTCCTATTGGGCCTTTTTGGCCTGTGGGACTCCTGAGGCAGCTGATGGGTACCGGCTGGCCAAGCGGAATGCAGCTCTGGTGGTCGCTGAAGCAAAAACTCGGGTATGGGAGGAGTTCGGTGAGGCCATGGAGAAAGACTTCCGGACGGCTTCGAGGAAATTCTGGTCCACCATCCGACGTCTCAGGAGAGGAAAGCAGTGCACCACCAACACTGTGTATCGTGGGGATGGGGCGCTGCTGACATCGACTCGGGACGTTGTGAGTCGGTGGGGAGAATACTTCGAAGACCTCCTCAATTCCACCGACACGCCTTCCCATGAGGAAGCATAGTGTGGGTTCTCTGAGGCGGGCTCTCCTATCTCTGGGTTTGAGGTCACCGAGGTAGTTAAAAAGCTCCTCGGTGGCAGGGCCCCGGGGGTGGATGAGATTCGCCCGGAGTTCCTAAAGGCTCTGGATGTTGTGGGGCTGTCCTGGCTGACACGCCTCTGCAACATCGCGTGGACATCGGGGACAGTGCCTCTGGATTGGCAGACTGGGGTGGTGGTCCCCCTTTTTAAGAAGAGGGACCGGAGGGTGTGTTCCAACTACAGGGGGATCACACTGCTCAGCCTCCCTGGTAAGGTCTATTCAGGGGTGCTGGAGAGGAGGTTCCGTCGGGAAGTCGAATCTCAGATTCAGGAGGAGCAGTGTGGTTTTCGTCCTGGCCGTGGAACAGTGGACCAGCTCTACACCCTCGGCAGGGTCCTCGAGGGTGCATGGGAGTTCGCCCAACCAGTCTACATGTGTTTTGTGGACTTGGAGAAGGCGTTCGACCGTGTCCCTCGGGGAGTCCTCTGGAGGGTGCTTCAGGAGTATGGGGTACCGAACCCCCTGATACGGGGTGTACAACCGGAGTCAGAGTTTGGTCCGCATATCCGGCAGTAAGTCGGACTCGTTCCCGGTGAAGGTTGGACTCCGCCAAGGCTGCCCTTTGTCGCCGATTCTGTTCATAACTTTTATGGACAGAATTTCTAGGCGTAGCCAAGGCGTAGAGGGGGTCCGGTTTGGTGGCCTCAGTATTGCATCTCTGCTTTTTGCTGATGATGTGGTTCTGTTGGCTTCATCAAACCGTGAGCTCCAACTCTCACTGGAGCAGTTCGCAGCCGAGTGTGAAGCGGCTGGGATGAGAATCAGCACCTCCAAATCTGAGACCATGGTCCTCAGTCGGAAAAGGGTGGCGTGCCCTCTCCGGGTCGGGGATGAGATCCTGCCCCAAGTGGAGGAGTTCAAGTATCTTGGGGTCTTGTTCACGAGTGAGGGAAGAATGGAACGGGAGATCGACAGGCGGATCGGTGCAGCGTCTGCAGTGATTCGGACTTTGTATCGGTCCGTTGTGGTAAAGAAGGAGCTAAGCCGAAAGGCGAAGCTCTCAATTTACCGGTCGATCTTCGTTCCTACCCTCACCTATGGTCATGAGCTGTGGGTCGTGACCGAAAGAACGAGATCCCGGATACAAGCGGCCGAAATGAGTTTCCTCCGCAGGGTGTCCGGGCTCTCCCTTAGAGAGAGGGTGAGAAGCTCGGTCATCCGGGAGGATCTCAGAGTAGAGCCGCTGCTCCTCCGCATTGAGAGGAGCCAGATGAGGTGGCTGGGGCATCTGATTTGGATGCCTCCCCGGTGAGGTGTTCCGGGCACGTCCCACCGGGAGGAGATCCCGGGGACGACCCAGGACACGCCGGAGAGACTACGTCCTTCGGCTGGCCTGGGGACGCCTCGGGATCCCTCCGGAAGTGCTGGATGAAGTGGCTGGGGAGAGGGAAGTCTGGGGGTCCCTGCTAAAGCTACTGCCCCCGCGACCCGACCCGGATAAGCGGTAGAAAATGGATGGATGGCATGCGCAACAGTACTCCTATGGTGTCTTAAAGGCCAGTACACAAAAAGCTCAAGGACTTACAGTGGGGCAAAAAAGTATTTAGTCAGCCACCAATTGTGCAAGTTCTCCCACTTAAAAAGATGAGAGAGGCCTGTAATTTTCATCATAGGTATACCTCACCTATGAGACACAAAATGAGGAAAATCCAGAAAATCACATTGTCTGATTTTTAAGAATTTAGTAGCAAATTATGGTGGAAACTAAGTATTTGGTCAACAACAAAGGTTTATCTCAGTACTTTGTTATATACTCTTTGTTGGCAATGACCGAGGTCTTCACGAGGTTTTCACACACTGTTGCTGGTGTTTTGGCCCATTCCTCCGTGGAGATCTCCTTCAGAGCAGTGATGTTTTGGGGCTGTCGCTGGGCAACACAGACTTTCAACTCCCCCCTAAGATTTTCTATAGGGTTGAGATCTGGAGACTGGCTAGGCCACTCCAAGACCTTGAAATGCTTCTTACGAAGCCACTCCTTTGTTGCCCGTGCAGTGTGTTTGGGATCATTGTCGTGCTGAAAGACCCAGCCATGTTTCATCTTCAATGCCCTTGCTGACTGAAGGAGTTTTTCACTCAAAATCTCACAATACATGGCCCCATTCATTCTTTCCTTTACACGGATCAGTCGTCCTGGTCCCGTTGCAGGAAAAACAGCCCCAAAGCATGCATGTTCTTTATGCAACTCAGCATTCTTTCTCCTCCGGACATGACAAGTTGAGTTTTTACCAAAAAGTTATATTTTGGTTTCATCTGACCATATGACATTCTCCCAATTCTCTTCTATATCATCCAAATGTTCTCGAGCAAACTTCATACGGGCCTGGACATGTACTGGCTTAAGCAGGGGGACACGCCTGGCACTGCAGGATTAGAGTCCCTGGCGGCGTAGTGTGTTACTGATGGTAGCCTTTGTTACTTTGGTCTGAGCGCGCTGCAGGTCATTCTCTTGGTCCCACCGTGTAGTTCTGGGATTTTTGCTCACCGTTCTTGTGATAATTTTTTTGTCCTGTTCGGCTGTTAGGTCAAGCAGAATGGAGGATCTGTATCCCTTTTATGCCGGAATAGTTTTACTGTGTCACAGCAGAGTTTTTAAGCTTCGGCTGTGGTTTCTTAGTATTATAATTGATGTTTATTGAGAGTTTCAATAGCACTCACCATACGTAAATTGAAACATTTACAGTTAATCCATATGATCGGTATCGGCAGTGATCGGCAGATCTCACTCATGGACTGGAATCGGAATCGGCAGCAAAAAACTGATCAGAGCACACCTTTAATTATACATAGTGTGCACAGCATCAAGACAATAGATAAAGCATTGTTGGAATGTCAATGCTAAATAATACAGCATAACAACGCTAAATACAAAATAATCACTAAACCATTATATCATTCATATACGGGATAAATACAAGTTCGGACAGGGCCAACACAACCACTCAAAAAGGCTTAACATCTGCCCCTGTTTGTATTTGTTCCCTCCTATATTTTTATGTGTAGGCCTTAACTGTACATTAGGCTAGATTGGTATGTATGCATTTTTGTTTCATGAAAGCTTGACTGTGGGTAGTGTGATGAGCAGTGGGCTTCTGGTCATGTTTGCTGTATTTCCACACTACCTCGGGATTTACCTGGTGTAGTTGCTTTTGTTTATTTAAGCTTGTTCGTCTGCAGGTCAAAAGAGTCTTCGTTTTACTAGTGCACACAATATTGCACGGAGGAAAAGACTACATGATTGCCATAGTAGCTGTTAGGGAAATCGAAACTAACAATGTAAATTACTGTTTTATTGTACGATACTTTTTTTTATTTTTTTATATCACACTATAGTATGTATCATGTCTATTGTACCTTCTGCCATCTAATGGAAGAGCATTTAACTACACTCTGGCATAGATTGATGCCCAAAAATTTATTTGTAATGAATAATCATTTTCAAACAAATTCAGTAAAATTAAAACATTTCCCGTGGCACCTCATTTGTCTCCGATGGCACAATAATGTGCCACGGCACTTTGTTTGGGACTCACTGATTTGTGGTATGTACAGCAACACAATATCGGAACATGCATATACTAATCTGTTGTTGTCCTTTTAAAAGAAAATGGAAACGACTGGAGTTAAAGTTCTGGAGACTGCCGAAGACATCCAAGAGCGCCGGCAACAAGTACTGGATCGCTACAGGCGCTTCAAAGATCTGTCTATTATGCGGCGTCAGAAGCTGGAAGACTCCTACCGTTTTCAGTTCTTCCGCCGCGATGCAGATGAGCTGGAGAAATGGATTCAGGAGAAGTTGCAAATTGCCTCTGATGAGAACTACAAGGACCCCTCTAACCTGCAGGTTCGCCTTTCTGTTTTTATGCAGATTAATTAATCTATTCCATCCTTATCACACGTTGGTGTTAAACACTAGGGGTTCCACATGTTAACCCAAAAAATTCCTTCATTATGTAGGTGAGCTAGAACAACAAAGAGTGCCTGGCATTTGTGATTTTTCCTGATATCAATTACCGTAGTTTCTCGTGTATAATACGCACCCATGTATAATAGGCACCCCCAAAGTTGACCCCAAAGTTCTGGAAAACCCTTCGACCCATGTATAATGCATTTTCACAATGCATGATTTTTGCTTCTATCCATATGATCAAAACATGAAATATCTGTATATTAAAAATTGTATTTATTTATTTATTTTTTTTAAATCTGAAGTTAAGCACTTTATTTGAACACGTAATACTTGTTTTATTTACTTGCTCTTATTTTGAAATACACAGCCCTACTTTTATTTAGTAAATTAGAAAATACACAGTTGTGCTCATATGTTTGATTACCCAGGCAGAATTTGTAAGATGGGTAGAATTCTTTAAAGAAAACATGAAGGACCAGGTAGACCACTTTTAACTTTTATTTTAATGCGATTCAAATTAAACGGTCAAGCATTTAAAAAAAGAATTATAATTAAACAAAACATAACCATAAATAAATTAATGATGGTTGTTGTTCAGTCATCAGTCATATTTAATAATAATTAAAAAAAACTATATTTCACAAATTCTGCCAGGGTATGTAAAGTTATGAGCACAACTGTACCTATATGGAGTCATACGTACCCTTGTCATATTGGAATGAAAGTGTACAACTTTTTCATAACCATTAGATGGCGGCATGCATTTCTAAAATGTGAAAGTTTTTCCATTACCCATGTATAATGTGCACTATTGACTTTTGACAATTTTTTGGGGGAAAAATGCGCATTATACACGACAAATTACGGTAACTTTTCTAACAATTCACAATTTCTACAACCCCAATTCCAATGAAGTTGGAATTTTGTGTTAAACATAAATAAAAACAGAATACAATGATTTGCAAATCATGTTCAACCTATATTTAATTGAATACACTACAAAGATGAGATGGTTAATGTTCAAACTGATAAACTTTATTATTCTTAGCAAATAATCATTACCTTAGAATTTTATGGCTGCAAAACATTCCAAAAAAGCTGGGACAGGGTCATGTTTTCCACGGTGTTACATTACCTTTTCTTTTAACAACATTCAATAAACGTTTGGGAACTGAGGTCTCTAATTGTTGAAGCTTTGTAGGTGGAATTCTTTCCCATTCTTGCTTGATGTACAGCTTCAGCTGTTCAACAGTCCGGGGTCTCCTTTATCGTATTTTACGCTTCATAATGCGCCACACATTTTCAATGGGAGACAGGTCTGAACTGCAGGCAGGCCAGTCTAGTACCCACACTCTTACGACGAAGCCACGCTTTTGTAACACGTGCAGAATGTGGTTTGGCATTGTCTTGCTGAATTAAGCAGGGGCGTCCATGAAAAAGATGTTGCTTGGATGGAAGCATATGTTTCTCCAAAACCTGTATGTACCTTTCAGCATTAATGGTGCCTTCACAGATGTGTAAGTTACACGTGCCATTGGCACTAACACAGCCCCATACCATCACAGATGCTGGCCTTTGAACTTTGCGTCCATAACAGTCCGCATGGTTCTTTTCCTATTTGGCCTCCGCGGAGGACACGACATCCACAATTTCCCAAAACAATTTGAAATGTAGACTCGTCAGGCCACAGAACACTTTTCCACTTTGCATCAGTTAATCTTAGATGAGCTAGGGCCCAGAGAAGCTGGTGGAGTTTCTGGGTGTTGTTGATAAATGGGTTTTGCGTTGCATAGTAGAGTTTCAAATTGCACTTACGGATGTAGCGCCAAACTGTATTTACTGACATTGGTTTTCTGAAGTGTTCCTGAGCCCATGTGGTGATATCCTTTACACATTGATGTCGGTTTTTAATGCAGTGCCGCCTGAGGGATCGAAGGTCACGGGCATTCAATGTCGGTTTTCGGCCTTGCCGCTTGCATGCAGTGATTTCTCCAGATTCTCTAAACCTTTTGATGATGATATGGACCGTCGATGATGAAATCCCTAAATTCCTTGCATTGAGGAACATTATTTGACTATTTTGTCACGTACTTGTTGACAAAGAGGTGAACCCCCATCTTTGCTTATGAATGACTGAGGAATTCAGGGAAGCTCCTTTTATACCCAATCATGGCACCCACCTATTCCCAATTAGCCTGTTCACCTGTGGGATGTTCCAAACAGGTGGATGATGAGATGAAGAAGAAGATCATCTTTTATTGTCATGAACATGCATGCATGCACACGAAATTGGTTCTCTGCATTTAACCCATCACAGTGAACACATACACATGTTAGTGGAACACACTGGAGCAGGGGGCAGCTGAAGCGCCCGGGGAGCATTTCGGGGTATCCATGTCTTGCTCAAGGACACCACAGCCGTGAGTCCGGGGGATGTTGGCGGATGGTTCGGTCGGGGTCTTGAAACTGGGTCCCCACGGTGGCAGGCGATGATCTTAACCATTGGGCCACGGCTGACTTGTGTTGGCAACTTATTCACTTGGAAGTCGGGACCGATGACCGATTCTGTGTTCGGAATCATTCATAGTCGCCTCGTCCCTCATCACGATGAAGGGATTTTTAACAATATGATTTGCTAACTTATGATTATTTGCTAAAAACAATAAAGTTTATGAGTTTGAACATTAAATATCTTGTCTTTGTAGTGTATTCAATTAAATATAGGTTCAGCATGATTTTCAAATCATTGGATTCTGTTTTTGTTTAACACAACGTCCCAACTTCATTGGAATTGGGGTTGTACAATTATTTATCATCTGTATATATTTTAGACTTTTAGACAGTTACTTTATTTTTATTGAGATGCTCATAGCCTAGCCCTTTTATTTTGCAAGGCCAACAGGTTCCCGAGCTTCCGGCCAATGGTTAAAAACCACTAGCAGCTACTGTGTGTTCTTTTTCAAGTAAGAAGAAACGTCATGTAACCGGAATTACTCTACTTTCAGCCCAACCACACCAAAACAAATAGAAAAATGTACATAAATGGAGTAGGGTATGAGGGTTGAACAATCCATCCATTCATTTTCTTCCGTAGGGTCGGGTTCTAGTGTCAAAAGCTTAAGCAGGGAAGCCCAGACTTCCCTCTCCCTAGCCACTTTGTCTAGCTCTTCTGGGGAATCCCACGGCGTTCGCAGGTCAACTGGGAGACATAGTCTTTCCAGCGTGTCCTGGGTCATCCTCAGGACCTCCTCCCAATGGAACATGCCCGGATCACCTCACCAGGGAGGCGTCCAGGGGGGCATCCTAAAAAGGAGCAGCAGCTCATCTCGGAGGCCCTCCTTGTAGAAATCTTTAAAAAGTCATGGAAAAATAATTGCTGAAAGGGGTATGAACTCTGATTATTTGACACAAAAGCACAATAGTCGAAAGATGTTGCGCAAAACTAGACCTAATCAGTACGCCCACATTAGTCACCATTATTTGACGAGTATTCTAGCCGGTGGTAACTCAGTGAACTATATTGTTGTATTAATGCAATCTTCTGTTCATCCAACCTTTTCTTAGGGTAAGCTGCAGAAACATCAAGCTTTTGAGGCTGAAGTTCAGGCGAATGCTGGCGCCATAATCAAACTGAACGAAACTGGAAACCTGATGATCAATGAAGGCCATTTTGCCTCGGAGACCATTAGAGTAAGACCTGATGATGGTTATTAAGATATTGTGGACATTGTCTGTGTCCACGATGGGCTGGACAGGTGGACTTGATGGTGTATGTGGGGTGGGGGCGGTGTTTAGAAATCCCACTGATTCCCTAAGTTTTTTTTTTTTAAACATGTTCTTTTAATACTTTAATCTTACGCAGTCCTACACGCCTTACCGGACACAACAGAGACCAATATTTTCAAGTATTAATATGGCTGAGTATCTAATGGTAGGTCTTGAGTTGATGTGAATACACTATTACTTTTGAATGCTGTGGAACTCTCATCTTTCAGTCATATTTGATGAAAATTTAGATAAAGCATTTTAAATAACCTATCCGTGCAGTTCCTATTTTGTGCAGCTTTCTTTGACAGCAGTGTTTAAATTATCCTCTCTGAACACCGGACTAGATCCGACTCGAGGAGCTGCGGCGCCTATGGGATCTTCTGCTGCTGAGAACCAAGGAGAAGGGAATGCATCTCCTGCAGGCCCAAAAGCTTGTCCAATACATCCGTGAGTGTGAAGATACCTTGGGCTGGATCAGTGATAAGGTACAATTTCATGAGTTGTCTTTATCAAGAGTGGTGGAGTGTGTGATTGAGACAGACCCTAGCAATGTTTTTTTTCTTGCTGTTGTGTTATTTTATAAGAGGATAATTCTTGTCTTGCTTTTCTATGCTCGACTGAGCAAACCTTGCAACCAATCCTACTTGTAGACCCTTTTTCTTATTGAGATTCATTTCCTAAATGTGTTTTGTGTGTGTGTGATTTCTCTGGATTGAAATATGTGCCAGCAGGAACTGAATTTAAATCATTTTGAATTAGAATTTCTACACTTGAATAATTGCATTCAAAAACTGAATTTGAAAAACAGAATTTGAATTGTTATTGTTTAATTTAAAGCATTGCATAAAAACTAAATCTGAGAAGTATAATTTAAAATTGAATTTATTAGTTTGGAACTGCAGTCCAATAAACTTGAAAGTGAATGTAAGAATTTATATATTTTAGATTTATTTTCACGTTCCATTTGTTCATATCAGATTCAGTTCGACAAATTCAATTCCAAATTATCTGTGACAGATATCCGGGGAGTGTAAGGAATGGCAATCACAGATCTCATCTTCGGACAATCAGCTACTTTGTTTTTTATCACGTGACATCGGTACTCTCCGGAAAGTCAAATCTTCTAACCAGCTACAGTATAACCTTTAAACCACCTTTCCTTAACCTTTGTGAAATTCATCATACGGTCAGAAATAGATAAAAAGGTGCTTCCTTTCGAACATAAGAGAGGACATATCACACCGACGTGACTAAGTGAAAGATGACTTAATGACTTCCCCCCCCCCCAACGTAACGTCATCCAGGCATTGAACTCCATGCTTTAGGCTTTACTGACACCTAGGGGTAGAAACACCACATCTCGATACAGACAGCACTGTTTCAAATGAATTTAGTGGGGTTGACATGAATGAATGTAGTCCAGCCCTTATGCATTTCTTGTCCATTTTGCTCTGGACATTTTTGGGATTTTGATGTTTTCCACCAAAAAGAAAACTGTTGAAGTCAAAGCTTAGAGGGCTGACATTTTGCCACACAGTTTTGAACATGTTACATTTTAAAACCATGGCGCAATTTCCAAGTTATTAGAAATAAAAGATAAGCAAAAAATGTAAAAAAATAAATAAAATCATGGTTTGCAAAAAAAGAATAGTTTCGTCTCTGGTTCCATTTGGTAGTTTAGGGGTGTAAATATACACCAAACACACCCGAATACTTGGATTCATTCAGTATTCATAGGAAAAGCATTATAACTCATCAGGTTTACAGTATATTGAAAAATGTTACTTATAATGGGAATCAATGGTGCCATAGAATGGGGTAATAGTGTATAGTCAATGTTTAGCTCCTTTTAGTACATAACAGTTCTGAGGACCGGGATTCAAATCCCGCCCTGCCTGTGTGGAGTTTGCATGTTCTCACCGTGCCTGTGTGGGTTTTCTCCGGGTACTCTGGTTTCCTCCCACATACCAAAAACATGCGTGAGGATAAGTGGGTGGATGGACTTTCAAGTTTATTGGACTTCAATTCCAAACTCCATCCATCCATTTTCTGAGCCGCTTCTCCTCACGCAGGTCGCGGGCGTGCTGGAGCCTATCCCAGCTGTCATCGGGCAGGAGGCGGGGTACACCCTGAACTGGTTGCCAGCCAATCGCAGGGCACATAGAAACAAACCAATTCCAAACTAAGAAATTCAATTTCAAATGATACTATTCAGATTCAGTTTTTAAATGCAATGTTTCAAATTAAACAATACAAATTCAAATTGGTTTTCAAATTCAGTTTTTGAATGCAATTATTCAAGTGTAGAAATTCAAATATAAATAATTCAAATTCAGTTCCTGCTGGCACATAGTTTAACCCATAGATTTCGTTTAACTTTTTTGATATATGAATACAATATGCAGTTTGTTGCATTTTGTTGCTCCACAGGAGGCTATAGCGACATCAGAAGAGCTAGGCCAGGACCTGGAACATGTGGAGCTTCTGCAGAAGAAGTTTGAGGAATTCCAGACAGACTTGGCAGCACACGAAGAACGAGTCAATGAAGTGAATCAGCTGGCAGCCAAGCTGAGACAAGAAGACCATCCTGAGGTTGAACTAATTGTTTCCAAGCAGGATGATGTAAATGCTGCCTGGCAGCGACTGAAGGGCCTTGCTCAGCAGAGACAAGGGAAGCTGTTTGGAGCTGCTGAGGTGCAGCGTTTTAACAGGTAAACAATGTCTGTGTAAGGTAAACAAGTGTCTGTGTAGGTTCATGTTTAATGCGTCATTTTCAAAATGGATTCCAATGTCTTTGGTGGTTATGATATTAGGCTCTAGGGCTTTTGAACCTTATGACTATGAACCTTTGTATTCGATTTTAACAGGGATGTAGATGAGACCATCAGTTGGATTAAGGAGAAGGAGCAACTTATGGCCTCTGATGACTTTGGACGTGATCTGGCCAGTGTACAGGCTCTCTTGCGTAAACATGAGGGTCTAGAGAGAGACTTGGCTGCGCTGGAAGATAAGGCAAGAATATAGATAGTTTATATAACTGAAACAAGATATTTACATACATTATATAATAAGACATGGTTTTTTTTGTCTCACTGGCTGACATGAAATCTTTCATTTTTGAGCACAGGATTACCAAAATTATTTCTACAGTCCCCTCCAAAGGTATTGGGACAGCAAGATCAAGTCCTTTGTTTCTGTTGTATACTGAAGACATTTGGGTTTCAGATCAAAAGATGACTATAAGACAAAAGTTCAGAATTCCAGCTTTTATTTCATGGTATTTACATCTAGATGTGTTCCAACAATTCAGGACTGAACACCTTTTGTTTAAAGCCACCCACCTTTTGAGTGAGCAAAAGCATTGGAATAGACATAAAATTTATTTGGTGGCATAACCCCTACTTGCAATAACTGCACTTCACCAGACTGTTGCATTCATTTGAAATGCTTTTCCAGAACTTTACTGCAGCCCCTTTCAGTTCTAGTTTGTTTCTGGGGGTTTCTCCCTTCAGTCTCCTCTTCAGGAGGTAAAATCCATGCCCTATTGGGTTATGGCCCGGTGATTGACTTGGCCAATCCAAGACATTTCAGTTTTTCCCTCTGATGAAATCCTTTGTTGTGTTGGCAGTGTGTTTTTGGTCATTGTCTGGTTGCCTGATGAAGCTTTTCTGATTAGTTTGGATGCATTTTGCTGTAAATTGCCAGACAAAATGATTTTGTACACTTCAGAATTCATTCTGCTGCCACCATCATGAGTCACATCATCAATAAAGACTAGTGAGCCCATTCCAGAAGCAGACATGCAAGCCAAAGCCATGACATTACCTCCATGCTTCACAGATGAGCTTGTGTGTTTTGGATCATAAGCAGATCCTTTCTGTCTCCATTATTTGGCCTTTCCATCACTTTGGTAGAGGTTAAGCTTGGTCTCATCAGTTCATAAAAGTGTATTCCAAAACCTTTGTGGCTCATCTCTGTACTTCTTTGCAAAATCCAATCTGGCATCCCAATTCTTTTTGCTGATGAGTGGTTTGCATCTTGTGGTATGGCCTGTATAATTATTGTCTCGAAGTCTTCTTCGAACAGTGGATTGTGATACTTTCACCCCTGCCCTGTGGAGTTTGGCAGTGATGTCACTGACTGTTGTCTTTGGGTGGTTCTTCACAGCTCTTACAATGTTTCTGTCATCAACTGCTGCCTTGGCCGACCTGTTCGATGTCTGTTGCACAGTACAGTACAGGAGTTTCTTTATTTTTCAGGACATTCCTAATCGTTATGACCTATGTTCGTGCAATAGCTCTGATCGATTTTCCCTCTTCTCTCAGCTTAAAAATGGTTTGCTTTTCTCCCATGGACAGCTTTCTGGTCTTCATGTTTGCTTAACAGCAAATTCAGTTTTTCACAGCTGAAACCCAAAGCCAAAAACAAGCACTATTTAATATTTAAGCAATCAATCCACAAGGCAACACCTGAGCAACTAGAAACACCCATCAGTGACATGCTCCAATAATTTTTCTCACTTGAAAAGTGGGTGGGTTCAAACAAAGGTGCTCTGTCCTGAATTGTTTAACACATCTATATGTAAATACCATGAAATAAAAGCTGGAATTCTGAACTTTTCTCTCAAATCTGTCTTTTGATCTGAAGCCAAAATGTCTTCAGTACACAACAAAAAAAAGGTACCGACCTTGCCGTTCCAATACTTGGGGAGGGGACGGTATTTGCTAAATGTCAGAACAATGAGAGGAAGTTTTCAGTCAATTTTTCATTATTTTCTTCAACGTATCTGGTACCATTGCTTTCAAACTGTATGACTTGAGTCAAACGTTTTGGATATCCTTCCACAAGCTTCTCACAATAGTTGACAGGGATTTTTGCCCATTCCTCCTAACAGAACAGGTGTAACTGAGCCAAGGTTTGTAGGTCGCCTTGCTCTCATGTATGCCTTTTTAGGTCTTCCCATAAATTCGAGATCAGGCAAAGCCCTGCTGGTCACTCTAAAACATTGACTTAATCCCTAAGCCACCAGTTTGGCAGTATGCTTCAGGTCATTTGGAAGACCCATTTGCGCCCAAGCTTTAACTTCTTGGCTGATGTCTTAAGATGTTGCTTCAGTATTTCTACATAATGTTCTTTCCTTGTGTTGCCATCTATTTTGTGACGTGCACCAGTCCCATCTGTGGCTCAACTACTCTACTACATGATCCTGCCACCCCTGTATTTCAAATTTGGGATTGTGTTCTCAGGCTTTCAAATTTCCCTTATTTTCCTCCAAGTGTAATGATGCTCATTATGGCCAAACAGTTCAATTTAGTTTCGTCAGACCACAAGACATGTCTTGAAAAATTAAGGCCCTTTTCCCTGTGTGCATTTGTAAACGAATATCTTTTTTATTTTGATTTTGGACTAATGGCTTCCTGGCAGAGTGGCCTTTCAGTCCATGTAAGTACAGCACTCGTTTCACTGTGGATAATGAGGCACTCTTATAAGCTTCAGCAAGCGTCTTCACAAGGTCGTTTGCTTTTGGTCTTGGGTTGATATGTACGTTTCTGGCCAAGGCACATTCATCTTTGGGATACAGAACCCATCTCCTTCCTGAGCGGTACAATGGCTGGACATTCCCATGGTGCTTTTACTGGAGTATAATTGTTTGAACAGATTAATCTGGCACCTTCTGCCATCTGGAAATTGAACTCAAGGATGAAACACACTTGTGGAAGTACACAATTCTCTTCTTGATAGCTTGGTTGATTTATTTGGACTTTCCCATGATGTTGCACAAATGAGCAGTTCGTTTCAGGTGTGCCTATTTCAAATCCATCTACAAGTGTGTCTCTAACTCAAATGTTGTCAGTAAACCTATTAGAAGCTTCCAAAGAAATTACATCTTCAAGGTTTTCCCAAACTGTTTAAAGGTGTAGTAATCTTATGTATGTAAACGTCTGACTTTAAAGAAAGTAACAAGACATTGCCTAAAAGAATCCTTCTCTCATTATTCTTGCATTTAGCAGATAGAAATATTTTTTCTTAATTCTAATTGACCTAAAACAGGAAAGATTTAGCCTTATTTCATGTCAGACAATGAGAAAATAAGCGTTTTTTTTATGTAATGTATGGAAATATCTGGATTGAGTTGTATATTAGAATAGAATATGTCAGACAACTGTTTGTGACATATTTCGTAATGTGTTCCATCAGGTCAACACACTAGGTGGTGTTGCAGAGCATCTGCAACAAACGCATCCACAAAATGCTTCCCAGATCCACCTAAAGAAAGATGAACTGGTCACAAATTGGGAGCGGATTCGAAGTCTGGCTGCTGAGCGTCATACACGTCTGAATGACGCATACCGGTATAATACCACGGCATTGCTGGAATTGTTTGAATTCATAGACAGCCATTGAAACTAATGTAAATCTTGAACAAGCATTCAGATTGCTATTGTGTAGAATTGTTATAGTCTCCGTGTGTGTGTATATATACACTGTAATAGGATTTTAGTTAAACGAATACAAATATGACATTTTTGGGGTGCCTTTCAGGGCACTCAGTCACCTTACAACACACATAAAAATTACAATTAGGAATCCCCAAAAAATAGAAGTAATAAAATGTGTAAAAGTCAGAAGGAGAATTTTTAGGTAGGACTTAAAACTGTATTCGCCACACTTGATATTAGCTGAAAGGTTGGGACAGCAAAGAGCATAACGAGTCTGGAAGTACAGTGCGGCGCATGGAGGAAGAAGAGTGGAAAGGACCAAAGTGATTGATGAGGGCAGAGAGATAAGCAGGGTTACGGAGAGACTTAAAGGTGAGGAGAAGGACGTTTTCAATTTGGGTGATGTGTTCTGGTGATGATGCAGGTGGAGGAGTACTGGACCAGTTGAAGTTTTTGTCAGTGTTTGAGCGGTTGACCAGCAAAGACAGAGTTGGAATCAGAGTTTTAAGTTTTGCAATTAAGTTTTTGCATATGTTGTTTCTCTCCTTAGATATTTATTTCAGATAGGTGTAATATTTTCCCTTTGAACCTAATTGAAGGAAAATATTTTAGGCGAATGTTCCATATAATCAAGTCACAGTTTTTAAGCATAATGCTAAAAAAGAAGGCTATTTCTGCTGATGAAAAGCATGAAATATAGGGAGGGATGCAACAGTAGTCACAATATTGTGATATTCCAAAATTAAAAGTGCCTGGATCTCTCAGTTGTCTTGTCTCGGCATACAATAATGAGCGGTTGTGCTTAAAATTTAGTTTTGCAACGGCTATGTGAAGCCCCGCTGTTTAGCCAGAATGCTAGTGTACTTCGCTTCCTCATTTGAGGGTAAACGCACCCGATTGGATGCGTAACAGGCGGCGATGTGGTTACATCACAAGAAATACACTGATTGGCTGACTGGCCGAAGTAACCGTGTGGGTATGTCACAAGAAATACACTGATTGGCTGATTGGTTCATGTAACTGAAAGGCTGCATTGGAAGGGATGCAGAAGCATTGCAACTTGCAAACAATCAGAATCACAATCATCTTTATTTGCCAAGTATGTCCAAGAAACAAAAGGAATTTGTCTCCGGTAATTGGAGCCGCTCTAGTACGACAACAGACAGTCAATTGACAGAGAACACTTTTGAAACATAAAGACATTGACAAAAAAACAGTCACTGAGCAATAAATGGATGCTAGTTATCTGGTAATGCCGGTAAATTTTTTTTTTTGACAATTGTGCAAAAGATGCAGAGTCCTCTAGCACTTAGAGCAGTTCTAATGACTAATATTACAATGGTCTGGTGCAGTGACCATTGCGCAAAGGGCGCTGAGACGTCAAGGAATGTTATGCGGTTTAAAGTGACTTTTAGTGCGATAATCTGGGACAATGTTGATTGTGCAAATGTTGCAGATACTGCTCAGTCAGTGTGCAAATGGGGCAGATGCTACTCTGGCATGAGTGGCCAGTATTGGTCAACACCAGATATGCAAATAGTGCACCGTGGCGAGACAACTACAGTGAGTTCACGAGTAATATATAATTGGCCCGACAGAAATGTGACAACAAACTCAAGTTGCAATGGAATTGTAGGTTAGGTGTTTAAGAAGTTGATTGCAAGAGGGAAGAAGGTGTTGGAATGTTTTCTGGTTTGCATTGATCGGTAGCGCCTACCTGAGGGAAGGAGCTGGAAGAGCTGGTGACCGGGATGTGGAGGTTCCGAGAGGATTTTGCACGCTCTTGTCTTAGTTCTGGCAGCGTGCAAGTCCTCAAGTGTGGGAAGGGGGGGTACTGACAATCCTTTCAGCAGAAGAAGAAGAATCACCACCTTTTATTGTCATGAACATGCATGCATGCATGCACGCGAAATTTGTTCTCTGCATTTAACCCATCACAGTGAACACATACACGCTAGTGGAACACACTGGAGCAGGGGGCAGCTGAAGCGCCCGGGGAGCATTTCGGGGTATCAGTGTCTTGCTCAAGGACACCACAGCCGTGAGTCCGGGGGATGTTGGCGGATGGTCCAGTCGGGGTCTTGAACCTAGGTCCCCCACAGTGGCAGGCGTTGATCTTAACCATTGGGCCACGGATTGGTGTTTTGCGACATCAAGAGAGTTAGCTGTTCGCTGTAGCTCATAGGTAGCTTGAGCGGCTGAAAAGACCATGCAACAAGCATTCCCCTTTCCCGAACAGCGGAAAACAGCAAGGTTGGGCAACAATGAGGACACTTGATTTGGGCTAGTAGCTGCTAGCATGATGACGGAAAAGCTTTGAGGTTCCCATAATTCATCATGACATGCAAATTTGAATTATTACTGTTAAACAAATGTATTATTAGGTTATTCCTTGTTAATAGTAAATGATTATTTATTCCTTATTAAAGTGTACACGCGTGCGTCGGCCGTCAATGTTCAACATGTTATGCATGTGACGTTATTTCAGTAGTTTTACTTTTGTTAAAAAGTCTTTCAGTCAGAAACCGAAAATTTACTTTTGGGTTATCTTCGGCTGAAACATTTCGACAGCCGAAATTTCGGTGCATCACTAGTATGATAATAATCTGATTGCAGAGTTAATAAATACTATTATCACATGACAATGCCCTGAAAATGTGAATACCTCTTGTTAGCAACTGAGAATGGGCAGAATCCCATGTAAGATGTGGCATCAGATATACAGTGCTGTGAAAAGGTATTGGCCCCCTTCTCAAATTCTTATATTGTTGTATAGTTTCACAACTTTGTTTAAAATCAACAAAAAAATGTAAATATCAGACAAGTATAATCCAAGTGAATTTAAAATAAAAACAGTATTCAACTAGAAGGTGCAATTCCCGGAGAAATTGCGTGTGAATGCTCCAATGCTGAATGCAATCATGCTCTTGAATGAGCTGAACATGTAGAAGTTGGAACGGTGGGAATTGGTTGAGAAATAAGGAAACTGTAGCTAAAAATGTATAATTTGTCTTATTGTGGCTAAAATGCGGGTATTTTAGTGTTCCACAGTACAGAGTTTGGGTAATGTGGGGAATGTGGAAAACATGTAGTAAGTGGAATGGTTTGAATTGGTGAAGTGTGGAAGCAGGGGGGAAGAAGGCAGAATAGAGTGGAATGGGGGGGAATGTGGGTGTTTTAACAGTGAAATGTGTGTGAAAAATGTGGAATGTGGGTAATATGTGAATGTGGGGAATGCGGGAATGGGTGTTGAAGAATTTCTGAATTAGCTGAATGTTTTAAAAATGAAAGAGAATGATGTGAAAGTATTTTGTTGAAAGTGTCATTGGGAATGAATGGGAATTATTTGGGTGTAAAATGTGGAATTGTGGGTAATGTGAAAATATTGCGGCTTTAATGAGTAATAGCACACGTCGAAGTTGGAATGGAGTGAATCGGATGTAAAATGGCGAAGGAGAAGCCCGTCAAAAAACGCGGCGGAATAATAAAAAGAAAAATAAAGGTAGAATAACGTGTGCATTCACACAATTACCTGGCCCTGTGTGGAGAAAGTAATTTACCACAACCCGTTAAATCATGAATCATTTGTGGCTAATCATTTTGGGTTAATTTTCACTGATCACACCCAAGCCTGATGACCTCCAGACTTGTTCAATCAAGAAATCACTTGAACAGAATCTGTCCCGACAAAATCAAGTTGGACAAAAGATCTAAAAAAGCTGCACCAAAATGATACAATCCAAAGAAATTCCAGAACAGTCGAGAAATCAAGTAAATGACATCTATCAGTCTGGAAAAGGTTACGGAAACCATTTCTAAAGCTTTAGGATTCCAGCGAACCACAGGGAGAGCCATTATCCTCAGATGGAGAAAACATGTAACAGTGGTGAACCTTCCCAGGAGAGGCTGGCCTACAAAGATTACCCCAAGAGAACAGCAATGGCTCAACCAGGAGCCCACGAAGGAACTCAGGACAACTTCTAAAGAACTGCAGGCTTCCCTTGCCTCAGTTAAAGTCAGTGTTCATGACACAACAAGGAAGAGACTGGGGAAAAAATGGCATCCTGGGCAGAATCCCATGGCAAAAACCACTGCTGAACAAAGAGAACATAAGGGCTCATCTTACTTTTACCAAAAACACATCCGAATGATTGCCAAAACTTTTCGGAGAATATTATATGGACTGACGAGATGAAAGTTTAGCTTTTTGGAAGGTGTGTGTCTTGTTACATCTGGTGTAAATGTCGCACAGCATTTTAGAAAAAGAGCGTCATCCCAACAGTCAAACATGGCGGTGTTAGTGTGATGGTCCTGGGCTGCTTAGCTCCTTCAGGACCTGGACAACTTGCTGTGATTGCTGGAACCATGAAGTCTGCTCTTTATCATAAAATCATGAAAGAGAATGTTCAGCAATCAGTTTGTGACCTCAAGCTAAAGCGCACTTGGGTTCTGCAGCAGGATAAAGATCCAAAATAAAACAGCAAATCAACTTCTGAATGAAAACAAAATGAAGGTTTTGGAGTTGCCTTGTCCAAGTCCAGACTTGAATCTGTTTGAAATGCAGTGGCATGACCTTGAAAAGGTTGTTCATGCTCGAAAACCCTCCATTTTTGCTGAATTCAAACAATTCTGCAAGGAAGAGTGGGCTAAATATCTTAACAGTGATGTGAAAGACTAATTGCCAGTTATAGAAAACACTTGATTTCAGTTGTTGCTGCTGAGGATGAATCAACCAGTTATTAGGTTTAGAGTGCTATTACTTTTTCACACAGGGCCAGGTAACTTTGAGTAAGTTTTTTTTTTTTTTTTTTTTTTTTTTTTTTTTTTTTTTCCCCCTTAAGAAATGAAATCACCATTTTAAAAACCACATTTGAATTTCACTTGGGTTATATTTGTAAATGGTAACAGTGCCCACAGTGCTTTACAAAGCCTCACATTCACCCATTCATACACCACTGGGCGGCCGCTCCCAGGCACACTGGGAGCAAATTAGGGTTCAGTGTCTTGCCCAAGGACACTTCGACATACAGACAGTCGGAGCCAGGATCCGAATTGGCGACTCTTCTGTCACTGGACAACCCGATCTACCAACTGAGCCACAGCCGCTCAGCCGCTATATTGATAGACTAATATCTACATTTGTTTGATGTTCTTAAATTTTAAAATGGGGAAACTTTGCAAAAATATAAGAATTTGAGAGGGGGGGAAAATACTTTTCTACCGCACTTTATCACTCTTCTTGATCTCTAGGTTACAACGTTTCACTGCAGACTTCAGAGATCTGACAAGCTGGGTAACAGAGATGAAGGCCCTGATTAATGCTGATGAACTTGCGAATGACGTAGCTGGAGCTGAGGCCCTGCTAGACCGCCATCAGGAGCATAAAGTAAATTCCCTTGTCATACATTTGCTTTGAAATGTGACCATGTTTTCTGTTGGCTTGTAACAGTCAATTTCAATGTGCGCAAATGAAATTTCCTTTTCACAGGGAGAGATTGATGCCCATGAAGATAGTTTTAAAGGCACTGATGAAGCTGGTCAGACTTTGTTTAATACAGGACATTATGCCTTTGAGGAAGTTAAGGAAAAGGTAAGACTGTCTCAACACACCAAGTGAGATATTATGTACATATATAGTTTTGTTATCATTGTCACTGTCCCGTGTAATACCTGGACCCTGTCCTTCAAATAGATTTGTATCCAACTGGGAATACATTAAGTTCATAGTATTTTCTCGGTTGCTGCAGAGTTTTCTTTGTTCACAGACATAATGTCTGGAACACATTATTTTGTTTGTAACAGCAAGTGAAATCTCAACATGGACCATAACTATATTTCCTTAATTTTTTTGTTACCGTGATAAATGGAGGGGGCATTGGTAGTGTAATGGTTCATGCAGCAGGCATGGGCGCAATTTCCAGTCATCGTGCTAACTTCAATAACCCCATGATTAGCAAGTAATCCACGTTATAGTCCCCCTATTGTCCTAAATTAGCAGGATTAGGCTCAAGATTTCCCATACAGGAAATGGATGGTTAAATTGTTAAAGATATCTCCTTCCAAGTTCGGCAAATTCATGGCAGTTATTGGTGTAGTGTGAAACTTATTCACCAACTCTAATTATTGGTGGATCAATTAAAAAAACAAATATTGGAACTTTTGATGTTTAATGCATGTTATTGTGCATCTATATATTTCGAGAATGTTTGTTTACATGGCATACGTACATACTCTGACTGGTATTTTTTGCGTAGTGCTTTGAATAAGTAGGACATTTAAGTTGGTCTAAGGTAAAACTTGGGGGGCCGAAAAATCAAGCTTCACTTATTTTAGTTGTGTGGAACTGTCTTAGTCTCCTTCGACGTTAATGAGTATCACTAATGTGACATAGTTCTTTCCTTAAATATCTTTTATGGAAAAGTAATGTCTATACTTAAAAGTAAAGACTGTTTTAGCTGTATACAGTGGGTACGGAAAGTATTCAGATCCCCTTAAATTTTTCACTGTTATATTTCAGCCCTTGATAAAATCATTTAAATTCATTTTTTTTCCTCATTAATGTACACACAGCCCCTCGTATTGACAGAAAAAAAACTGAATTGTTGAGTCATCGTGTCTGAACGTTTGTGCACCGATGCTTGCTTTCGTTTGTCAGAAACATCCGCCCAACTCTACATTACTATTGTATGGTTTTCTTGGTAAATAAAGTAGGCAGGAATTGGTGAACATGTCACATTTGCACTCTTGCAAGAGTGAAAAGACTTAAAAATGGCTAATCCCATAAGACAGTAGAGGAAATGTTTTAAAAGTATTTTTTAGAATGAATACTTAGTAGATTTAAGTAAACAGCACTTGATAAAGAAGATTTAGAAATAGCAGTTTTTACTTCTTTGGTTTAGTTCTCCTTTTATTCTGCTAGGATAAAGGCCACCCCCCCCCATGACCCTAAACAGGATATGTGTTCTGAGATGTGTGTTTCAAATGAAATTAAATTGTATTTTAATCAAAGTAAGAGATGTATTCTAAATATCAAAAAACATATTCCACTCTGTAAATGTGTGCAGCTGGTCCTCCTTACTGAAGAAAAGGAGTCTCTGTTGGAGTTGTGGGAGCTTCGCAGGCAGCAGTATGAGCAGTGTATGGACCTACAGCTCTTCTACAGGGATACAGAGCAAGTAGACAACTGGATGAGCAAACAAGAGGTAACCTGACTGCTCAATCCAACAATTCCTTCGTGTGCTCGTTTTATCATATTTGGTTTCCTGGCTTGTGGCACAAATCGGGTCCTTTTCACATAAGATGATTTGAGTTGCCAATTTTAGATCTTGGGGCTTGGATAAAATGCAGCCCTATGGGGGGCACAAGCCAGTGCAAACTGTAGGCTGGTCCCAAGCCCGGATAAATGCAGAGGGTTGCGTCATTAAGGGGATCCAGCTTAAAATTTTGCCAAACAAATATGAGCGTTTATCCAAGAATTCAATACCGGATCAGTCGTGGACTACGTCCGCCACCAGCACCATTAACCTACAGGACGCCGGAGGAGATTTAGCTACTCTGGGTCAAAGACGAAGGAGAGGTGGAAAGCGGGTTCTTCGGCAGAAAGAAAAGAGGAAAGTGCCGTCTGGAACTGAATGGTGGGGACTTTGAATGTTGTGACTATGGCAAGAAAAGCTAAGGAGTTGGTTGACATGATGATTAGGAGAAAGGCTGATATATTGTGTGTTCAGGAGAGCAGGTGGAAAGGCAGTAAGACTAGAAGTTTAGGGGCAAGGTTCAAATTATTTTACCATGGTGTAGATGGGAAGATAAATTGAATAGGGGTTATTTTAAAGGAAGAATTAGCTAAGAATGTCTTTGGGATGAAAGGATTATCAGATCGCGTGATGAGACTGAAACTTTAAATTGAGGGTGTTATGTATAATGTGATTAGTGGCTATGCCCCACAGGTAGGATGTGACCTAGCGGTGAAAGAGAAATTCTGGAAGTAGCTGGACGAAGTAGTTCTGAGAATCCCAGACAGAGAGAGTTGTGATTGGTGCAGATTTTAATAGACATGTTGGTGAAGGAAACAGGGGTGATGAAGAAGTGATTGGTAAGTTCGGCATCCAGGAAAGGAATCTGGAGGGACAGATGGTGGTAGACTTTGCAAAAAGGATGGAAATGAGTGTAGTAAACACTTTGTTCCAGAAGAGGCAGGAGCATAGGGTGACCTACAAGAGCGGAGGTAGAAGCACGCAGGTGAATTACATCTTGTGCAGACGATGTAATCTGAAGGAGGTTACTGACTGTAAATTAGTGCTAGGGGGGAGTATGGCTAGACCGCATAGGATGGTGTGTAAGATGACTCTGGTGGTAGGGAGGAAGATTAAAAAAAAAGGTAGATCAGCGAAACATGATGTGGAACCTGAGAAAGGAAGAGTGGTGTGCGGCTCTTCGGGAAGAGGTGAGACAGGCTCTCGGTGGACAGGAAGAGCTCCCAGAAGACTGGACCACTACAGTCAAGGTAATCAGAGAAACATAGTACTTGGTACTTGGTCTATCTTCTGGTAGGGAAATGGAGAAGGAGACTTGGTGGTGGAACCTCAAATTACAGGGACTCATACAAAGAAAGGGGTTATCTAAGAAGTAGTGGGACACTGAGAGGACTGAGGAGAGGAAAGGAATACATGGAGATGCGACGTAGGATGAAGGTAGAGGTGGCAAAGGCCAAACGAGGCATATGATGACATGAATGCCAGTTTGGACAGATTAGGGTGATTAAGGATAGAGATGGAAATGTGTTGACTGGTGCCAGTAGTGTGCTGATAGATAGAAAGAATACTTTGAGTTGATGAATGAGGAAAATCAGAGAGAAAGAAGAGTAGAAGAGGCAAGTGTGGTGGACCAGGAAGTACAAATGATCAGTCAGGGGGAAGTTACGTACTAAAGACGATGAAAAATGGAAAGGCGGTTGGTTCTGATGACATTCTTTTGGAGGTGTGGAAGCATCTAGGAGAGGTGGGTGTGGAATGTTTGACCAGCTTGTTCAACAGAAACCTAGCGGTTTAGAAGATGCCTGAGGAATGGAGGAAAAGTGTGTACTGATGCCCATTTTTAAGAACAAGGGTTGTGATTCTGATTCTGATAAAGTTGATGAGCCACACAATAAAGTTATGGGAAAGAGTAGTGGAGGCTACACTCAGGACAGAAGTGAGTATTTGCGAGTAACAGTATGGTTTCATGCCTAGAAAGGCTACCACAGATGCAGTATTTGCCTTGAGGGTGTTGAAGTACAGAAGGAGTGACATTGTGTCTTTGTAGATAGCCTATGACTGTGTACCCAGAGGGGAACTGTGGTAATGCATGCGGAAGTCTGGAGTGGCAGAAAAGTATGTTAGAATAGTACAGGACATGTATGGGGGCAGCAGAACAGTACTGAGGTGTACTGTAGGTGTGACAGAGAAATTTAAGTTGGAGGTGGGAGTACATGACGGCTCAACCCTGAGCCTCTTCTTGTTTGCAGTGGTGATGGATAGGCTGACAGATGAGGTGAGACTGGAATCCCCATGGACCATGATGTTTGGAGATGACATTGTGATCTGCAGTGAAAGCAGGGAAGAGGTGGAGGAACAGTTAGGTGGAGGCTACAGGGAGAAGAGCTAGCGAACTTTAGATACTTGGGGTCAACAGTTCAGATCAATGCTGAGTGTGGTAAGGAAGTGAAGAAACAAGTCTAAGTGGGTTGGGACGGGTGGAGGAAGGTGTCAGGTGTATGATGTGACAGAAGAGTCTCTGCAAGCATGAAGGGCAAAGTTTATAAGACAGTGGTGAGGCCAGCCATGATGTACAGATTAAAGACAGTGGCAGTGAAGAGACAACAGGAAGCAGAGCTGGAGGTGACGGAAATGGAGATGTTTAGGTTCTCTCTAGGAGTGACGAGGTTGGATAAAATTAGAAATGAGGTCATCAGAGGGACGGGCGAGGTTTGATGTTTTGGAGACAAAGTTAGAGATAGCAGAGTTTGATGGTTTGAACACGTCTCGAGGAGAGAGAGTGAGTATATTGGTAGAAGGGTGATGAGGATGGAGCTGCCAGGCAAGAGAGCTAGAGGAAGACCGAAGAGAAGGTTGATAGATGTCGTGAGAGAAGACATAAAAGCAGTTGGTGTTAGAGAGGAGGATGCTGGGGATAGGGTTATATGAAAAAGGATGACACGCTGTGGCGACCTAACGGGACATGCCGAAAGTAAAAGAAGAATAGAACTTGCTTGGCTAAAGCCTATGAAAGACGAGACATGACTTGACTTTGACTTGAAACTCATTACTTGAGAAGTCTTCCTGTTAACAGTTAACAGTTTTCCAGTTTGGTAGTGTGCCATTTGTTTTGTTTTTTGAAATGGAAGTGTTTTTTTTTGTTTTGTTTTTGCCGCGAAGTGCGTGTGTTAATTTTGTACTCTTATCCTGAATGTTGAGGCTTTCCTCTTGAATGAAGATCTTGGGGACTCCCTGGATAGTGTCGAGGCACTGCTTAAGAAGCATGAAGACTTTGAGAAGTCTCTTAGTGCTCAAGAAGAGAAGATCACTGTAAGTTTAACATTTTCTAAAATGGAAATATTCATAATATACATGTATAGTGTGTGTCGGAAACGTTTCAGGACTATTGTCACAATGATGTTTCAAACCCAAACTACGAGGTTTCCACTTTGTTAGCCAGATGATCAACCGGCACATCTACAAAGAGATTTTGCTGCGTTTGCTTCATTCAGTGTGCAAGAAGAGGCAAGAGCTGTGACACAACTCGTGACTTCACCAAGACAATGCGCCGGCTCACATTGCCCTGAGTATCTGACAGTTCCTCGCAGAAAAGACCCTCACTGTACTGGATCACCTGACCTTGCGCTGTGGGATTTGTTTTTTTGCCCTTTCCCCCAACCTTAGGGCGTGCATCAAGGGCCGGGTGTCCAAATGTTTTCCCTCCGAGGGCTGCATACAGAAAAATAGGATCCAAGGGCCACTTAAAATTTCTTCGATTTTATTAAACACGCTAAAACTAAGAAATCAAGCAGTTATAAATTGCAATGATTTTGAGAAACTGCTACATCACAGCTTTGTGTTAAAGGTGATTTTTTTGTTTGTTGTGATTTTGGGTTGGACCGCAGCTCCAACTCACTCACTAGAGTAGATCCACCCTTGCCTTGTGCAGATTTCCAGATTCCGAAACAGAGCAAGGGCAATTTGTAATAAGCTGGCATTATTTAAAGGAGTGTTTACTTGAGGCTCTTAAGTAATCATTTGTCACAACTCAAGACAACGAAGTGTAGAAAGGACAGCATTTTTGCTTCTGAAACGGAATTATTGTTGTTCATGAGGCATTATAAGGAGAATAATTTTTTTTAACTATATTATTTTAATTGAAATAGCTTTGCATATCTAGAAAAACGGATATACAGTGGGTATGGAAAGTATTCAGACCCCCTTAAATTTTGCAGTTATATTGCAACCATTTGCTAAAATAATTTAAGTCCATTTTTCCCCTCATTAATGTACACACAGCACCCCTTATTGACAGAAAAAAATGGAATTGTTGAAATGTTGCAGATTTATTTAAAAAAACAAACAAACTGAAATACCACAAAGCCAGTATTCAGACCCTTTGCTGTGACACTCATATATTTAACTCGGGTGCTGTCCATTTCCTCTGATCGTCCTTGAGATGGTTCTACACCTTCATTGGAGTTCAGCTGTCTCATTATACTGATTGGACTTGGTTAGGAAAACTACGCACTTTTCTTAATAAGACCTTACAGCTCACAATGCATGTCAGAGCCAATGAGAATCATGAGGTCAAAGGAACTGCCTGAAGAGCTCCGAGACAGAATTGTGGCAAGGCACAGATCTGGCCAAGGTTACACTTCAGGAACCTAACGTTCCTAAGACCACAGTGGCCTCCATAATCCTTAAATGGAAGACGTTTCGGACGACCAGAACCGTTCCTAGAGCTGGCTGTCCGGCCAAACTGAGCAATCGGGGGAGAAGACCCTTGGTCAGAGAGGTAAAGAAGAACCCAAAGATCACTGTGGCTGAGCTCCAGAGATGCAGTAGGGAGATGGGAGTAAGTTCTAAAAAGTCAACCATCACTGCAGCCCTCCACCAGTCGGGGCTTTAAGGAAAGATGAATGCGGCCAAGTACAGGGATATCCTGGACAAAAACCTTCTCTGGAGTGCTCAGGACCTCCGACTGGGCCGAAGGTTCACCTTCCAACAAGACAATGACCCTAAGCACACAGCTAAAATAACGGAGTGGCTCCAGAACAACATTGTGACTATTCTTCAATGGCCCAGCCAAAGCCCTGTCTTAAACCCAATTGACCCGTTTTGAAGATGTGGATGACATCAATATAGCTGCGAAGACAGAGCTGTGGAGGATCTTGGGAGAATCCCACCAGGTGTGCATGAAGGCATCTTAAAGAAGGGTGGGCAAGTGTTAGATGCCAGGGGGATTACTTCCTTGGGAAAATAGTAGTTTGGATTTTGTATGTATCTTTTGTGACACCAGCCATGGAACATTTCTGACACACCTTGTTTGTATATACAATGTCCTTTAAAAAATATATATATTTTTGCCTTGTACATCCTTAAGGCTTTAGATGAATTTGCAACCAAACTTATTCAGAACAACCATTATGCCTTTGAGGATGTGGCAACTCGCAGAGATGCGGTAAGAAAACAAAGGATTTCTACTAATTTACTGGTTAAATCAACCAATGATTATTTGATATTCTCTTTTAACTGAATATTTTTTAGCTTCTCAGTCGTCGAAATGCCCTACATGAGCGCGCTCAGTCTCGACGTTCCGCCCTGGAGGATTCTTTCCACCTGCAGCAGTTCTTAAGGGATTCTGATGAGCTCAAGAGCTGGATCAATGAGAAGATGAAGACTGCTACTGATGAAGCCTACAAGGTAGTGATTGGAAGTTGACTTTGAAAGTCAAGTGGGGAGTTTTTTTTCATGGTGTGTTAATGTAAGGATTATAGAAAACAGAACATAGATACATATGTTCTGCCATGCACCATTTATTTTGTCTGACAACAGGACCCCTCAAACCTGCAAGGCAAGGTGCAGAAACACCAGGCTTTCGAAGCAGAGCTATCAGCTAACCAGAGCCGCATTAATGCTCTGCAAAAGTCTGGACAAGAGTTGCTGGATGGGAAACATTACGCCTCCACTGAAGTGGGCTGCCGTATGGAAGAAGTCAGCTGTCTGTGGAAGAAACTACTGGAAGCCACTGAGCTGAAAGGTGTCACCTGAAAATCTCTTATTGCTAAGAGTTGCATCAACAATAATAGTACTGCAATGCAGAATACATTTTCATTGTTTTAGGTATCAAGCTCCGTGAGGCCAACCAACAGCAGCAATTTAACAGGAATGTAGAGGACATTGAGCTGTGGCTGTATGAGGTCGAGGGTCACTTGACCTCAGAGGACTATGGGAAAGACTTAACCAGTGTTCAGAACCTACAGAAGAAACATGCACTTCTAGACGCTGATGTAACTGCTCACCAGGTACATAATCAAATGATGAGACATGGATACAGTAATTAACTGTCATATGGTATTCCATGCTACTTCTTTGTTGTTTAACAGTAACGGTTTACACATACATGTGATTTCTCAGGATCGAATTGATGGAATAATAATCCAGGCTCGACAATTCCAAGAGGCTGGGCACTTTGATGCTGACAACATTCAGAAGAAACAGGATGCTGTAGTCATTCGTTACGAATCCCTCCGTGAGCCCATGACTGCACGCAAACAGAAACTGGCAGACTCTCTTCGTCTCCAACAACTTTTTAGAGATGTTGAAGATGAGGAGACTTGGATACGTGAGAAAGAGCCCATTGCTGCCTCTTCGAACAGAGGTAAAACAAATTCTTATATTCATAAGTAATGCATTTTAACACACTAAATTAGCAGAATGGCAGTTGCAATAGGGATGTTGATCAAAATCCAAATCATTTCAGGTCCATAAAAGTGCCAGGAAAGACCTCATGCCAAACATCCAGACACATTTCCTAAATTTCTATCACTAAAAAAAAAAACAATATTACAGAATAACCTCCAAAGGTTATGCAATTTGGAAATAAATTACAATGTTCACGAAAATATGCTTCAAAGGTGGGTCATAAACAATGATAAACTTCAGCTGATCTTGTGAAATTTCAGCTCAGTGAAGCCCGCCGCACACCAAACGATGAGGCCGAACACAATGGAACTCTCGCGCAGTGTGCGGCATTGGGCAGCTGCTTTTCACGACTGGCTGACGGTCAAGTCACTGGTTTCTTTAATGGTGTAAGATGCCACAAGAGGCTGTCAATAACGGGAGTCCATTTCCTGTGCCGTGAAAAAGTATTGCCCCCTTGTTGAATTCTATTTTTGCACAGTTTCCTCACTTTAGTCATTAGGATCATCAGAAAAATTTAAATGTCAGACAAATATAACCCAAGTGAACTTAATATGCTGTTCTTAAATGGTGACTTCATTTATTAAGGAAAAAAAATAAATTGCCCCCTAAACCTAATAACTGGTTGGGCCATCCTCAGCAGCAGCAACAACTGAAATAAAGCGGTTTCTATAACTGGCAATGAGTCTTTCATATCTCTGTTTAGATATTTTGGCCCACTCGTCCTTGCAGAATTGTTTGAATTCAGCAAAAATGGTTTTCGAGCATGAATAAGGTCATGCCACTGCATTTCAATTGGATTTAAGTTTGGACTTTGACTAGGCCACTCCAAAACCTTGATTTTGTTCTTTTTAAGCCATGCAGAAGTTGACTTGCTTGTGTGTTTTGGATCGTTATCCAGCTGTAGAACCCAAGTGCGCTTCAGCTTTAGGTCACAAACTGATGGCTGAACATTCTCCTACAAGATTCTCTGTTAAAGAGCAGAATTTATGGTTCACAGCAGGTTGTCCTGGTCCTGAAGTAACAAAGCAGCCCAAAATCATCACACTACCACCAATTTGTTTGAATGTTGATATGAAGTTCTTTTTCTGAAATGCTGTGCTACGTTTAAGCCAGATGTAACGAGACACACCTTCCAAAAAGCTAAACTTTCATCTCGTTGGTCCATATAATACTGTCATTTCTCGTGTATAATGTGCACCCCCCCCCCCCCCCCCAAAAAAAAGTCAATGGTGCGCATTATACATGGGTATAGGGGAAAATTAAAAAAAAAACCTTCCCAATTTATAAATGTATACCGCCATCTCGGTTATGAGAGAGGTGTATACTTTCGTTCTAATACACCACCGCCACCTAGAGGTTATGAACAAGGTGTAGCCTGCACTTTCATTCCAATATGACGGGGTACGTATGTCTATATATATGTACAGTTGTGCTCATAAGTTTACATACTGTTTTTTTTTTTTTCAAATACGACTGATGACTGAACAACAACCATTAATTTCTTTATGGTTAAGTTTTGTTTAATGATGCTTTTCTGAAATGCTTGACAGTTTAATTTGAATCCCATTAAAGTAAAATTAGGTTTTACTTAACCTTTCTTGTTTTCTTTAAAGAATTATACCCATCTTACAAATTCTGTCTGCGTAATCAAACATGAGAACAACTGTGTTTTCTCATTTACTAAATAAAAGTAGGGCTGTGAATTTCAAAATAAGCAAGTAAATAAAAAAAGTATTGTGTTCAAATAAAGTGCTTACGGTATTTTCACGACCATAAGGCGCACTTAAGTCTTAAATTTTCTCCAAAATGGACTGTGCGCCTTATAATTGCGGCACGCCTTATGTGTGCGCCGAGTTCCAAAATCTGTAAATGTTGTGACTATGATGAGCGCTCCGCTTGACTGACTGGGAGCATTTCCTGCTGACACGCTGCTTATATAGAGGAAATTCAGACATGACTGAGGACAGCATGCGGACGTTAAAGGGGGAAGGGTGCGCGTGAAAGAGGACGCTAAAGGCAAGCCCCCAGTAGGTATATATTGGGTAAGGACCCTTGAAAAAGGCACCTACAAAGAGACACGCTTATGAAGCACAGTTTAAACTGCAAGCTATCACTTATGCGGAGGAAGATGGGAATTGAGCAGCTGCGAGAGAATTGAGCAGCCGCGAGAGAATTCAAGATCAACGAATCCATGGTTCGCAAGTGGTGCCTGGGCTAAAGTATCTGCTTTGACTATTGTCTGAGCTTTCGCAAAAGCCGGCATCATTGCTGAACAGCCCCCCAGCAACGAGACTGACTCCCGACAATGACGAGAGGGAACTCGGCATGTTTGATGGCGAAATTGCCCAGCTGTACATTTCGGACACAGATGATGTATCCGAAATGTCGGATACAGATGATGTATCCGAAATGTGGATGAGGATTGATAAAATAATAACGTGAGTACATTGTTAAATATTGAGTACATTGTTAAATACTTCAATAAAGTACAACTGCACTCAGTTTTAATACGGTGCGCCTTATGTATGTGTTAAATACAGAAATGGACCCCGTAACAGACTGTGCCTTTTAATACGGTGCACCTTATGGTCACGAAAATACGGCAACTTCAGAATAATTATTTGAAAAAACTAATAAAATCTCGATAATACTTCATGTTTTGATCATATGGGTAGAAGCAAAATCATGCATTGTAAAAATGCATTATAAAAATGTAGAAGCGTTTTCCAGGATTTTGAGGTCAACTTTGGGTGCGTGTATTATACAACCCCAATTCCAAAGAAGTTGGGATGTTGTGTTAAACATAAATAAAAACAGAATACAATGATTTGCAAATCATGTTTGACCTATATTTAATTGAATACACTACAAAGACAAGATATTTAATGTTCAAACTGATAAACTTTGTTTTTAGCAAATAATCATTAACTTGGAATTTTATGGCTGCAACACGTTTAAAAAAAGCTGGGACAGGGTCATGTTTACCACTGTGTTACATCACCTTTTCTTTTAACAACATACAATAAATGTTTGGGAACTGAGGACACTAATTGTTGACGCTCTGTAGGCGGAAGTCTTTCCCATTCTTGCTTGATGTACAGCTTCAGCTATTCAACAGTCCTGGGTCTCCATTGTCGTATTTTACGCTTCATAATGCGCCACACATTTTCAATGGGAGACAGGTCTGGACTACAGGCAAGCCACTCTAGTACCTCCACTCTTTTACTACAAAGCTACGCTGTTGTAACCCATGCAGAATGTTTGTTTGGCACTGTCTCGCTGAAATAAGCAGGGGCGTCCATAAAAAAGACGTTGCTTAGATGGCAACATATGTTTCTCCAAAACCTGTATGTACCTTTCAGCATTAATGGTGCCTTCACAGATGTGTAAGTTACCCATGCCATTGGCACTGACACGGCCCCATACCATCACAGATGCTGGCTTTTGAACTTGCCGTCCATAACAGTCCGGATGGTTCTTTTCGTCTTTGGCCCGGAGGACACGACGTCCACAATTTTCCAAAACAATTTGAAATGTGGACTCGTCGGACCACAGAACACGTTTCCGCTTTGCATCAGTCCATCTTAGATGAGCTCGGGGCCAGAGAAGCCGGCGGCGTTTCTGAGGCAAGAGAGTCCTGCAGTCCTTTTAGAAGGTGTCCTGCGTTCCTTTGTGGCCTCCTGGATGAGTCATTGCTGTTCTCTTGGGGTAATCTTTGTAGGCCAGCCACTCATGGGAAGGTTCACCACTGTTCCATGTTTTCTCCATGTGAGGATAAGGGCTTTCCCTATGTTTTGTTAGAATCTTAAAACTTTAGAAATTGCTTTTGTAACCCTTTCCAGACTGATAGATGTCAATTACTTCTCGACTGTTCTGGAATTTCTTTGGATCGTGTAATTTTGTTGCAGCTTTTTTAGATCTTTTGTCCGACTTAATTTTGTTGGGACAGATTTAGTTTTAAGTGATTTTTTGATTGAAGAGGTCTGGAGGTAATCAGGCTTGGGTGTGATCAGTGTAAATTAAACTAAAATTGTGATTAGTAACAATTCATGATTTAACAAGGGTGGAGGGGTAATTACTTTTTCTACACAGGTCCAGGTAACTTTAGATGTTTTTTTTTATTATTAATAAATGAAATCACAATTTAAAAACAGCATTTTAAGTTCACTTGGGTTATATTTGTCAATTTACATATTTACTAACTATGCTAAAGTGTAAGAATTTGAAAAGGGGGGGCCAATACTTTTTCACGGCACTGTATATAAGTGGGCCCCTCAATACTGCCAACTCAATATCATTAGCACGCTGTATGTTGCATGTCATTGTAATGCAGAACATCACAAAAACTATAATCAGATCAGAGATCAAGTTAATAATATATATTTCTTTAGGCAAAGATCTTATTGGTGTCCAGAATCTACTGAAGAAGCACCAGGCCCTCCAGGCTGAGATCACTGGTCATGACCCTCGTATAAAAGCAGTCACCTTGAAAGGAGAGGCCATGGTAGAAGAAGGTAGACATTCTAATTTGTAGTTTTTGTTTAGTATTGTAGGTTAATGTGTGATTTACAGTCCACTTCACCTATATTCATGCTGGTACTTAGGACACTTTGCTGGTGAGGATGTGAAGGTTAAACTGTCCGAGCTACATGGACGCTGGGACATTCTAAAGGCCAAGGCCTCTCAGAGAAGACAGGACCTTGAGGACTCTCTGCAGGCCCAACAATACTTTGCTGATGCCAATGAAGCGGAGTCTTGGATGTGGGAGAAGGAACCCATTGTGGGAAGTACAGACTATGGCAAAGATGAAGACTCTGCTGAGGTATGTAAAAACTCTTGTGGAGTGGTTGACTTAATCAGCATATTATTTACTTTGCGACCAGCTACCAGTCCATAATTGTTGAATTTGATTGTCTTTACAGGCTCTTCTAAAGAAACATGAGGCCCTGATGTCTGACCTGAGTGCTTACGGAAGTAGTATCAAGGCCCTAAATGAGCAGGCTACGTCTTGCAGGGTAAAATCACAGTAACCCCTCCCTAATTTGCTCCATGGCAGCAATCTACTCGTGTCCTGAAGTTGTACTCTTTATGAAATGTCATCTTGGATGACCTTTATTCTTTTTAAATTTGGATTAAATATGTTGTTGTTGTGATATTGTTTTAATGAACAGCAACAAGTGGCACCAACTGATGATGAGACTGGAAAAGAACTCGTCCTGGCCCTATATGATTACCAGGAGAAGAGCCCTCGTGAAGTAACAATGAAGAAGGGTGATATTCTCACCCTTCTAAACAGCACCAATAAGGTATATATATATATATATGTTAACTATAATTACAGAATAACAATATTATTGAACTTGATTTCAAAATGCAGTACCCAGCAACATGATGGGGTCAGGTCGTGTCTGCATTCAGACGAGCACATGTATCATGTTCGTTCACAGGCATGCCTTTGCAAGGTGTTCAGAATATGGGTTTAAATGTTAGTGAATTCTACAGGGGAATCTCTAGAAAATCAATCTTTCACTGCCAACAAAGTGACGGGGCGAAAGCGAACGTACGCAACGCCGCCTCTCTCTCTCTTGCACGCTCTCTCATGCTCTCCATGTTTTTGCTTTTATCGTGTTTTTTCAAAGTACATTTATGTGCTTCATGAGCACAGACTAATAGCTCACATTCAATGTGGCTTACTTGATAGAGCAGTCACTGTGTTTTGGATTTGCGGTTTACACACAACAAACTTGACAAGGGAGTCACAGAGAAAATCATGCGTTCTCCGCCAGCCAATCACATCACCAGACTCACCTGCTTCCTTACACCTGGAGAGGAGATGTCTAAAGCGTGCTAAGCAGGCAGGCATCCAGGCCAGCCTCTAACCGCTAGCCCACAAAGACCCATGATACCTTCCCTCATCCTGGCCAATGTTTGCAAACTGGACATTAAAATGGTCCATATACAACTCCAGATACCTGCACAGCATGATGTAAGAGACTGCTGTGTGTAGTTTTTACGGATTCGTGACTCACTGACAAAATCTTGGACCCCGCTATCCAGCTAGCAGGGCTAACATGCTATCGTGCTGACCAAGCCTCTGCGGAGGGAGGTAACACTCACGGCAGGGGGGGGGGGAGGAAGTATGTGTTTCTATTAGGGTTGGAAAACTCTTGTCACAAGGCCGATTTGATGCACATCTAGATACACAGGTAGCGATTCGATTTATTAAAAAAAAAATAATAATAATAATAATAATAAAACTATCTACACGGGCGGTGCGATGTGATTCGATTCTGGATTCGGTCTAGAAAACAATGTGATAGTTAATGAGAGTTGATGTTTACGCATGTGCTAATCAAAAATAACTTTGATTGGACAAACGTCAATTTATAGAATTGGGTTCAGTCGAATCTTATTTTCAAACATGTACAGTAAAAGACCACTTAACACTGAGCATTGTTGCTTCATGGCACTGTAAAAAATTAAAATTATATTTTCTATTATTTAAATAGACCACAACAAATACAATTATTTGGAATATTTTCTGTCCACAACCTCTGCACAAGCCATGGAGGGCTTCGTGCACCGTGCCATTCAAGCACTGCTTTTAGTTTTATTTAAAATTATTTATTTATTTTTTTTTATTTTTTTTGTGCTGACTGACTTTCTGAACTTTTAACTCGTGATGACTAGCTTAGTTGCACGGGTCTCAGTTTTGGGACATACCGGATTTGTGTCCTCTCGGTAGTTTCTTTATAGGGTCGCACAGTACCAACACGAATGTATTAGTGGACTGTGAGGACTCGAGAAGAAGCATTAGTGTGCTGAATTATAGCCCAAGGAACTTGCCGAGATGTACCTACATTTGCTATATTGTCTGCATGTTTACAATCTTCGGCGCACATTTCGCCACCGGCCCATTTTGACGGCAGACTTGCGATAAGGTATGTAACGTGACATCACATTCAATGTTTACAACTCTTGGGGGAACGCTACTTTGCTATCGCCGTGACCACGAAAGTACAACCCCAATTCAAATAAATTTGGGACGTTGTGTTAAACATAAATAAAAACAGAATACAATGATTTGCAAATCATGTTCAACCTATATTTAATTGAATACACTACAAAGACAAGACATTTAATGTTCAAACTGATAAACTTTGTTTTCAGCAAATAATCATTAACTTAGAATTTTATGGCTCCAAGATGTTCCAAAACAGCTGGGACAGATGTCCCACTGTGGGACATCACCTTTTCTTTTAACAACTTTCAATAAACGTTTGGGAACTGAGGACACTAATTGTTGAAGTTTTGTAGGTGGAATTATTTCCCATTCTTGATTGATGTACTGCTTCATCTGTTCAACAGTACGGGGTCTCTGTTGTCGTATTTTACGTTTCATAATGCGCCTCACATTTTCAATGGAAGACAGATCTGAACTGCAGGCAGGCCAGTCTAGTACCCACACTCTTACTACGAAGCCACACTGTTGTAACAAGGGCAGAATGTGGTTTGGCATTGTCTTGCTGAAATAAGCAGGGGCGTCCATGAAAAAGACGTTGCTTGGAAGGCAGCATATGTTTCTCCAAAACCTGTATGTACCTTTCAGCATGAATGGTGCCTACACAGATGTTTAAGTTACCCATGCCATTGGCACTAAGACAGCCCCATGCCATCACAGATGCTGGCTTTTGAACTTTGCGTCCTTAACTGTCCGGATGGTTCTTTTCCTCTTTGGCCCGGAGGACACGACGTCCACAATTTCCCAAAACAATTTGAAATGTGGACTCGTCGGTCCACAGAACACTTTTCCACTTTTCATCAGTCCCTCTTGGATAAGCTTGGGCCCAGAGAAGCTGGCAGTGTTTCTGGGTGTTGTTGATGAAAGGCTTTTGCTTTGCAGAGTAGAGTTTTAAGTTGTGCTTAGGGATGTAGTGCCGAACTGTATTTACTGACATTGGTTTTCTGAAGTGTTCCTGAGTCCATGTGGTGATATCCTTTACACATTGTCGTTTTTTGATGCAGTGCACCCACCTGTTCCAAACAGGTGTTTGATGAGCATTCCTCAACTTTCTCAGTCTTTCTTGCCACCTGTCCCAGCTTTTTTGGAACGTGCTGCAGCCATAGAATTCTGTTATTTGCTGCAATCAAGTTTATCATTTTGAACATTAAATATCTTGTCTTTGTCGTGTATTCAATTTAATATAGGTTGAACATGATTTGCAAATCATTGTATTCTGTTTTTATTTGTTTAACACAACGTCCCAACTTCATTGGAATTGGGGTTGTACAAGAAAAGGTCTTACCTCTGGACTGGCCATCGGGGGGTTCTCCACCAAGTACCAAAGTAATGTTTTGATAGAGGTCAAAAATGTGTTTTCCTCAATGAATTGCAAAATAATTTGAATGTGATTTTCTAGATTTTCTTTTTGTTATTCCCTTTTGTCGCCTAGCCTTGTTGCTTTTCGCTGTTCGGCTACTAAGGTGGAATGTTTGTTGTATCCTATGTATTTGCGCTACCCTAGCTACCTACAAGCTACAGCTAGCGCAGCTAAATACAACGCTGAGCTACGGAAGCGATCGTATGCTTAACGTCTGTTGTCAACACAGCGTAAGTCACTAATCATTGCCTCCATGACAGCGAATAAACTATAGTTTGTCAACGTTCACAGTGCAGGGCATGATGCGCAATTTTGATTTTGTTGTCAAATAAGATCTTTTTATGTATTTGTTCACATTACAAAAACAAATGCAACTTCTGAGCACGGAGACTCCGTGACGTAACGGATGCGCCCAAAACAGGATGTCAGGTTGCGCATGCGTACAAACACATGGCGTCGTGTTTATGGAAGTAAATGCATAGGTCTCGTTACGACGCATTTGGGCAATTTCTAGGATTTTGTGCAACCGCAGCCAACATTTTCTCATCAGTTGTAAAGCAATTTCTTTTCACCACTGACTGTTTTCTGCTGCTTCCTCCGCAGTTGCTTTTGTAGCGAATCTGTTTTGTCGAGCAATTGTAACGTTTATCACTTTTTGATGACGTAAAGGTCGAATGAGCACAACCTGCGCGTCCATATTGCACTCGCGTAGGATACGTATCTGATTTATATCCACATATCAAAGAGGCCTAGGTCGATGTGGGAAAAAAAATAGGACTTGTACTTTTTCGCATAGACATGAAAAAAATCAAATGCGTCACTTGAGCAAAATCATCGAAATTGACCTGCAGTTTGAACATAGCCTATGACAAGTATTGTTATCACAAAGGATGGAGGGAGGATAGATAAGATGGGAGAAGCTATCGTGACACCAAAACACCAAGAAAAGTGATTGTGGTTCAGTACACATCACATAGGTCTGGCTGGAATTGTGTTATAGCGGAGACAACTTCAAAGAACAAAATAGCAGGCAAATTAGTACGTGCTTATAGTGGAAAATAATGCAATATATGATAACGCAAGACAGCTAGTCCCCTCCAAAGGTATTGGAATGGTGAGGTCAATTTCTTTTTTTGTTGTTGTTGTTGTATCCTGAAGACATTTGGGTTTCAGATCAAAGGATGAATATGAGACAAAAGTTCAGAATTCCAGCTTTCATTTCATGGTATTTACATTTAGATGTGTTAAACAACTCAGGACAGAGCACCTTTTGTTTGAAACTACCCAGTTTTCAAGTGAGCAAATGTATTGGAACATACATGATTAAATTAACTTCAAGTGAATAACATTTAATATTTGGTGGCATAATCCTGCCACATATGAGCATTCATCTAAAGAATTCCATAATGGATCGGTCGTGACCTGGGTTAACAACGTCCGACCCCGGCACCGTTAACCTGCAGGGCGCTGGTTGAAATTCAGCTACTGTGGGTCGAAGACAAAGGAGAGGTGGAAAGCGGGTTCTTTGACAGAAAGAGAAGAGGAAAGCACAGAGCCTAGAATTGAATGTGGGCACTTTGAATGTCGGGACTATGACACGAAAATCTCGGTAGTTGGTTGACAGGATTATGAGGAAAAAGGTTGATATATTGTGTGTCTAAGAGACCAGGAGGAAAGGCAGTAAGGCTAGACATTTAGGGGCAGCCTTTAAATAATTTTACCATGGTGTAGATGGGTAACGAAATGTAGTTGGGATTATTTTAAAGGAAGAGTTAGCTAAGAATGTCTTGGAGGTGAAAAGAGTATCAGATCGAGGGTGTTATTTATAATGTGAGTAGCGGCTATGGCCCACAGGTAGGATGAGACCTAGAGGTGAAAGAGAAATTCTGGAAGGAGCAAGATGAAGTAGTTCTGAGCATCCCAGACAGAGAGAGAGTCGTGATTGGTGCAGATTATAATGGACATGTTAGTGAAGGAAACGGGGATGATGAAGAAGCGATGGGTAATTACAGCATCCAGGAAAAGAACTTGGAGGGACAGATGGTGGTAGACTTTGCAAAAAGGATGGAAATGGCTGTAGTGAACACTTTTTTCCAGAAGATGCAGGAACATAGGGTGTCCTACAAGAGCGGAGGTAGAAGCACGCAGGTGGATTACATTTTGTGCAGAGGATGTAATCTAAAGGAGGTTACTGACTGTAAGGTAGTGGTAGGGGAGAGTGTGGCTAGACGGCATAGGATGGTGGTGTGTATGATGACTCTGGTGGTGGGGAGGAAAATTAGGAAGACAAAGGCAGAGCAGAGAACCATGTGGTAGAAGCTGTGAAAGGAAGAGTGTTGTGCGGCTTTTCGGGAAGAGCTGAGACAGGTTCTCGGTGGACAGGTGGAGCTTACAGAAGACTGGACCACAACAGCCAAGGTGATTAGAGACAGGCAGGAGAGTACTTGGTGTATATTCTGGTAGGAAAGGGGAAAAGGAGACTTGGTGGTGGAACCTCAAAGTACAGGAACTCATTCAAGGAAAGAGGATTGCTAAGAAGAAGTGAGACACAGAAAGGACTGAGGAGAGGCAAAAGGAATAGATGGAGGTGTGACGTCGGGCATAAGTAGAGGTGGCAAAGGCCAAACGAGGCATATGATGACATGTATGCCAGGTTGGACACTAAAGAAGGAGAGAAATATCTATCCAGGTTGGTCAGGGATGTGCAGCAGGTTAGGGTGATTAAGGATAGAGATGGAAATGTAGGTAAAGAAGAACCAGTAGTGTGCTGGACAGATGGAAAAAATACTTTGAGGAGTTGGTGAATGAGGAAAAATGAGAGAGAAGGAAGAGTAGAAGAGGCAAGTGTGGTGGACCAGGAAGTGGCAATGATTAGTAAGGGGGAAGTTAGAAAGGCATTAAAGAGGATGAAAAATGGAAAGGCAGTTAGTCCTGATGACATTCCTGTGGAGGTGTGGAGGTATGGAGCCATCTCGGAGAGGTGGCTGTGGAGATTTTGACCAGCTTATTCAACAGAATTCTAGGTGTGAGAAGATGCCTGAGGAATGGAGGAAAAGTGTGCTGGTGCCCATTTTTAAGATGTGCAGAGCTGTGGGAACTATAGAGGAATAAAGTTGATGAGCGACACAATGAAGTTATGGGAAAGAGTAGTGCAGGCTAGACTCAGGACAGAAGTGAGTATTTGCGAGCAACATTATGGTTTCATGCCTCAAAAGAGTACCACAGATGCATTTGCCTTGGGGATGTTGATAGAAAAGTACAGAGAAGGTCAGAAGGAGCTACATTGTGTCTTTGTGGATTGAGAGAAAGCCTATGACACAGTACCCAGAGAGGAACTGTGTTACTGCATGTGGAAGTCTGGAATGGCAGAGAAGTATGTTAGAATAATACAAGACATGTATGTGGGCAGCAGAACAGTGGTGAGGTGTGGTGTAGGCGTGACAGAGGAGTTTAAGATGGAGGTGAGACTGCATCATGGATCAGCCCTGAGCCCCTTCCTTTTTGCAGTGGTGATGGATAGGCTGACAGATGAGGTTAGACTGGAATCTCGGTGGACCATGATGTTTGCAGATGACATTGTGATCTGCAGTGAAAGCAGGGAGGAGGTGGAGGAACAGTTAGAAATATGGAGGCATGCAATGGAAAGGAGAGGAATGAAGATTCGCCGAACAGAATATATGTGCATGAATGAGATGGGAGGAGGGGGAAGAGTGAAGGCTACAGGGAGAAGAGTTAGCAAGGGTGGAGTACTTTAAATACTTGGGGTCTATAGTCCAGAGCAATGATAAGTTTGGGAGCGAAGTGAAGAAAGGGGTCCAAGTAGAACAGGTTGGAACGGGTGGAGGAAGGTGTCAGGTATGTTATGTGACAGAAGAGTCTCTGCTAGGATGAAGAGCAAAGTTTATAAGACCGGGGTGAAGCCAACCATGACCTGTCTATATAAGACCCTACAGCTCACAGCGCATGTCAGAATAAATGAGAATCATGAGGTCAAAGGAACTGCTTGAAGAGCTCAGAGACAGAATTGTGGCAAAGCACAGATCTGGCCAAGGTTAAAAAAAAAAAAAAAAAACAACGTCATCATTGTGCTGCACTTAAGGTTCCTAAGAGCACAGTGGCCTCCATAATACTTAAATGAAAGACGTTTGGGACCACCAGATCCCTTCCTAGAGCTGGCCGACCGCCCAAACCGAGCAATCGGGGGAGAAGAGTCTTGGTGAGAGAGGTAAAGTAGAACCCAAAGATCACTATGGCTGAGCTCCAGAGATGCAGTCTGGAGATGGAAGAAAGTTCTAGAAAGTCAACTGTTACTGCAGCCCTCTACCAGCTGGGGCTTTATGGCAGAGTGCTATGGAAGCCTCTCCTCAGTGCATGACACATGTAAGCCCCTATGGAGTTTGCTCAAAAAAAACAAACACCTGAATATCTCCGAGAGTGAGAAATAAGATTCTCTGGTCTGATGAGACCAAGATAGAACTTTTCGTCCTTAATTCTAAGCGGTATGTGTGGAGAAAACCAGGCACTGCTCACCACCTGTCCAATACAGACCCAACAGTGAAGCATGGTGGTGGCAGCATCATGCTGTGGGGTGTTATGGTGCTGGAACAATATAATCCTGAAATATAAGAAGCATATTGCGAGCTATTCCATGGGGAATATTTGTTGTAGCCAGGGATTTTAAACATGGGTACATGTAAGCATTTTTTAATTCCCAACCATGTCAACATCAGCAGTGGGGACTCAAATACTATCGGACTGTATCCTGCCCCCACACTCCAACCACCTATGATCCTCCATCCACCCACAGGGAACTTCACAAACAGGCCCCTCATTTGAGTAAAATTACGGTTTGGACTGAAATTGGAAACAGACTGATCTGGTACTTCAGGACTGCTTCATAGAATAAACTGGGATAGTTTAAGTTTGTTTTTCTGAAAGAGGACTGTTCTAATTGTAGTTACAGTCGGGTTCACTGTACAGCATTAATTTTGCCACAATACCTTTCTTACTTTTGAATGTTAAATAAAGTTTTATTTTTTTGTGCTGTAGGATTGGTGGAAAGTCGAGGTGAATGACCGCCAGGGATTTGTTCCTGCTGCCTATGTGAAGAAGCTGGATCCTAATCAGTCCTCTTCTCGAGAAAACCTGGAAGAACATGGAAGCATTGGACTTCGCCAAGAACAAATTGAGAATCAGTAAGACCAAATATAGTATTTAATTCTTGTCCTTTAGCACTTTCTTATGTATTGTCACCTGCTGTCCTCCTTTCTCTAAAAACATAATCTTTGCACTGGTACTGCTCAGGCTTATCACCAAAGAGGCATGCAGCGTGTCAATGCGCATGAAGCAGGTTGAAGAGCTGTGAGTAGGAACTAGTTGAATATTTATCTACTCTGTGTTCACAGTGTTAGTTTTTTTATTTTTATTTTTTATAATTTTTATTTATTTATTTATAATCATACATCTTAGAGATTCAACCAAATTTCCTTGATCAGTCAGAAAATTGATGATCAATGGTTTGGTTGCTATTTATATTTGTTGTTTTTACATACTTTGCTTCCACAAAGAAATTTGTTTTTTCCACGGTTATAATGCAGCGATTATAAAAACATACATTACTTATCTTTGGAGCTGTGATTTGTCTGGTCCCTCACCTTGGACCTTTTTGCCAGGGGCTTATAGCCCCAGACAACTTAGCTCCTGGGATCATTGGGACACACAAACCCCTCCACCGTGAGAAGGTGACGGCTGAAGGCTCAAGAACCCCTATGATGTTTAAAAATACTGGAAGCTCGGGGTCAGACCTGACAGGTCCAAACGTATTGTGAGGGTCTGCTGGGAACGTCTGGCAGAATTCCATCAGAAAGATTTTCAACTCCCACCTCCAGCAGAACTTCACCCACGTCCCGGGGCAAGCGGGGGACATTGAGTCAGAGTGGAGCATTTTCCACGCCTCGGAGGGTGTTTTCCAACTACAGGGGGATCATACTCCTCAGCCTCCCTGGTAAGGTCTATTCAGGGGTACTGGAGAGGAGGGTCTGTCGGTAAATCAAACTTCAGATTCAGGAGGAGCAGTGTGGTTTTCGTCCTGGCCGTGAAACAGTGGACCAGCTCTACACCCTCGGCAGGGTCCTCGAGGGTACATGGGAGTTTGCCCAACCAGTCTACATGTGTTTTGTGGACTTGAAAATTAAATTACTTTATTGCAATTAAATTACTTTAAGTTAGCACCCATTATTTCTGTTATGTTGACTATGAAATGTGGATTTGACCTAAATTTATGTCAATGGCCAATCCTTGAATGCCCCCCAGAGCTCATTGATGTTTCAACTTTTGTCTAAAATGCTAGCAAATACGTTTGAAGATACTCAAGTATACAGGACACAAGTATATACAATAAATGAACAAGTCATGTAAACAGACACATTGCTCCATCTTGTGATCGGCTCGGTGATCGGTTATCGTTTTTTAAACTTGCCGATCGGTGATCGGCCCCGAAAATCCTGATTGCGTAAAGCCTAAAAATCTGCTCCTCCTAATCTGAGATCATGTTCCTCAGCCGGAAAAGGGTGGAGGGAAGAATTGAACGGGAGATCGACAGGCGGATTGGGGCAGCGTCTGCAGTGATGTGCGGACTTTGTATCGGTCCGTTGTGGTGAAGAAGGAGCTAAGCCGAAAGGCGAAGCGCTCAATTTATCGGTCGATCTATTTTCCTATGACCGAAAGAACAAGATCCCGGATACAAGTGGCCGAAACGTGTTTCCTTCGCAGGGTGTCTGGGCTCTCCCATAGAGAGAGGGTGAGAAGTTCAGTCATCAGAGAGGGGCTCAGAATAGAGCTCTTTGTGATTAATATGCAACAACAAACTTGTCACTGAAGGTAACACGAATAAATTGTGCAGCTTCCTAATAACATTTACCTTGTCTATGAAAATTACACTCTATATGTAGTCCCATGAAAAAGTATTTCCCCCCTGAACCTAATAACTGGTTGGGGTACCCTCAGCAGCAACAAGTGAAATTAAGTATTTTCTATAACTGGCCCACTCTTCCTTGCGGAATTATTTTAATTCAGCAAGAGTGGAGGGTTTTCAAGCATGAATGGCCTTTTTAAGGTCATACCACAGCGATTCAAGTCTGAACTTTGACTAGGCCATTCCAAAACCTTCGTTGTTGTTGTTGTTGTTGTTTTTTTTTAAAGCTATTCAATAGCTCACTTGCTGGTGTGCTTTGGATCGTTGTCCTGCTGCAGAACCCAAGTGCGCTTCAACTTGAGGTCATGAACTGATGGCCAAACATTACCTTCATGATTTTCTGCTAAAGAGCAGAATTAATGGTTTTGTCAATGACTGTAAGTCGTCCAGGTCCTGAATAAACAAAGCAGCCCCAGATTTGACTGTTGGTATGATGTTATTTTTTTAGAAATGCTGTTACATTTACAACAGATGTAACATACTTTGCAAAAAGCTCTACTTTCGTCTCTTGAGTCTGTAGAATTTTCTCTCAAAAGTCTTGGGAATCATTCAGTTTTTTTTAAATTTATTTACCACCCTTTGTTCTTTTTGGTCTGCAGTGGTTTTCGCCTTGGAACTGCCATGGATGTCATTTTTGCCATCTCTTTCTTATTGTTGAGTAATGAACACTGACCCTGACTCAGCTAAAGGAGGCTGTCTTTTTTTCTCAATTTGAGGATAATGGCTTTCACTGTAATTCGCTGGCGTGCTAAAGCTTTAGGAATGGCTTTGTAACCCTTTCCAGGCTGATGTCGTGACATTTTATTGCAGCTCTTTGGGTTCTTTTGGCCGACTTCATTTTGTCAGGTGTTCTATTTAAGTACGATCTTGATTGAGCAAGCTTTCCAAAAAATGTGATCAGCCACAGCAAATTAATGATTTAACAAGAGGGACTACACCCTGAACTGGTCGCCAGTCAGTCGCAGGGCACATATAGACACGGACAACCATTCGCACTCACATTCACACCGTCACTGAGTGGGGACTGAACCCACGCTCTCCGCACCAAAGTCAGGCGAGTGTATCACTACACCATCAGTGAGAGGCGGAAAACAAAAAATTGGTTATTCGTCACGCCTCCTTGGGAGAATATGACTCTCTTCCTGCCTTTTTTGTGGCTCGCTGGCAATTTCAGAGCGATCACGCTTTGATGGATGTGATCTTTGCTGCACGCTTAGTAGCAGCTGCTATGATCGCCGAGCGGTGGCCCATGGATCGGCTGGGAAACCGAGTCTGTTCTCATCCCGGCCTTCGCGGTTACTGAGCCTTGTGCCCAAACAAAGAGGCCACGGGGAGGGGCAGCCAAAGCCAGCCTGTGGTGCCTAGATGCCACGACGACAAGAGCTAAAAAGCCAGAGGAGAGGGAAAAAAACACTAGAGCCAGAAGGCGGGAGCTAAGAGTTAAATACCCCAGAGGAGGGGTGTGGGCAAGAGGGATTGACAACTTGGAGAAGACCACACCCATCAGCTTGAATATAGATTACAAATTTGAAAAAATGGGTTTAAAATCATATATTAATATAAAATAACCTCAACTTGGTACTCTCTTTACTCAGAGGTCAAGCATATCGGACTGACTGTTTATACTTTAGTTTTGGCAAATCAACTGCTTATTGTTCAAATCACATTGCATGCTGCTGGGAGTCAAATCAAGACAAACAATTCTCAAAATCTCACAATTTCACTTGTAAAGTTGACCCACTGACACAGACACCAAGCCATACATTTGTAAAATTTCTGCATAGTTCGTGAAATATAAAAAGACATTTATCCTTGGTTAAACATCAGATAAGAGTTCACAGCTTGCAGTACTCTCAAACGCCAGTGGGTGACGCCTTGCATGCACATTTGGATATTAAGCAAATAGTTTTTTTGCTGTATTTGCATCCCATCGTCGATCGGTCCCTTTTTGGCTGTTGTGATTTCAAACGAAGAAAGTACTCTTTGATCACTGTAAACCAAGATTTCGAGGGGACCTGCTAATTTAGTTTATGGTCCACCAGGCGTCTCCTTGGGCAGTCTCACAGCAGGGCAGCTTCGAAGGATGCAGTTTATCACGCTTGGAGCATGTCTGCTACAAAAGCTATATGCACCCCTGCACATAATGCTGTATTGATGGTACTCTTGGTGTGTTCTGTGTTTTTTAACATGTAGGAATTAACAGATTAGCACTGGAAGATACATTGTCACTTACATATTTCAATAACCATGAACCCAACAACAAGTTCAATGAAATGTTTTTTTTACTAAAATTTTTTTGTTCTCTATAAATTACATATTCATAAGTTTCAAGAAATGCATGATTCATCTTGTCCTTTTTTTTTTTTTTGCAATTTCAGTTCAGCTTCTGTAACGTTTCATCTTCATTATGCTCACCCAGCATGACAATGTTTTAACATTTTATGGCATGGTTCCTCTAATGCTTTCTTTCTTGCAGATATGGAACCCTATTGGACCTTGGGGAGAAACGCAAGAACATGTTGGAGAAGAGCTGCAAGAAATTTATGTTGTTCCGGGAAGCAAATGAACTTCAGCAGTGGATCAATGAGAAGGAGAGTGCCCTCACAAATGAAGAGGTGGGCTCAGACCTGGAGCAGGTGGAGGTCCTACAGAAGAAGTTTGACGATTTCCAGAAGGTATTATTGCTTGATCATGATAAGATTTATATATAAAAAAAATTCGTAGCAATTCAGAAAAAAACAGTAAATAAATAAATAAAAAAAACTAAAATACTTGTTAAAAGTAATGAAAATAATTGTTTTACCTTAAGCAAGTTAACTTTAGGTTTTGAAATTTAACATTCACCCTTACACAGTTTTGAGGAAGGAACAAACTAACTTTGGGTCTTAGTCTGTCAGATTCCCGCATATTGTCTGGCAGCGTTTACTCCACCGTTCTTGTGTTGAGCGATACATGTGTACATAGAGGTTTGCTGCCAAAGCTAACTTATTTAGAAACATATATAATTCATCATCACCTTGACTAAAGTCCTGTTAAACCTGAAAAATACAATCCCAAAGCTTTTTTTGTTGGTCACACTGTTTTGAAGAAATTGCTCTTCGAGTAGTATTTTGAAATGTGTTAAAATTTCCTTAATGCAGAAGCAGCTAAAAACAAAGTGCATATACATGTTCAACTTTGAATACACTAACTGTTGAGTAATAGTCGAGCTTTAGAATAGGGTTGGGAATGATAAACCGATGCGACCGGATATCCGTCCGTAAGGGCGAGTGATACAACTTTATCTGGAGCATATTAGATGACCGATACACAATCCGCCGGGAATCCTGAGATACATCGGTTATAGGGCTGTGTACTGGATATTGCGAGGCTAGGAATCGGTTGCCTGAGGCTTTATGGTTTTCATCTCGTAAAACAAGCGGGAGATGTCTTGCGCTGTGTTCCGTAGGTAGCGTTATGTTTATAACCAAGCACAGCAGTGGTGGATACTAGCGACACTACTAGTTTAGCTACTTTTCTGCATAGGGTCACTATTTCAACATCAAATAGCTTTTCAGTAGTTAAACTACTTTTGTGGTCACAGCAATAGCCTTTCCTCAGCAGTTGTAAACATTGAGTGCAACGTCACGTTACGTACGTTATCTCAGGTCCGCTGTCGACACAGGCGAAATGTGCGCTACAAATTGTAAACATGCAGACAATATGGCAAAGGTAGGTACATCTCGGCAATTTCCTTGGGCTATAACTGCAAACTAAAGCAAAGTAAAGCAAATTTATATAGCGTGTTTCATACACAAGGTAACGCGATGTGCTTTACATGATTAAAAGCGTTTATTAAAAAAAAAAAAAAAAAACAGCTGATAAACATAAAACAAAGAGAAAAATAAAATTACAATTAAAACTGTGTACAGGGCAAGAAATATTTAAAAGCGGAAATGCTATAAAAAGCATGAGGAAAAAAGAGGTTTTCAACCCAGACTTAAAAACATTCGCACTTGGGGCTGACGTCACTTCTCTTGGCAACTTATTCCATTTGTGTGCAGCATAATAGCTAAATGCTGCTTCACCATGTTTGCTTTGGACTTTGTGCGCCACTCTTTGACCTGAGTCTGTAGATCTCAGAGCCCGACTGGATTTATACTCCCTGAGCATTTATTTCATGTATTCAGGACATAAACCATTTAGTGATTTATAGACCAGTAGCAGGACTTTAAAATATTTTCTAAAGCTGACTGGGAGCCAGTGGAGAGACTTTAGAATTGGAGTAATATGCTCAGACCTCTTTGTCAGAGCCCGAGGTGCAGCATTCTGAATGAGCTGCAGCTGTTGAATGCTCTTTTGAGAGAGTTCAGTCAGAAAACCATTGCAATAGTCAAGTCTACTTGAGCTAAAATCATGGATGAGCTTCTCCTGATCTGCTTGGCACATGCAAGCTTTCACTTTGGATATGTTCTTCAGATGGTAGAAGGCAGTTTTAGTAATTGATTTGATATGACTCTTGAAAGTCAGGTCGGAATCTATCAGTCCACCAAAGTTTCGGACTTGGGCTTTGTTTTTTAAAGAGAGTGACTCCAGGTATTCACTAACATGCAATCCTCTTTTCTTTATTGCCCAAAACAATTATCTCAGTTTTGTTGTGGTTTAATTGAAGAAAATTTTGGCTCATCCTAATTGTTCTTCTCGAGTCCTCGTGGTCCACTTATACGTTCGTGTTCGTACTGTGCGACCCTAAAAAGAAACTAGCGAGAGGACACACAGCCAGGTATATCCCGAAGCTGACACAGCAATCGGCAGTTGAAATAAGCTAGTCATCAAGACTTAAAAGTTCAAAATGTCAGTCAGCACTCAGCAAGCAGCAAAAATAAATAAATAACAGCATGCGTGTAGTGGCGGTCGTAGCTTCAATGGGACGGTTTGCGATGCCTCCCATGGTTCTTGAAATATTGTTTGTGTAGAGCTTGTGAAGCGGTTCAGAAAATGGATGGATGGACAGAGTTTGTGAAGAGAAAATCTTCACAATTTATTGTTGTATTGTCTATTTAAAAAAAAGAATATATAAATGTATATATTACAGTGCCATGAAGCAGGGTTCAGGGTTAAGTGGTCTTTTACATGGTTGAAAATCTGGTTAAGACAAATGTCATTATATAGAATTGGGTTCAGTCAAGTCAAGCTTCTTCTAATGATTAGCATGTGCAAATGTTAACGATCACATTTTTTCGGCACCGGATCAAATCGTTCAGCCCGTAAAGATATTGATTTTTAATCAAATCTCTACCTGTGTATCTAGATATGCATCTATTCGTCCTCATCCCAGAGATTCCCAACCCTACTTTAACACGGATTTAAAATCTGCTTACATTGGTAAGCAGACTTTGACATAACAGTGTTTGTTGTCGCACTTTATGGGTGGGCTGGCCTTCCAGAGACCTAAGACTAGTTTTATACATACACATTTTCTGTTTGTCCCTTTAAGGCATCTATTGTACACTTTGACTGAATTTAACACTGCCACTTATGCTTATACCATGTGATAGTAGAACAGCTGTGGTTTCTGCTTTGGAAGAATAAAAAAGTATGTTTAAAAATGTATGTTGTCTAATCATTCTACTTTGTAAATAAATCCCAAAATGAACTATATCCATGCCCGTGATGAGCGTATGTAAATTTCTGAGATAGAACTGTATCTACAGCGAAAGCAAATCAGTTTTGTGGAACTTTCGTGGTAAATTTTTTAATTTATTTTATCAAAGACAATTTAGAGGGTGATTGTTATACAGTATATTGTAGTTGTCTGCAACCATCCGTCTGCATTTCCCCGAATTTCCCAAATTTCTTTCTGGTGCCTCACAGAGTACCGTTTTAAACCAATATATCGATCCCCAAACCAGACGATGATCTATACATGTCCTTCAGTCTTGTGTTTTGTGGCTTTCCAGGACCTTAAGGCCAACGAGTCACGCCTGAGGGACATCAACAGAGTGGCCTCTGAGCTGGAATCTGAAGGCCTCATGGCTGAGGAAGCATCTGTAGTTCAAGTTCAGGTAGGTTGCAGCTCCCTGTCTCAGTTTGTGGATCAGCTTTTTTCTTTCAGTGCCTTTTAATATAAAGGGCCTTTTTTTCATTTGCAGCAACAAGAAACATTTGGTGCAATGCCTGGCAAGATCGTAAGCAAATTGACATTTGAATACGATATTGTCGTTGATATCTAAGAACAAATGACTGCATCAATAATAGGCTTTACACAGCCATGTCTTATGTTTTAATAGGATGAAGCCGATTCCAAAACTGCATCTCCTTGGAAGGTAAATATCACTTAATCACCAAGCCAACAAATTACAGTTATCAATTAGTGTTAGGGTGTGGTCCATGACGTGGTCAAACATACAGACGCTAGCTCTGTTTCCGTCCATCGCTTGATTGGGCAGAGAAACTGGGTGGTGGCAGTTACTGTAATTTAGCACCTCTGGTATGTAACAGTAGCACGGAAATGCATACATAAAAGACAAAAGATTTACTTAGCACTTTGGTGGGTGGTCAGACACTACGGAGATCACACTAATTGTTTACAAACAAAAAGTCAATTTTCTATAATGTCAGTTCTGAGGACCCGGGTTCAAATCCGGCCTCGCCAATTCCAATACTTTTGGAGGGGACTGTATATGTTTTTTTTTTTCTTCATTATAGATTTTTTTGGGTGTGCGACTTATACGCCGGAGCGACTTATTGTTCGGAAAATACGGTATATGTTCTCGGCGTCACGGTAGCCGACTGGTTACATCTGCCTTACAGTCCTGAGGACCGGGGTTAAAATCCAGGCCCCCCCTGTGTGGAGTTTGCATGTTCTCCCTGTGCCTGCGTGGGTTTTTTTGCGGGTAGTCTGATTTCCTCCCACATCCCAAAAACATGCAGGGTAAGTTAATTGGTGACTCTAAATTGCCCGTTGGTGTGAATGGTTGTTCATTTGCCCTGCGATTGGCTGGCGACCAGTTCAGGGTGTACCCCGCCTCTCACCCATAGTAAACTGGGATAGGGCCCCAGTTACCCCATGACCCTAGTGAGGAAAATAAGTATGGAAAATGGGTGGATGGATGGTCTCCTTGACACAACCTTGAGGTGCCAGTACACAGATACGGGACACTTTTTTTTTTTTAACGCTGTAATTTTAAATCCAAGAGGATATGTTTGGATTTAATTCAATATACGTGTACCATGGTCCTCATTAACATGAAAGTTGCAAAAACTTGACATCCTTTCAAAATTCATAAAGTGTAGAAGAAAACTGACAGGAAGACAATGTACCATCTAATTTTTGTGTAACTATGGGCTGAAATATATAAGCCTGGTTTCTAAAAAATAAGTAAATGCAATATGGTTTGACATAACATTGTTCTCTAATTGTCTCCTGTTTCTCTGCCATGTCCCCCGTTTTCAATAGAACATACGTTTGGCTGTTCAGACAACAGCCAACTTTAATACAATCAAGGTAAGATTCAGCATCCAATTCCAAGAATTTGTTCCATTAAAAACATCATGCCATCCCATCATGTCTTCTTAACCCTCAGGCCTTGGTCAACTTTACAATTCTTTCAGGTTTTGGCCACAAACAGAAGTCAGATTTTTAGTCATTGTATAAAATCTGCCCTAATTTTTATTTTTAACCCTTCAAATGGCAGATTGGTGAAATTTTCAAATGTTCTCAATGCCCCCCGTATTTCCTCATATTACAAATAGCTAAGGTTGGGCATCGTTTGAATTTGAGCAATTCCGGTTCCGATTCTTTTAGGGGGCTGGGTCAAAAAAGTTTGCATGGTTTAAATAAAGGATGTCCATTTTATGAACATCCATTTTCTTAACAGCCTGCAGCATAAACTAAAATGAACATTTGATTCGGGGTTCTTTATAACCAGGATCAATATCAATCCTATGAACTAAAAGGGAATGTGTGTGGAACTAACACTATTAATTAATTAATGTTTCAGCTAAAAGTTAAATATACAGTGCGTACAGAAAGTAGTCAGACCCCCTTAAATTGTTCACTGTTATATTGCAGCCATTTGCTAAAATCATTTGTTAATTTTTTCCTCATTAATGTACACACAGCACCTCATAATGAGACAAAAAAAACTGGATTGTTGAAATGTTTGCAGATTTATTAAAAAAGAAAAACTGAAATATCACACAGCCATAAGTATTCAGACCCTTTGCTGTGACACTCATACATTTAACTCTGGTGCTGTCCATTTCTTCTGATCATCCTTGAGATGGTTCTACACCTTCATTGGAGTCCAGCTGTGTTTGATTATACTGATTGGACTTGATTAGGAAACACCTGTCTATATAGGAGCTTACAGCTCACAGTGCATGTCAGAGCAAATGAGAATCATGAGGTCAAAGGAACTGCCTGAAGAGCTCAGACATAATTGTGGCAAGGCACAGATCTGGCCAAGGTTCCAAAAACATTTCTGCTGCACTTAAGGTTCCTAAGAGCACAGTGGCCTCCGTAATCCTTAAATGGAAGACATTTGGGACGACCATAACCCTTCCTAGAGCTGGCCGTCTGCCCAAACTGAGCAGTCAAGGGAGAAGAGCCTTGGTGAGAGAGGTAAAGAACAACTCAAAGATCACTGTGGCTGAGCTCCAGAGATGCAGTCGGGAAATGGGAGAAAGTTCTAAAAAGGCAACCATCACTGCAGCCCTCCACCAGTTGGGGCTTTAAGGAAAGATGAATGCAGCCAAGTACAGGGATATCCTGGACAAAAACCTTCTCCAGAGTGCTCAGGACCTCAGACTGGGCTGAAGATGCAGTCGGGAGAAAGTCAACCATCACAGCAGCCAGTCGGGGCTTTATGGCAGAGTGGCCCGACGGAAGCCTCTCCTCAGTGCAAGACACATGAAAGCCCTCATGGAGTTTGCTAAAAAAAAACACCTGAAGGACGTTCTCCAGAGTGCTCAGGACCTCAGAGTGGGCCGAAGATTCACCTTCCAACAAGACAATGACCCTAAGCACACAGCTAAAATAACAAAGGAGTGGCTTCAGAACAACTCCGTGAGTGTTCTTGAATGGCCCAGCTGGAGCCCTGACTTAAACCCAATTGAGCATCACTGGAGAGACTTGAAAATGGCTGTCCACCATCCACCCTGACAGAACTGGAGAGGATCTGCAAGGAGGAATGGCAGAGGATCCCCAAATCCAGGTGTGAAAACTTGTTGCATCATTCCCAAAAAGACTCATGGCTGCATTAACTCAAAAGGGTGCTTTTACTAAATACTGAGCAAAGGGCCTGAATACTTACGGCTGTGTGATATTTCAGTTTTTCTTTTTTAATAAATCTACAAAAATTTCAACAATAGTTTTTTTCTGACAATATGGGGTGCTGTGTGGACAGTAATGAGGGAAAAAATGAACTTAAATGTTTTTAGCAAATGGCTGAAATATAACAAAGTGAAAAATTTAAGGGGGTCTGAATACCTTCCGTACCCACTGTAGCATTATTAAAATATTTATTTCCAACTGTTTTATCACGTCAAATGAATTATAAGTGCAAGTTTTAACTTGACTTCCTGTTTTAAGCATGTAGCCTTTTATTTGGAAAGGTACTCAGCATTTTGGGGTGAAAAATAATTTCACACAACACAAGTAAAATGAGACTCAAGAAAAAGAGTAATGAATGGAACCAAATGCTCTAAAACGTTGATTCATTTACCTACCCACTGATGAGCCATATGGTTAGTGTTTGTGATACGGTGAGACGTTTTTGTGAATTTTGTCCCAATTCATTGTGATATAAAGTAGCTAGTTTGACCTATGAAGTTTTAGCTCAATGTTAAGTTGGTAATGTGACTGTTTATACTTTCTTTCCAGTATGGTAAAGTCATATTTTATTTTTGTGTCAGCTCTTATGTTGGTTTGAAGATTCAAATAAACGCTAAAAACTATCAGTGGAAGAGTGCAACCCACTGTTTAACTTGTTAGCTGCCTCAGTGTTGCCATAGATGTATTTGATTGTTTCACTCACCCAATTTGACTTCACTGAAGTTCCGCGCATTGGAGGCTTGGAGCGCGAGGGAGCATGTCAGACTTCTACACATCATGAAAGCCTCCTTTGCACAATATAATCTTAATCCAAGTGTTGCATTGAGGTGACTGGTCATTTATCTTAACGTAGTTAAGACACACTTTTGTTCGCTGCTGACGTTTGTGCATGTTGTTCTTCGTTGGTTTTCGCCACTTTCTTCTTCGGGGTCGGCGGAATGTAGGCATCGAAACTTGGAACTGAAATGTTTTTAATTTGGACGATTCCGGGAGAACCGGAATGTTAGTCCCGGTTCCAATCGGTTCTCGAGTCTCCATGCTCAACCCGACAAATGGAAACAGAAATAATGGGTGCTAACTTACTGTAGTTAAATTACTTTATTTTTAATTTACTGCACCCGCACCGAAACTTTAGAGCATGATTCAACAGAACGGCAGCATGTTTGCGTCCAACCGTTCGTGCTAGCAGTAGCTTGCTAAACTACATAACGTTTTGTTGCCGGCTTGCGAGTCGTATAGTATTAGAAGTACGGGAACATACCTCAAGCAAGCCTTAAACGAACGTCCTCTCCTGAGCACCGGTGACCACCAACACACATTTTTCCCCATTTTGTTCTTACAAACACACAGCGCGATCCACTCTTGTTGTCGTCACCAGGGTAACGAGTGTATCCGGTCGCATTTGAGTTGACAAGTTTAAAGCCCACTGATCGTAAAAAATTGGGATGCGGTGGTATCGGAATACTAGATTTTATTGAAGTAGTCTGACATAGTGCAAGCGTGAAAGAAAAAAATTGTCTTGTAGTCTGATCCGGGCATTACGTGTTGTCTGTTCCACACCGCCGACTATTTATTTATTTTTTTAAATAACTTTATTGGCCATCAGATATTTACAGTACTACGTCAAAAGACACGCGACAAGGCTAAAAATAAACTAGCTTTTTGATTCAAATATACTGTGCACGATGGCAACGCAGAGTAAATGTCTTTTGCGGACATTGATCGGATCGGCGAATTATGACATTAAATCCGATCAGCATAAAATGCTAATTATTGGCCAATACCGATAAGGCCAATAAAGTCGGTGTAAAGTCGAGTATTAAAGTGGTTAATGTCATTTTTTTTTATACATACAGGAATTGAATAACCACTGGAAATCACTACAGCAATTGGCTGAAGAGAGGAGTAACGTGTTGGGTAGTGCCCATGAAGTACAGCGATTCCACAGGTGAGAACTATGATTACCCATTTAGATATACAGACTGTAGTTTTTATTAGGAAATTACATATACATATTTAAATTTTGATTGTCACTATTTTCCATGACTTCTGGTTTCAAATTCAATTTGTTGTTAAAATAAATATAATATTATATTTATATTTTAAATTATTAAATTGTGCATATGAAATCTGTGGTGATTATACTGTACATTCACATCTACATCGAAGGACAATTTTTGTTTTCAGTTAACTTACAATGCATGTTTTTGGAATGTGGGACGAAACCCGTAGTACCCGTAGAAAACCCACTCAGGCACGGGGAGAGCATGCAAATGCCACACAGGAAGGTCGGAGCCCAGATTTGCACACACGACCTCTGAACTGTGAGGCGGATGTTCTAACCAGTCGTCCAACGCGCCGTCGCATTGCCAACCCATCAAACAATATTGAAATGCACTCGGCACATTTCCGTTTCACATTAGTGGTTTTGCATATACAATGTTTTGTTTTCTATGAAAAAAAAACCAATATCTGCCTTTGCCATCAAATGAACTATTTTGATCCAACTGAAGGACATGGATAAATGTATTCTCAAAATCACTAAAAATCAAATACTCTAAAAACAGTTCACATTGAAAAACAAAGAACACCAATAATTTGACTATGTAATAAACAGGCACACGGTCTACATTTCAGTACAAATTGTATCTTGATGCTTGCAACTCAAAAAAGAAAGACTGGGAAACAATTTGTAAGTAAAGCCCCACAGGCATCTCAAGCCTAAATTTCAAGTAACACTGAACAGGCAAATTAAACTTAACTTTTAAGTAAATAAGAACAGGTGTATGCAAATTTTAAGTTAAAAAGTGGTTTGTTTCTCTCCGTGTAACGTCTCGGCATTGTCACAGTTTTCCGAACTTTGAAACAAGCTTTGTCTTCCCCTGCAAAGCCTAAAAATCTGTTCCAGTAAACAAATGGTTTGATTGACTCATTATGGTCACATGATCACAACAGGACCTACTGTAATGCTGCGTATAGCTCGTACACAGTATGTTACAGCGGCCTGTGAGAGAGAGAGAATGATCAATGCTTACATTACTTAACTTGACAGATCAATCTCCCATAGTGTTTTAACTATGGGGGAGCTGCTAAGCAATTTCAGATTTTTTTTATTTTATTTTTATTTTTTTTACACAGAGATGCTGATGAAACTAAAGAATGGATTGAGGAAAAAAAACAGGCACTCAACACAGACAACTACGGTCACGATTTGGCTAGTGTTCAGGCTTTGCAGCGCAAGCATGAAGGCTTTGAGAGAGACCTGGCAGCCTTGGGCGACAAGGTTAGTTTGTCATCTAGAAGATTTAAACAATTGTTTTTTTTGTTTACGAACAGTGTTCTAATTTTCCTTTTTTAATTTCAAAGGTGAACTCACTTGGGGAGACAGCACAACGTCTAATACAGTCCCACCCAGAAGCAGTGGATGACATTCAAGAGAAATGTACTGAGCTCAACACTGCCTGGAGTAGTCTAGTAGGACGCGCTGACCAGCGTAAAGCCAAGCTTGGAAACTCACACGAACTGCAGCGCTTTCTATCTGACTTCAGGTGATGATAATCGAGGGGAATATGGTGTAATTTATTCATCATAACTCTGGTTTTACTTGTCCTATTAACAATTAAAAAAAAAAAAAAAGGTATAAAGGGTAAAGTCTGCACTTTCAACACCAGTTGAAACAAGGACTCAGCGAGGCTGTGTCTTGCAGCGATGTCATCACAAAGCAGTTATGGGATTTAGATGCGCATCCGCGTTAATTGAGTCCAGTGGGTTAAAACGCAGCTGTGCTCTGCTTGAGTGAGATGAATGTCAACCTATGGCGACGTGCGAAAGATGGGCGATTTGTTGGCTAAATTATGAGACACTGTGCCTCACCGTGCGGCCTCGGTGTTGTAGGCAGTGCAAATCATCATGGTGCTTGCTACTGCTTGCCAGAATTCTTTGCGGTGCTCTCTTGAACTACAGGTTGTGAAAAATCAAGCTAAACGTTGCGCTTTAGTTGTGTTTGTTCCATATTTTTATGTGTGTGTGGATTAGCTATACTGTACATCAGGCTAGGTTGGTATTCGTGAACTTATTTCATGAAACTCACTGTAGCTTCTGTATTAAACAGTGGCATTAAAGTCATGTTCACTACATTACTATGCAACTTGGCGACTTCAAATTGCTCAGTCAGGTTTGTTTTTATGCCAAGTAAATTAGCCTACCTGTATTGAGTCATTGCTGCCTCATTATAGTCAAATAGCCAGGAATGCTAATGAAAAGATGTGCAGATGAATAACTGCACTATAATGATCAACAACAAAAGAATCTGCAATGCACTGAATCAGCAATAAGTGAACCACAATATAGCAACTAATTATTGTATATGTACAGTGCTGTGAAAAAGTATTGCCCCCCTTCTGCAATTCTTATTTCCCCACTTTAAGATCATCAAACAAATGTAAATAACAGACAATATCACCCAAGTGAAGTCAAAATGCTGTTTAAAATTATTTCATTTATTAAGGAAAAAAACTATTCATTTACCTAGCCCTGTGTGAAAAAGTAATTATTCCACCATGTTAAATAATTTTATTAATTGTGACAAATTACAATTTTTGCTTAATTTTCACTGATCACTCCCAAGCTGTTCAATCAAGAAATCACTTAAAACTGAATCTGTCCCGACAAAATCAAGTTGGACAAAAGGTCTGAAACAGCTGCCACAAAATGACACAATTCAAAGAAATTCCAGAACAATCAAGAAATAAAGTAATTGACTGGAAAGGGTTACAAAAACCATTTCCAAAGCTAGGATTCCAGCGAACCATTGGAAGAGCCCTTATCCTCACATGGAGAAAACATGGCACAGTAGTGAACCTTCCCAGGACTGGTTGGCCTACAAAGATTACCCCAACAGAACAGCAACGACTCATCCAGGAGGCCACAAAGGAACTCAAGACAACTTCTAAAGAACTGCAGGCCTCCCTTGCCTCAGTTAAGGTCAGTGTTTATTACACAGCAATAAGCAAGAGACTGGGCAAAAATGGCATCCATGGCAGAGATTCAAGGCAAAAACCACTGCTGACCAAAACAAACATAAAGGCTCATCTTTCTTTTGCAAAAAACAAACAAAACAAAAACATCTGAATGATTCCCAGGACTTCTGGGAGAATATTATATGGACTGAAGAGATGAAAGTTAAGCTTTTTGGAAGGTGTGTATCATTACATCTGAATTAAATGTAGCAGTGTCTTCTTCTTTTCCTTTCGGTATAACCTGTTAGGGGTCGCCACGGTGTGTCATCCTTTTCCATGTAAGCCTATCTCCTGCATCCTCTTCTCAAACACCAACTGCCCTCATCTCTTCCCTCACGACATCCATCAACCTTCTCTTTGGTCATCCTCGAGCTCTCTTGCCTGGCAGCTCCATCCTCATCATCCTTCTCCCAATATACTCACTATCTCTCCTCTGGATGTGTCCAAATCATCGAAGTCTGCTGTCTCTAACTTCGTCTCCAAAACATCTAACCTTGGCTGTCCCTCTGATGAGCTAATTTCTAATTTTATCCAACCTGGTCACTTCTAGAGCGTATAGCAACATCTTCATTTCCGCCACCTCCAGCTCTGCTTCCTGTTCTCTCTTCAGTGCCACTGTCTCTAATCTGTACATCATGGCTGACCTCACCACTGTCTTATAAACTTTACCCTTCATCCTAGCAGAGACTTTTCTGTCCTAAGGCATCTTCTCACCCGGTAGAACAAGCTGGTCAAAACCTCCACAGCCACCTCTCCTAGATGCTTCCATACCTCCACAGGAATGTTATCAGGACCAACTGCATTTCCATTTTTCATCCTCTTTAATGCCCTTCTAACTTCCCCCTTACAAATCATTGCCACTTCCTGGTCCGCCACACTTGCCTCTTCTACTCTTCCTTCTCTCTCATTTTCCTCATCCATCAACTCCTCAAAAGTATTCTTTCCATCTGTCCAGCACACTGCTGGCACCAGTCAACACATTTCCATCTCTATCCTTAATCACCCTAACCTGCTGCATATCCTTCCCATCTCTATCCCTCTGTCTGGCCAATCTGTGCAGATCCGTTTCTCCTTCTTTAGTGTCCAACCTGCCATACATGTCATCATATGCCTCTTGTTTGGCCTTTTCCACCTCTACCTTTTGCCCTACGTCACATCTCAATGTATTCCTTTCGCCTCTCCTCGGTCCCCTCAGTGTCGCTCTTCTTCTTAGCTAACCTCTTTCCTTGTATGATTTACTGTACTGTGAGGTTCCATCACCAAGTCTCCTCCTCTCCATTCCTGCCAGAAGATAGACCAACTACTCTCCTACCTGTCTCTCCGCAAGAATCATCTTACACATCACCATCCTATGCTGTCTAGCCACACTCTCCCCTACCACTACCTTACAGTCGGTAGCCTACTTCAGATTACATCGTCTGCACAAGATGTAATCCACCTGCATGCTTCTACCGCCGCTCTTGTAGGTCACCCTATGTTCCTGCCTCTTCTGGGAAAAAAGTGTTCACTACAGCCATTTGCATCCTTTTTTCAAAGTCTACAACCATCTGTCCCTCCAAGTTCCTTTCCTGGATGCCGTACTCACCCATCACTTCTTCATCTCCCCTGTTTCCTTCACCAACATGTCCATTACAATCTGCATCAATAACAACTCTCTCGCTCTGTGTCTCTCTCTCTCTCTCTCTCTCTCTCTCTCTCTCTCTGTCTGTCTCTGTCTCTCTCTCTCTCTCTCTCTCTCTCTCTCTCTCTCTGTCTGGGATCCTCAGAACTACTTTGTCTAGCTCCTTCCAGAATTTCTCTTTCACTTCTAGGTCACATCCTACCTGTGGGGCATAGTCGCTAATCACATTATACATAACACCCTCAATTTCAAGTTTCGGCCTCATCACTCGATCTGATAACTCTTTTCATCTCCAAGACATTCTTGGCTAACTCGTCCTTTAAAATAACCCCTACTCAAATTATCTTCCCATCTACACCATTGTAAACTAATTTTAACCCTGCCCCTAATCTTACTGCCTTTTCTAGCCTTACTGCCTTTCCACCTGGTCTCTCTCCTGGACACACAATATATCAATCTTTCTCCTAATCATCATGTCAACCAACTCCCGAGATTTTCCTGTCATAGTCCCAACATTCAAAGTCCCCACATTCAGTTCTAGGCTCTGTGCTTTCCTCTTCTCTTTCTGCCTAAGAACCGGCTTTCCACCTCTCCTTCGTCTTCGACCCACAGTAGCTGAATTTCCACTGGTGCCCTGCAGGTTAACGGTGCCGGGGGTGGACATTGTTAACCCGGGCCACGACCGATCCGGTATGGAATTCTTGAGATGAACGCTCATATTTGTTTGGCAAAGTTTTAAGCCGGATGCCCTTCCTAATGCAACCTTATGCATTTATCCGGGCTTGGGACCGGCCTCCAGTTTGCACTGGCTTGTGCCCCCCGTAGGGCTGCATAGCTTAAATGTAGCACAGTATTTTAGAAAAAGAACATCATACCAACAGTCAAACATGGTGGTGGTAGTTTGATGGTCTTGCGCTGCTTTGCTCCTTCAGGACCTGGACAACTATCCTGAAGGAGAATGTTGAGCCATCAATTTTTGGGACCTCTCGCCGGGGCTCTTGGGTTTTGCAGCAGGGTCACGATCCAAAACACACAAAGTCAACTTTTGAAGGGCTTAAAAAAAAAAATGAAGGTTTTGGAGTGGCCTAGTCAAAGTCCAGACTTGAATCAGATTGAAATGCAGTGGCATGGCCTTAAGAGGCCAAATATGTCCACACAGATGTGAAGGACTTATTGCCAGTTATAGAAACCGCTCGATTTCAGTTGTTGGTGCTGAGGATGGCCCAGCCAGTTATTAGGTTTATTTACTTTTTACTTTTTCACACAGGACCAGTTAACTTTGAATAGTTTTCCCCCCCCCTTAATTATTGGAATCACCATTTTAAAAACAGCATTTTAAGTTCACTTGGCTTATATTTGTCTATTTACATTTGCAGGTACTTGAACACCGTCACACTTTTGTCATTGACTTTCTGACCGCCGTCATCATAGGTCACTATAAATGTAAAGTCCCAGTAGACCTATATAATGCTTGCTGGTGCATCGTCTTGCGCTGGCTCGTTTCCACTCGCTGTGCCCACAAAAGTCTCCACAACTTCATTTTTCTACACAGCTCCGCTTCAGTACTTATTATGCTGCTTTCGGCGGTTAGCTTCTAGCTTTAGGTGCATTAGTGCCGCTTTCTGCTCTGGATTGTACACCGCTCCATTGCGTTACTAAGTAAGGGGAAAAAAAGGATTTGCCCCTATGGTCCAAAATGTATGTCTTTTTTGCAGAGACCTCATGTCCTGGGTGAATGGAATCCGAGGACTGGTGTCCTCGGAGGAGCTAGCCAAAGATGTGACTGGAGCTGAAGCTCTTCTAGAAAGACATCAGGTCAATAAATCTAATTGGTTTCTTCTCAATATTTATTCATCAATCAATCAATATAAAATGTTCCTAATTTTTGTCCCCTTCTGTTCATTTCTCCAGGAACATCGCACTGAGATAGACGCTCGTCTTGGTACGTTCCAGGCCTTTGAGCAATTTGGACAGCAGCTGTTGGTGCAAGGCCATTATGCAAGTCCCGAGATCAAGCAAAGACTGGATGCTTTAGACTTGGAGCGTGCTGACCTGGAAAAGGCCTGGGTGCAGCGCCGCATGATGCTGGACCAGTGCCTGGAGTTGCAGGTAAATGCTTAGAAAATATTACTTGTTTTAAAAGTGTATTATATCATCGTTTATCAGCATTTGTCTGCTATTATTGATCGACAATTTTCTGCATTCATCTCACAGCTCTTCAGCAGGGACTGTGAACAGGCTGAGAATTGGATGGCAGCTCGTGAAGCCTTCCTTGCAAGTGATGACAAGGGAGATTCTCTTGATAGTGTTGAGGCGTTAATCAAAAAGCATGAAGACTTTGATAAAGCAATTAATGTGCAGGTGAATTTTTCACACTTGTTTGCAATCTTTGTGCATTACTACTTTTTGTTCTATAAACTGGAAATTATCTGGATGCATAGGAAGAGAAAATTGCTGCTCTGCAATCCTTTGCCAATCAGCTAATTGGAGCTGACCATTATGCCAAACCTGAGATCTTCAGTCGACGCAATGAAGTTCTTGACAGGTTAGAATTTTTTTTTTTTTTTTTTTTTTTGAAGATCCTTAGAAATTTCACAGGAAAAAACGTGAATAGGTGAATTTATGAATTGTGAATAGGCAGTGGTTCACTGTATTATGAGAAAACTGGATAGAACATCAATCCATCCATCCATTTTCTGTACCACTTATCCTCACTCGGGTCATGGGCGTGCTGGAGCCTATCCCAGCTATCTTCGACGAGAGTTGGGGTACACCCTGAACGTTTCGCCAGCCAATCACAGGGCACATATAAACAAACAGTCATTCGCAGTCATATTCACACCTACGGGCAATTTAGAGTCTTTAATCAACCTACCACGCATGTTTTTGGGATGTGGGGTGAAACCGGAGTACCCAGAGAAAACCCACACAGGCACGGGGAGAATATGCAAACTCCACACAGGGGGGGGCCTGGATTTGAACCCCGGTCCTCAGGACTGTAAGGCAGATGTAACCAGTTGGCTACCGTGACGCCGAGAACATATACCATATTTTCCGAACAATAAGTCGCTCTGGCGTATGTCGCACGTCCAAAAAATCTATAATGAAGAAAAAAAAACATATACAGTCCCCTCCAAAAGTATTGGAATGGCAATGTCAATTCCTTTGTTCTTATATACTGAAGACATTTGGGTTTCAGACCAAAGATGAATATGAGGGAAAAATTCAGAATTCCAGCTTTCATTTCATGGTGTTTACATCTAGAGGTGTTGAACAACCCAGGACAGAGCACCTTTTGTTTGAAGCCACCCACTTTTCAAGTGAGCGAATGTATTGGAGCAGACATTATTAAATTAACTTAAAGTGAATAACATTTGATATTTGGTGGCATAACCCTTACTTGCAATAACTACTTCCAGCCTGCGACCCATTGACTTCACCAGACTGGTGTATTCTTCATTTGAAATGCTTTTCCAGGCCTTTATTGCAGCCTCTTTCGGTTCTTGTTTGTTTCTGTAGGTTTTTCCCTTCAGTCTCCTCTTCAGGAGGTAAAATGCATGCTCTATTTGGTTAAGGTCCGGTGTTTGACTTGGCCAGTCTAAAACCTTCCACTTATTTCCCCTGATGAAGTCATTTGTTGTTGGTAGTGTGTTTTGGGTCATTGTCTTGTTGCATGATGAAGCTTCTCCCCATCAGTTTGGCATTCTCCCCATCAGTCTGGCATGAGTGGCCAGTATTGGTCAACAACAGCTGCACTATGCAAATAGTGCAGCGTGGCGAGGCTACGACAGTGAGTGCAAGAGTACTTGTGCACTCACTGTCGTAGTCTCGCCACGCCATGGGTTTCTGTTTGAAAATGACCATTGGTGGCAATTTTGATTCATCTCCACAACATGACAGCACCACTGTAAGTGCAATTTCTCATTACCAGTTGTTACTGTATTCACATTCTTTTGCCCTTTCTCTGCGACACTTCGGCCAAGAAGGATGTCAAACGTGAGGGGACCTCGTCCATGTTAATATGATCCGGTGTCACGTTGTGCTCAATTACTTGCTTTTTAAGAAACTCACGGAAACGGTCGACCGTGGCTTAGAAGTCTACTGGCAATTTTTGGGACATCGTTGTCCGTCCTCTGCTAGAGAGGCAGTTCCGTTGCATGAAGCGGTAACACCAAGAAGGTCCTCCCGCAAAGTAATTTATATTAATCGCCTTGACAACTACCTGGGCGTGGAGACGTAACTGCACCGTTGACAAGCCTCTCCCGGCAGCACGTTGTTCAAGCACCCATTTCCTTTAGCTGTGGCCATCTAGCTTTTGGCCCGCAATTATAGTTGGACAAAAATGTATTTAGTCAGCCACAAATTGTACAGGTTCTCCCACTTAAAAAGATGAGCGAGGCTTGTAAATTTCATCATAGGTATGCCTCACCTATGAGAGACATAATGAGGGGAAAAAAAATCCAGAAAACCACATTTTCTGCTTTTTAAAGAATTAGCAAATTATGGTGGAAAATAAGTACTTGGTCACCTACAAACAAGAATTCTGGCTCTCGCAGACCTGTAAATTCTTCAAGAGGCCCGAGTGCCCGGAGAAAACCCACGCAAGTACGGGGAGAACATGCAAACTCCACACACCCGGGGCCGGGATTTGAACTCCAGTCCTCAGAACTGTGAGACAGATGTCCTAACCAGTCACACACCGTGCCGCCCCAAAAAGAAATTTAAACTTTTATTAAGGATCTAAACATTCCTCAATAAAATACAGAAATTAAAGACAGTCTTGATGTTCCTTTAACCATCACAGAATTACATAACACATTAAAAAATATGCAATTGGGACGAGCGCCTGTCCCGAACGGAATCTCTGTCGAATTCATTAAACATTTCTGGCCAATACTATCCATCCATCCATCCATTTTCTACCGCTTATCCGGGTCGGGTCGCGGGGGCAGTAGCTTTAGCAGGGACGCCCAGACTTCCCTCTCCCCAGCCACTTCATCCAACTCTTCCGGAGGGATCCCGAGGCGTTCCCAGGCCAGCCGAAGGACATAGTCTCTCCAGCGTGTCCTGGGTCGTCCCCGGGGTCGCCTCCCGGTGGGACGTGCCCGGAACACTTCACCAGGGAGGCGTCCGGGAGGCATCCGAATCAGATGCCCCAGCCACCTCATCTGGCTCCTCTCAATGCGGAGGAGCAGCGGCTCTACTCTGAGATCCTCCCGGATGACCGAGCTTCTCAGCCTATCTCTAAGGGAGAGACACCCTGCGGAGGAAACTCATTTCGGCCGCTTGTATCCGGGATCTCGTTCTTTCGGTCACGACCCGCAGCTCATGACCATAGGTGAGGGTAGGAACAAAGATCGACCGGTAAATTGAGAGCTTCGCCTTTTGGCTTAGCTCCTTCTTTACCACAACGGACCGATACAAAAAGTCCGCATCACTGCAGACACTCCGTCTGATCCGTCTGTCGATCTCCCGTTCCATTCTCCTCACTCGTGAACAAGACCCCAAGATACTTGAACTCCTCCACTTGGGGCAGGATCTCATCCCCGACCTGGAGAGGGCATGCCACCCTTTTCCGACTGAGGACCATGGTGTCAGATTTGGAGGTGCTGATTCTCATCCCAGCCGCTTCACACTCGGCTGCGAACTGCTCCAGTGAGAGTTGGAGCTCACGGCTTGATGAAGCCAACAGAACCACATCAGCAAAAAGCAGAGATGCAATACTGAGGCCACCAAACCGGACCCCCTCTACGCCTTGGCTGCGCCTAGAAATTCTGTCCATAAAAGTTATGAACAGAATCGGCGACAAAGGGCAGCCTTGGCGGAGTCCAACCCTCACCGGGAACGAGTCCGACTTACTGCCGGATATGCAGACCAAACTCTGACTCCGGTCGTACAGGGACCGAACAGCCTGTATCAGGGGGTTCGGTACCCCATACTCCTGAAGCACCCTCCACAGGACTCCCCGAGGGACACGGTCGAACGCCTTCTCCAAGTCCACAAAACACATGTAGACTAGTTGGGCGAACTCCCATGCACCCTCGAGGACCCTGCCGAGGGTGTAGAGCTGGTCCACTGTTCCACGGCCAGGATGAAAACCACACTGCTCTTCCTGAATCTGAGATTCGTCTTCCCGACGGACCCTCCTCTCCAGCACCCCTGAATAGACCTTACCAGGGGGGCTGAGGAGTATGAGCCCCCTATAGTTGGAAAACACCCTCCAAGGCGTGGAAAATGCTCCACTCTGACTCAATGTCCCCCGCTTGCCCCGGGACGTGGGTGAAGTTCTGCTGGAGGTGGGAGTTGAAACTTCTTAAAAAGGGGGACCACCACCCCCACCCCATTTCTGGCCAATACTAGCGCCTCTATTTTTCAGAAAAGTCAAGGAGATAAACGATAAAGTTCAAATAAGTAGCCATATGAACACAGCTTCAATTAAATTATTAGTAAAGTCAGGTAAAGACCCCATTCTCCCAGCTCATTATCGGCTCTTCTCACTGATTAATGTAGATATCAAGATTATCTTGAAAACCCTCACAGCGAGCCTTGAAAAGGTACTTCCGTCGATAATCCACTATGACCAGACAGGCTTCATTAAAGGTAGAAGTTCCACAAAGAATGTCCGACGTCTATTAAATTTAATAAGCATGGGACAGAGTAAAAATCTTAATGCAATCATCATGTCACTTGACTCAGAAAGCTTTCGATAAAGTTAAACTTTCCTGTTTGCAGTATTTCACAAGTGTGGCTTTGGAGTCATTTATACATTGGATAGCAACATTATACAACTCGCCGAAAGCGACAGTCACCACAAATAAGATGACATCGCAAAGTTTTACTTTACAAACAAGAACCAGACAAGGATGTCCATTCTCACCAGTGCTATTTGCAATATTCATCGAACCTCTTGCTACCGCTATACGTCAGAATGCTAATATTAAAGGTATCTGCTCGCCAGTGACAGAACACAAAATCAATCTGTAGGCTGATGATATTCTTTATTTACAGGAACCCAAGTCTTCTCTTCAGGCTTAAGTCTTAAAAGCCATAAATGCTTCAAGAACCCAATAATCTCATCCACCTTAATGGCTTGGTGGAAAAGTTTAGAAGATACAGAATCTCAATGAGCTCCCGGTATGCTCTCCCCAATTTGGTACAATCCAGATTTCTAAATGAACAATATACCACTTTATTTTGGCACATCGGAACAACATGGAATTGACCTCCTACAACAACTATTTAACGATATTCTTAGCACAGCAATAAAAAAAAAAAATAATAAAAAAAAAAAAGAGTACCAACAATCCAGAGCACCCTTGAGTTTAAGCAAGTAGTGAAGCTTCTTTCGCAAAGGGAAAAAAAACCTCAAAGTTTATAAATTAATTTCAGGCACAAAATCAATGCACCTACCAATCACTAAATAAGAAGACTTTTCTATGTCCGCTGACCATAATTACTGGATACAGATATGTAACAATACGTTTAGAATGACATAGAACATGCAACATAGAACACAATATACTCAATACCATCCATCCATCCATCCATTTTCCTCCCAATCACGCCCTTCCAGTTCTCACTGTCATTTCCCACGTGAGCATTGAAGTCCCCCAGCAGAACGATGGACTCCCCAGCACCCCCTCCAAGGATGCCAAAAAGGGTGGGTACTCTGAACTACTGTTTGGTGCATAGGCACAACCAACAGTCAGGAACCGTCCCTCCACCCGAAGGCGGAGGGCGGCTATCCTCTCTTCCACCGGGGTGAACTCCAATGTACAGGCGCCGGGCCAGGGGGCAATAAGTACCCACACCTGCGCGGTGCCTCTCACCATGGGCAACTCCAGAGTGGAAGAGAGTCCAACCCCTCTCGAGAGGACTAGTACCAGAGCCCAAGCCGTGTGTGGAGGTGAGACCGACTATATCCAGTCGGAACTTCTTGACCTCCCACACCAGCTCAGGCTCCTTCCCTGCCAGAGAGGTGACATTCCACGTCCCTAGAGCCAGTTTCTGTAGCCGGGGATCGGATCGCAAAGGTCCCCGCCTTCGGCCACTGCCCAGCTCACACTGCACCGACCCCTATGGCCCCTCCCATAGGTGGTAAGCCCACAGGAAGGGGGACCCACGTTGCCTCCCCCCCAGGATTTTAATGCATCACACACACTCATCCCCAATGCTTTGGGGAGGTGGGTTCTCACTAGCTTTATGGCAGTGCTCCTGAGGCTGGGGCCCCTGGGCTGGATGACTGCTTGGCGTTGGGGCTCCCCTCTCATGCCCCGCAGCTGCTCCCTGGGCCCCCTTATCCAACAAATATGGTACACCGTCCCACTCTTAGGCTGGGCGGGGACGGCTGCAACCTGGGCCTTGCAGGTTGGGCGGGGCGTCTTGCTCTCATTGGGGTGGAGGGGGGTGGGTGGCTGGTGAGGTGGCATTGGGACCCTGCGGCCTCCTCCGGGTGGCCGGTTGTCGTGTCGCCTCGGTGGGGCCGGCGGACCGACCTGGGTCCCTCGGTGTGGGACGTGTCCCGTTCTTGGGTGGGCTCCTGGGCCCGATCCTGCTTCTCGATTTATTGGGTGAAGTCCTCAGGCACCACCGCGGTGCAGGCACAGCAATTATAGGACACTTCTGTCAGTCATTGTGCATGTGAAACTACGTCAATTCACTTGGATGTGTCCGCAGGAACACACCCCTGGGACTTTTTCACTGGGTGTGGGGCTACTCACTTATTTCAACAAATAACTAAATATGTAAATTACTAGGGTATCCCCTCACTCACACTCTCTTCCTATAGACATTTATAATTTACATAGCCACTCCCACCACACTTCAGTTGTACAGCTGGGTTCACGACCCTTGTCCTGCATGCTTCTTGTCCTGACCTTCCCTCACAGGGTGTGTAGGACTACTGCCCCATACAACACTCATATCTAATGTCATTGTTCTAGATATATAATGATTTACTTTTCACATTTTGTTTACAGTTAGTGCTTTGTCTTTTGTCTGCTTTTCTCACTCGCCTCTAGAAACTTTGTTCTATTTGACTTATTGAGTCTGATTCTCAATAAATATCCATTATAATACTAAGAAACCACAGCGGCAGCTTAAAAACTCTACTGTGACACAGTAAAACTGTTTGGCATAAAAGGGATACAGATCCTCCATTCTGCTTGACATAACAGCCGAACAGGACAAAAAAATAAACACTGCAGTCCCAGACGTGTCCCCGTGCTTAAGCCAGTACATGTCCAGGCCCGTGTGAAGTTTGCTAGAGAGCATTTGGATGATCCAGAAGAGGATTGGGAGAATGTCAGATAAAACCAAAATTTAACTTTTTGGTAAAAACTCAACTTGTCGTGTTTGGGAAAGAAAGAATGCTGAGTTGCATCCAAAGAACACCATACCTACTGCGAAGCATGGGGGTGGAATGGTTTGGGGCGGTTTTTCTGCAAAGGGAACAGGACGACTGATCCGTGTAAAGGAAAGAATGAATGGGGACATGTATCGTGAGATTTTGAGTGAAAATCTCCTTCCATCAGCAAGGGCATTGAAGAGGAAACGTGGCTGGGTCTTTCAGCATGACAATGATCCCAAATACACCGCCCGGGCAAAGGAGGAGTGGTTTCGTAAGAAGTATTTCAAGGTCCTGGCGTGGCGTAGCCAGTCTCCAGATCTCAACCCCATAGAAAATATTTGGAGAGAGTTGAAAGTCTGTGTTGCCCCAAAACATCACTGCTCCAGAGGAGACCTGCATGGAGGAACGGGCCAAAATACCTGCAACACTATGTGAAGACCTTGTGAAGACTTACAGAAAACATTTGACCTCTGTCATTGCCAACCAAGGGTATATAACTTATTTTCCTTTCGGCTTGTCCCTTTAGGGGTCGCCACAGCGCGTTATCCTTTTCCATGTAAGCCTATCTCCTGCATCCTCTTCTCGAACACCAACTGCCCTCATCTCTTCCCTCACGACATCCATCAACCTTCTCTTTGGTCTTCCTCTAGCTCTCTTGCCTGGCAGCTCCATCCTCATCATCCTTCTCCCAATATACTCACTATTTCTCCTCTGGATGTGTCCAAACTATCGAAGTCTGCTCTCTCTAACTTCTTCTCCAAAACATCTAACCTTGGATGTCCCTCTGATGAGCTCATTTCTAATTTTATCCAACCTAGTCACTTCAAGGGCGAATATCAACATAATTTCCGCCACCTCCAGCTATGCTTCCTGTTCTCTCTTCAGTGCCACTGTCTTTAATCTGTACATCATGGCTGGCCTCACCACTGGCTTATAAACTTTGCCCTTCATCCTGTGTTATGTGACTCTTTTGTCACATAACACACCTGACACCTTCCTCCACCCGATCAAACCTGCTTGGACCGTTTCTTCACTTTCTTACCACACTCACCATTGCTCTGGACTGTTGACCCCAAGTATTTAAAGCATCTCTTCTCCCTGTAGCCTCACTCTTCCCCTTCCACCCTTCTCATTCATGCACATATATTCTGTCTTACTTCGGCAAATCTTCATTCATCTCCTTTCCATTTAATGCCTCCATCTTTCTAACTGTTCCTCCACCTGCTCCCTGCTTTCACTGCAGATCACAATGTCATCTGCAAACATCATGGTCCACGGGGATTCCAGTCTAACCTCATCTGTCAGCCTATCCATCACCACTGCAAACAGGAAGGGGCTCAGGGCTGATCCCTGATGCAGTCCCACCTCCACCTAAAATTCCTCTGTCACACCTACAGCACACCTCACCACTGTTCTGCTGCCCTCGTACATGTCCTGTATTATTCTAACATACTTTTCTGCCACTCCAGACTTCCACATGCAGAACCACAGTTCCTCTCTGGGTACATAGGCTTTCTCTAGATCTACAAAGACACAATGTAGCTCCTTCTGACCTTCTCTGTACTTTTCCATCAACATCCTCAATGCAAATAATGCATCTGTGGTACTCTTTCTAGGCATGAAACCATACCATTGGTCACAAATACTAACTTCTGTCCTGAGTCAAGCCTCCACTACTCTTTCCCATAACTCATCAACTTTATTCCTCGAGAGTTCCCACAGCTCTGCACATAACCATTGTTCTTAAAAATGGGCACCAGCACACTTTTCCTCCATTCCTCAGGCATCTTCTCACCCGCTAGAACAAGCTGTTCAAAACCTCCACAGCCACCTCTCCGAGATGCTTCCATACCTCCACAGGAATATCATCAGGACCAACTGCCTTTCCATTTTTCATCCTCTTTAATGCCTTTCTAACTTCTCCCTTACTAATCATTGCCACTTCCTGGTCCACCACAATTGCCTCTTCTAGCCTCTTCTCTCTCATTGTCCTCATTCATCAACTCCTTGAAGTATTCTTTCCATCTATCTAGCACACTACTGGCATCAGTCAACATATTTCCATCTCTATCCTTAGTCACCCTAACCTGCTGCACATGATTACCATCTCTATCCCTCTGTCTGGCCAACATGTATAGACCCTTTTCTCCTTTTTTAGTGTCCAACCTGGCATGCATGTCATCACATGCCTCTGGTTTGGCCTTTGCCACCTCTACCTTGGCCCTATGTTGCATCTCAATGTATTCCTTTCGCCTCTCCTCGGTCCTCTGTGTCCCACTTCTTCTTCTGTGTCCACTTCTTCAAAGTTTTTCCTTGTATGATTTCCTGTACTGTGAAGCTCCACCACCAAGTTTCCTTGTCTCCTTTTCTGCCAGAGGATACACCAAGTACTCTCCTGCCTGCCTCTCTGATCACCTTGGCTGCAGTGGTCCAGTCTTCTGGAAGCTCCTCCTGTCCGCCGAGAACCTGTCTCACCTCTTCCCGAAAAGCTGCACAACACTCTTCCTGTCTCAGCTTCCACCACATGGTTCTCTGCTTTGCCTTTGTCTTCCTAATCTTCCTCCCCACCACTAGAGTCATCTTACATACCACCATCCTATACTGTCTAGCTACACTCTCCCCTACCACTACCTTACAGTTGGTAACCTCCTTCATATTATATCGTCTGCACAAGATGTAATCCACCTGCGTGCGTCTACCTCCGTTCTTGTAGGTCAGCATACCTCCAAGTTCCTTTCCTGGATGCCGTACTTACCCATCACTTCTTCATCACCCCTATTTCCTTCACCAACATGTCCATTACAAGCTGCACCAATCACGACTCTCTCTCGGTCTAGGATGCACAGAACTACTTTGTCTAGCTCCTTTCAGAATTTCTTTCACCTCTAGGTCACATCCTACCTGTGGGGCATAGCCACTAATCACATGATACATAACACCCTCAATTTCAAGTTTCAGCCTTATCACTCAATCTGATACTCTTTTCACCTCCAAGACATTCTTAGTCAACACTTCTTTTAAAATAAGCCCGACTCCATTTCTCTTCTCATCTACACCATGGTAAATCAATTTAAACCCTGCCCCTACACTTCTAGCCTTACTGCCTTTCCACCTGGTCTCCTGGGCACACAATATATCAACCTTTCTCCTAATCATCACGTCAACCAACTCCTGAGATTTTCCTGTCATAGTCCCAACATTCAGTTCTAGGCTCTGTGCTTTCCTCTTCTTTTTCTGCCAAAGAAACCGCTTTCCACCTCTTCTTCTCCTTCGTCTTCGACCCACAGTAGCTGAATTTCCACCGTCGCCCTGCAGGTTGACGGCGCCGGTGGCGGACATTGTTAACCCGGGGGTTAACAATGTCCGGGCCACAACCAAACCGATACCGATATGGAATTCTTTGGATGAATGCTCATATTTGTTTGGCAAAGTTTTAAGCCGGATGCCCTTCCTGACGCAACCCTCTGCATTTATCCGGGCTTGTGAACGGCCTACAGTTTGCACTGGCTTGTGCCCCCCATAGGGATGCATTACCAAAGGGTATATTACAAAGTATTGAAATTAACTTTTGTTATTGACCAAATATTTATTTTCCACCATAATTTCCTTATAAATTCTTAAAAAATCAGACTGTGATTTTCTGGATTTTTTTTTTTTCTTTTTTCATTTTGTCTATCATAGTTGAGGTATACCGATGATGAAAATTATAGGCCTCTCTCATATTTTTAAGTGGGAGAATTTGCACAATTGGTGGCTGACTAAATACCTTTTTGTCCCACTGGAGCTTTGTTTTCTTCATTGCAGTTAATTATCCTCCGGTTTTCGGTAGTCCCTCACAAGTTTCTCGCTCACTCCAAACTTACTTTCTGCTGCTCGATTACCGTTTTCGGCTGCATATTTCACTGCTTTCAGCTTGTAATCCGCAGTATATGATTTTCTTATTGGGGGCATTTGTGTTCAGTCTTTCTCAGTTGTCTTTATGAGTTGATGTTTGTTTAAATTTTCAGTGGTACAGGAGTAATAGGCGTAGCAGATACAAGCCTCGAGCGCCCTCTCGTTGCTGTCAGTGTGGGAATAATCAACATGTGAAATTATATATTTTAATACGTCGCCCCGAGTAGAAGTCGCAGGACCAGTCAAACCATGGGGGAAAAAAAAGGCGACTTGTGGTCTGAAAAATACGGTAAGTCTCATAGCTCTGCATCAAGAGCATGGCGCAGTCAGCGTACATCAGACCCAGGCTCACCAAAATGGATAGCGTGCATCTAATTTGCAAGTGTTTACATGCACGATTGTGGTTTACCATTATCTTTGCCTTAGAACAGGGTTGTCCACAAAGTGAGGCCCATGGGCCATTTGCACCCCTCTGCATGTTTTTTATTGGCCCACCACATATTCTAATAATAAAATTAAACCTAGCCCTCATCAGAAGGTTATAAGAAAAAGTTAAAATGCTCATAGCACACTTTTATTTTCATGTCAAACAAACATCTCATAAACAAATGTTCCAAGACATATCAGTTTATTTTAAATTATTTCACTGTATAAAAAGAATGGGGGGGGGGGAAATCACTTTTTAAATTTAAAATTGTAAATTTGAATATTACAAGTTATCACCATTTTTTAAAAATTGTCAGACTTTTTATATTAAATTAATAAATTTAAATACAAGACATGACACTGTCAGAAAAATATTTTGATTTTAAATTGTAAATAAATTTTAATGTTACAAGAAACTATTTTTGAAAAATTGCCTATTTAAACATTTAAATGTAATACATTATCACTTTTTTATTGTCAAACACTTTTTTAATTGTAAATGTTACAAGATGTAAAGCTTTTTTTGAACATGTGATATATTTTATATTTAAAATTGTAAATTAAGTTGCATAATTTTATTCCCTCTTCTTGATGAACATGTTTAAAGCTGTTATGTTGTCATAGCAAAGAAATTAACCTGATTAGAGGTAAAACAATTATAGGATCTTATGTTGCGTGACTGTTTTGCCTCCTACTGTTGTAGAGTTGGAACAAGTGATTAATAGTATTTTAAAGCTAAATGTGCCATTCACTGAAGATAGCACGACAATAAAGGCCGTTACCATGCATCTAAAGTACACAAAATGGTTGAAGCAAAATGTTTGTATTAAACTGGACAGTTCTGACATCAGTCCCGTATAAAAACCATGGAGAAAGATTAAATTTGCTTGGGTCAAAGAAATCATTCAACTGTTCATTCATAAATTTAAGAGAAACAAAATTAGGAATGGATAAATAATCAGATGACGTGTGCTAAAAGCTTAAATCTATACTGATGTTAGAAACATAGGCGGTTGCCCTTGCTAAAAGGTAAGCAACAAAATATTATGCAAAAGAGCTTTTATTACTGTTTAGGGCCAAGCATTATTTCTTGTCAACAAAAAATTAATTATTCAATAAATGTAGTAGAATTGTTTTTCTCTTAAATTCAAGAAATCCTTTTGATAATATTGGAATGATACAAATTTGGCACGTTTCAATTTCTTGTGAAGGATTCGAAGCTTTGTATTTGTAAAATATTTCAGGGGTTCAATAATAATTGTCTCGTGACCCACGTGAGGATAAGTGGTGAAGAAGATGAATGAATGAATAATAATGGTGGCCAGAACTGTACGAAATATACGGTGCTATAATCCTGTCCAAGTCACCGTCCGCTATGGTCGTCGTTTCCTATCAGCAACTGTTTCCTATTTTGCATGCCAGAAAAGGCCGAATACTGAGCTGTGTTTGCTACATGGTACACCTCATAAGCAATCGGAGGCTATCCGGTAGAATACATTTTGTTAGATGACCATTATTTTCTGGTCAGCCCTAAACACTGACATCAGAAGCTGAAAACCCCAATCAAAAACCCTAACACGTGACACTTTTGAAAGGTGGCGTCGGCTGAAGACCCAGATGATCGAAAAGCGTTCAAAGCTAGGCGAATCCCAGACCCTGCAGCAATTCAGCCGAGATGTGGATGAAATAGAAGCTTGGATCAGTGAGAAACTGCAGACTGCTACTGATGAGTCCTACAAGGACCCTACCAATATTCAGGTATTTTAATTTTTTTTTTTTTTACCAGTAATTACTTCATTGGTAACCAAATTCTATGCATTTGGAAAATATTCACAGCGCTCCACTTTTCCACATTTTATATTATAGCCTTGTTTCAAAATGACAAAAAAATATATTTTTTAATAACATTAAGTAAGATAAGTGCCGATTACTTTTAAACATGGTCGTAAAGATTTTTAATAGCTCTACCTTTCTTTGTCAATTTATAATTCTCCAATTGTCTTTGTCTTAAATTTGCTTTAAAACATTTAAGCATGATTAAAAAGATGGAATCAGGAAGTGAACACAGCACTGTACATTTTTTATTTTAAAGCGGTTAAGTTTTATCATACATAATTTGTCATTTGTCTTCTGATTGTCCAATACACGTCCTATCTGACATGACTAAATTCTTTCTAATGTCTTTTGCTTTTTCATAGCTATCCAAGCTTCTGGTAAGTTTGTGTACTCTTAGTTCATTAACCAACATATTATCTTACATTGTGGTTATGATATGCATTGGATATAAAAATATACATAAACCATTGTGCCAGCTTTTTATAGCAATGTTGAAAAAATACTTTTGCATGAAAACCAATGGACGCAATAACAAGGGTTGGGCATCGTTTAAATTTTAGCAATTCCGGTCCCGATTCCAGTTTCTCAGTTCGATTCTGGTTCCAAACAATTCTCGATTCCGATTCTTTTAGGGGGCTGGGTCAAAAAGGTTTGCCCAAATTATGAACATCCATTTTCTTAGCAGCCCGCAGCATAAACTAAAGCAAACGTGACTCTGGGTTCTTTATAACCAGTATCAATATCAAACCTATGAAATAAAAGGCATTGTGTGTGGAAACTAACCCAATTGACTTAATATTCATTAATTGTTACAGCTAAAAGTTAAATATAGCATTGTTAAGTTATTTGCGACTGTTTTGTCACATCAAATGGTTTCAATAGTTCACCTATCAAATGACAAGAAAGTCACATGGCCTAACACGTCGTCTTCTATTGGGGTTCCCGGGCATAGGTATTAACACGAGATAAGCCAGCCTGGCTGATGGTCGTGCCTACGTGGCGACCATGTTGGGAAGGTTGTTGTTGTTGTTGTTACCATGAAGGCAACAGCACGCTACTCGTATTTACATTTAGACCATATGTCAAACTCCGGCCCCGGGGCCAAATTTGGCCCACGATGTAATTATATATATTTTCAAATGTGTATTAGAGCTGGCCCGCCAGTATATAGCACATGCACCACTAATATTACAAGTCCCAGAATGCTTTGCGAGTGTGTCGGCCCTTCAGTCGAGACTGGCTAGTGCCCCTTCCTTTTTTGTTGCAGTTGTTAGCCACTATGCTACAGTCTCCTCGAACAAATTTACACTTCCCCTTCCCAAAAATGTCCAGACGAAAGATGGACAACGGTTAACTGCCAAGACAGGTAGGAGGCAGATTGTCTATTCAGCAACGTGGCTGTAACAAAGAATATAACATAAATTAATTTTTTTTTTTTTTTTTTTTTTTAATGCTCTTTACAAACTCCTAGGCAGGGACTGTTAATATTTTGAGGTTTGGATTTTTATTGAAGGACATTATTTTTTGGGTTGTTTTGTTGTTGGCCTTTGAAAAAAGATTTACATCAAAAAGAGAGGTAGTTGTAGATAGATAAATAGAAGATAGAGAGACAGAAGAATTCATGTTATAAATACAAAACAACAAACAAATACCGCTGAAGTCTTTTATCACAAATTTGATTTCTCGTGTTTATATTATTAAAATTTTACTTTTACTTGAGTCACATTATTGTCAAGTAACAGTATTCCTGCTTGAGTACAATATTTGGCGACTCTATCAACCTGGAGCGGACATCCTCTATTGCTACTTTTGTGTTTAAGCAACATTTATGCTCATCAAATCAGCCAGTGTAGTAGTTGTTGCACTGGTCTTTTGTATTTTCTCGATTTGCTGCGGGTCGTGGCCCTGGTTGTGGTCCCAACGGAACCGCGAAACACACTTAACATCGGCGACAAGGCTGATCCGCTAGTACATCTTGTATTAGGAAACGCGCCTACAATTATCTAATTAGTTTACTGATGTTAATGTATTAAGCGACGGAGCGATGTTAGGGATTTAACAAGAATGAGCTAACCTCAAATTCAGAAATGGCCAATAAAAACAGAAAAATATTGTACTTAAGTCGTGAAAAATTAAGTGAAACAGACTGATTTTAGTCAATTGTTTTCCAGAATGAGTGCTTAAAGAGGAGGATGTTATTCATGTGGCACAGGTTTTTAAGTAGGCAAAAAATGAAAAAGAGTAATGAATGGAGCCAAATGCTCTGTAAAACGTCCTTTACCTACCCACCGATGAGACACAAGGTTAGTGTTTTTAATACTGTGTGACGTTTTTGTGAATTTTGTCCCAATTCATGGTGATGTACAGTTGCTAGTTTGACCTTTGGTGATGTTTTAGCTCAATCTTAAGCTTGTAATGTGACTGTTTCTTTCTTTCCAGTATGTTAATTTTATTTTTGTGTCTGTCATCAGCTCTTATGTTGGTTTGAAGACTAAAATAAACGCTAAAAACCTTCAGTGCAAGAGTGCAACCCACCGTTCAACTTGTTAGGTGCCTCAATGTTGGCATAGACGTATTTTATTGTTTCACTCACCCAACTGACTTGACTGAAGTTCTGCACAGTGCAGACTGAAGCTCGGAGTGGGAGGGAGCACGTCAGACTTCTACACATCGTGAAAGCCAGCCTCCTTTGCATAATATAATCTCAATCCAAGTGTTGGGCTGAGGTGACTGGTCATTTATTTTAACATAATTAAGACACACTTTTGTTCGCCGCTACCCTTGGGCACAAGCACGTCTTCATGCGTGTTCTTCTTCGTTGGTTTTCGCCACGTTTCTTCGGGGACGGCGGACTGTAGACATCGAAACTGGGAACTGAAGTGTTTTAATTTGAACGATTCCGGGGGAACCGGAATGTTAGTCCCGATTCCCATCGTTTCTCTATTCCTGATGCCCAACCCTAGCAGTAACTCATCTCCAAAGACTTGAGCATCGGTACCTGAGGGTGACTATTCAAGTTCATGGTTTTATTTGGACAAGGGAAATGGCAACAGTCACCATTTGCACATCTCATTATGCTCACCTTTCTCCTTGCACACGTGTGATGTGCAACACACAATATTTTCTGTATTTAAATGTATCACAAAAAGTAGGGAAATTTGTGTTTGGTGTTTTGGTTCTTTGTTATAACAATGCTTCTAGGCAATAAATGGTATGCTGTTGGAAAGCCTGTTTATTTGAATGGTGTGATATTTGTAAGAAACATGCAGTCGTGGGATGAGCAGCAGAGCTCAGTATGTAGTTTGCCCCCATGAAAAATTTGCCAACTCCCTGCCAATGCAAAGTAGCTTATTTTGTTGTTGCTATTGACTTGTTTCAACCCTCTGGTCACCCCAGCATGAGCATGGGCAGTTACAGTAGTCAGTTTGTGTCTGCTCCGAGAATCGTTATGCCACATTTGACAGATCTGGATTGAGCAACTTCAAGCTGATGTGCCGCAAAACCAAGTTGAGGCATTGTTTGGAGTAAGTCCCAGTACCATGACGATGACACTCCAAGAAGACGATTTACTCACCCTGTCAGCACTTAGGTCCCGTAGGTGGTCTTTTAAAGATTTGCAGTCAAGGTTTGCAGGATGATATTGCCGGCGGCTCTCTTCCCAGAAAATCCAGAGCAGACTGCATGCAGCTTGTCTCCGGTCTACATAGAGCTGCTGGGAGACTTGCCATGACTGCTCTTTACTGTCAGCCCCATTTGTGCTAGTGTAAGCAACACGTGCACTGGAATCTAAACATGTGGAAGAACAATCTATTCAGTGATGAATCTCAGATTCTGCCTACGGCAGTTGGATCATAGGGACACAGTGTAGCGATGACACAGAGAACTCTATGCTATTGCGGTATTTGATCAGCATGGGTGCATGCTGTTCGTGACAGTATGTGACTAGGTGGCTGTGTATGGTTCTTCCATAGTTCTACTGAGGCTCTTAAATGTTAAATTAATTGGTAAATTGCCAATATGCCTTGTTTCTTCAAACTTCCATTATCCAATCCATAAAACGGCAAACGAGACAATGGCAACAGCAAAATAAGATGTTTGGCATTCTTAGGGATTTGGCAAATTTTTCAGAGGCTCAATCCACATACTCAATCTGCTGCTCATCCCAGAAATACATGTTCCTTTCAAATGTGGCACCGTTTAAAGAGTAATAAACATAATTTTTAATGTTTTACGGTTTCTTGCAAAGAGGTGTTGTTACAACAATGAAATGTATCAAACACAAATATCCTTTATTTCGTGCTATATTTATGCACACAATTTAGATCTACAGCGGCTTAAATAAGTATTTAACACATCACCATTTTTCTCATTAAATATATTTCCAAATGTGTTTTAGACATGAAGATTTTACCAGATGTTGGGAACAACTCAAGTAATCCACACATGCAAAAAAACTGGAACAAATAAGCTCATACATTAAGTTGTGTAATCATGTGAAATGACACAGGGGAAAAGTATTGAACACGAAAAAAGGGAGGTGGCATGGAAAGCAACAACACATGAAATCTATCAATCAAACCGCAATCCAGCCCCTTATCAGTACAAATGAATATCACTTGGTTCAGTCCTGGCCTACAAAAAGGTCTCATTGCCAAGGTGTGAGTCAAGACACATCTCATGATGTGTAAGAGCAAAGCGCTGTCTCAAGACCATAGCAACCTAATTGTTGCAAAAAATAACCAATCAATTGGTTAAAGGAGCATAGCTAAGCTTCTGAATGTTCCAGTGATGGTTGGGGCCCTAATACGTAAGTGGAAACTCAATCATACCACAATAAATTTCCCTCGATTAGGTCGTCCTTGCAAGATTTCTTACAGAGGAGTAGGAAGAATAATTGGAAGAGTTCTCCAACAGCCAAGGACCACCTGTGGAAAGCTTCAAAAAGACCTGGAATTAGCAGGTACTGTTGTCACAATGAAAACAGTGAATAATGCTCTCCGCCGCCATGGTGTGTATGCACGCGCACCACGCAAGAGAAGAAGCATGTCAAAGCTCGTTTAGTTTGCTGAACAACATTTGGACAAGCCAGTTAAATACTGGGAGAATATAGTCTGGTCTGATGAGCAAAATGTAACTGTTTGGATACCATAATGCACACCATCTTTGGAGGAAAAATGGCACTGCACATCACCCTAAAAAGACCATACCAACAGTGAAGTTCGGCAGTGGGAACATGATGGTGTGGGGCTGCTTTTCAGCAAATGGTACTGGTACACTTGAACTTATTGAAGGAAAGATGAATGGCCAAACGTACCAAGACATTCTTGACAAAAATCTGCTGCCCTCTACGAGGATGATGAAAATGAAATGAGGGTGGACATTTCAGCAGGATAATGAGCCAAAGCATACGGCCAAGGAAACTGTCAATTGGTTTCAAAGAAGAAAAAAAATAAAGCTGCTAGACTGGCCTAGCAAATCACCTGACTTGAATCCAATCGCAAATGTATAGAAAGGACTGAAACTGAAGGTCCATAAAAGAAGCCCAGGGAACCTTCAAGATTTGAAGAATGCTTATGTGGAGGAATGGGCCAAAATCACACCAGAGCAATGCATGCAACTAGTTTCTCCAGACAGGAGACGTCATAGCAAACAAAGGCTTCTGTACAAAGTATTAAATACCAGTTGGCGTGTTCAATACTTTTTCCGTGTCATTTCACATTATTACACACAACTTAATTTCTGAGTTTATTTGTTCTACTTTCTTTGTATGTATGGATTACTTGGGTTGCTCGCAACATCTAGTGAAATTTTCATGTCAATAGCAACTTTGGAAATCTATTCTGTGAGAAAAATGATGACGTGTTAATTACTTATTTCAGCCGCTGTATATCCTTAAATCCCTCAAAGCAAACTCCTTTCCTTAAACTGAATTTACACTGCTGTATATTTTTTGTTGCATACCACACAGAGAAGCATACGCCACATATGCAGGCGTGCAAGGAGTATGTCAAAGTAATTGAAGCATGCAAATGCCATTTCCTTTGTCCACAGAAAAATGTGAACTCGAACCATCCAAGACTTTACAGATGAGGTGTGTGTGGGTTTGCAATTATAAAATAAGACACACTAAGGGATATTTCAGCATTCGGGTGAAATTATAGGATGAATTTATAATGCACTTTACAGGCGAACTTAATTTGACCTCTAAACTTTGAATGTCCATGTCCAAGATTCAAGACGTTGTCATATGAACAGTAAAAACACAATGTAGCACTGCAATGAATTTCTTACTTTGCTCGTCTCCCTCTACTTATACAAAGAACATAAAATATAAAAAAAATAATTTAAACAATGAAAGATAAAGCACAAAAATAAATCCAACTGTTCAATGTTTCAGTACTTTTTGCACAACTTGCTAGTCTCTAACAACGAGCTGAACAGCAAAATTCACGTTTGATCCATTTATCGACCGATGCATGTCCTATTCAAAATTGGTTTTTAAACAGTCCTCTTCATCATACTATTCACATTTTGACATCATGAAAACAGACACATTAAGAGGTCTGTCTCACTGGCTGAGACGACGTGGCGACTGCCGCAGTTAACCAGTCGTGGCGACTCAGGAGACCAAAATATTGCTTGCGCTCTCACCAGAGCGTCCCTTGGTGGCCAGTTCGCCCGGAAGTCTCCGTAACGCCGCAGAGACGTTGTGGAGGCTTCTCATGTAAACCAATTCACCCTGAAACACCGCAGAGACGTAGCCGCAAAGTAGTGAAGAAGACTCCCCAGTCAAGACTTGAAGAAGTCTGCAAAAGGTCTCAGAAAAAAAACGAACGTTTGAATTTACCACAAGTCCCTGGCCACCTGGCTAGCGGAGACCCGATTTGCCATCAGGTCACCAACTAGTAGTCTCCAGCCAACTGAGATTGGCCCTTGACGAGTGATCAACAGTACCTCGTCGTTTCAAGGGTTCGTACAGCATGTTACTGATCTCAATGTCACATTGTCACAGCGGGTTCAAGAGAGTTACAAAGAAACTGGAAGAGTGACAGGCTAAAAGTGAACGTCCTTGGAAATGTATTTGTTGGTTATGGATCAAACGCCTTGCGGATTTTTGCCATTCACCTCAATGTTCGAGAACAGCAAGTTGTATAAAAGTTAAATAAACAGAAAAATGGGACAGTTGGAAATGTGCATTCACAGGTTTAGAGGTCAAATGAACTTTTCCTGAAAAGTTATACCACATTTTATGTTCATCCTGAAATTTCACCCTTAAGCCAAATATCCCAAACTTTTTGTGAGTAGTGTATATCATCGACATACTCTATATTGACACAAGGTCTGTATGGATGTAGCTGAACTTGCATACCTGATGTATGTTATAGTTCTTTACATCGCAAAATAGTTGAATATTCAACAGCACCTTTTGTGGTTGCAGCTCAAACAATTAGATGAATTCTTATTAATTGATTAATCAATAATAATGCACATTCCTAGTACAGATTACAAAAGATTCTGAATGATTTAAGCAAAAATGGGCAATCATCACAAAGACCTGGCAGTCAATGGTTTTGTGTAGACTTTTTAAATCCACAGTAAAACCAGCAGTGTATACATTGTCTTTCATCTTCACTTGTTAGTGCAAGCTTAATTTCTAGTTGTTTTAATTGCATAACATTTTAAAATCTTTGCTGGAATATCTTGACGTAATTTTTTTAAATTGGTATTTATCTTAAATCTTGCTTCAAATGTTTGAATAGTCTACAAAGTAAAGCAATGGGATTATAGAGGATTTGGCTCCATTGAGGTTTCTTTCCAGGTCGTTTTAAAAAAAATTGCGTTTTTAAGAAAATAATTTAGTGTGATATAGACTATAGAAAATCTGGTCAAAAAATTATTTAAGTGAGAATAAAACATTAGCTTTAGCAATAGCTAAAGGATTTGATTCATTTTTCAGTGACACATCAGTGGTCAAAGTAAACTCGCCCATAGCCAAGTTCTTAAAGACTGAGCTCCTCCAGTCAGAAATCTGTTTTAATGCTATACGGTCACTTTGCGTTTGTTGTTTTCTTTCAAGGTTAGTTGACTCCACACACACAAAAAAATGGAATGAACTGACCTTGGACAGAAATGTTAAACAGAAGCTTAGTGAAAAGAGCAAAAAAGCTTTCAAATGCTCTCGTCTCGCATTTGTTTTCTTCTCACATTTCTGCTTTCTGCTTCCTTTCCTTTTCTATTGTAGTGTGACACTTATACATACTGTAATTATAGTTGCAAACAAAATAAATTGCATTAAAAACTTCTGCACTGAGCATGTTTTCCAGTATTTCTACACTAAACAAAAACAAATGCAACACTTTTTCATTTTTCATGAGCGGAAGTTAAAGATTCAAGACTTCAAAACAATAGTGTTGTTAATATTTTTGTTCAGTACAGATTGGTGGTAAATCTGTATTTAAGTTATGCTTTGTCCTTGATTCTCTCAATTACTCCAGAGTAAACATCAGAAGCATCAAGCATTTGAAGCGGAGCTCCATGCCAATGCTGACCGAATCCGTGGGGTCATAGATACTGGTAACGCACTCATCCAGAGAGGTGCCTGTGCTGGCAGCGAGGATGCAGTGAAGGTATTTCTTTACTGTCTGTGTAGTTTCATGTGCATTTTGTTATAGTAATATTGACAATTGTTGCGATAAATTTCTTTATATTGAAAAATCAACAATCAATTGATATTTACCAACCAATGCTGCGCTGAAAATTGTCCAAACCTACGTAATGTAATAACTGATGTAAAATGTTAAATCATGGACTATTATTGTTGCTGTTATCGTTGAGGCACAACTATACCTAAGAATACACTATCCGACTGGACTGAAAGCTGGAAGGTCTGATTGATTAAAAATGTTAATTGTAAATGTCATATATATATATATTTTTTTTTTAACAAGCTTGGCTTGAGCCTTATAGACCTTGCTGTAATTTATTGTGTATAAAGCATTTTTTCCCCCATAAAATTGTCAAAAGTCTATCGTGTGCATTATACAAGGGTATAGGGGAAGACGGAAAAAACCCTCACTTTTTATGAATGTATGCCGCCATCTAGAGGTTATGAAAAAGCTGTACACTTTCATTCCAATATGCCACCACCACCTAGAGGTTATGAAAAAGGTGTAGTTGATTTTTCAATATAAAGAAATTTATCGCAACAATTCCAATATGACAGGGGTATGTATGACTGCATATACAGTGGGTACAGAAAGTATTCAGACCCCCTTAAATGTTTCACTCGTTATATTGCAGCCATTTGCTAAAATCATTTCCCCCCCTCATTAATGTACACAGCAACCCATATTGACAAAAAAAAACGGAATTGTTGAAATTTGTCCATATTTATTAAAGAAAAACTGAATTATCACACAGCCATAATTATTCAGACCCTTTTCTCAGTATTTAGTAGAAGCACCCATTTGAGCTAATAGAGACATGAGTCTTTTTGGGAATGAAGTTTTTCACACCTAGTTTTGGGGATCCTCTGCCATTCCTCATTGCAAATCCTCTCCGGTTCTGTTTGGTTGGATGATGAATGTTGGTGGACAGCCATTTTTAGGTTTCTCCTGAGATGCTCAATTGCGTTTAAGTCAGTCATTCAAGAACAGTCACGGAGTTCTTCTGAAGCCACTCCTTCATTATTTTAGCTGTGTGCTTCGGGTCATTGTCTTGTTGGACGGTGAATCTGCGGCCCAGTCTGAGGTTCTGAGCACTCTGGAGAAGTTTTCCGTCCAGGATATCCCTGTACTTGGCCGCATTAGTCTTTCCTTCGATTGCAACCAGTCGTCCTCTCCCTGAAGCTGAAAAACACCCCCACAGCATGATGCTGCCTCCACCATGCTTCACTGTTGGGACTGTATTGGACAGGTGATGAGCAGTGCCTGGTTTTCTCCGCTTGGAATTAAGGCAAACAAGTTCTCTCTTGGTCTAATCATACCAGAGAATCTTATTTCTCACCATCTTGAAGTCATTCAGGTGTTTTTTTTTTTTTTTTTTTTTTTTTTTTTTGTTTTTTTTTTTTTTAAGCAAACTCCATGCAGGCTTTCATGTGTCTTGCACTGAGGAGATGCTTCCGTCGGGCGACTCTGCCATAAAGCCCTGACTGGTGGAGGGCTGCAGTGATGGTTGACTTTCTAGAACTTTCTTCCATCTTCCGACTGCATCTCTAGAGCTCAGCCACAGTGATCGTTGGGTTCTGTTTTTTACCTCTCTCACCTCTGTTTTTTACCTCTCTCACCAAGGCTCTTCTCCCCTCAGTTTGGCCGGATGGCCAGCTCTAGTAAGGGTTATGGTCGTCCCAAACGTCTTCCATTTAAGGATTATGAGGGCCACTGTGCTCTTAACTGCAGCAGAATATATATATATATTTTTTGTAACCTTGGCCAGATCTGTGCCTTGCCACAATTCTGTCTCTGAGATCTTCAGGCAGTTCCTTTGACCTCATGATTCTCATTGGCTCTGACATGCATTGTGAGCTGTAAGGTCTTATACAGACAGCTGTGTGGCTTTCCTGATCACGTCCAATCAGTATAAACAAACACAGCTGGACTCCAATGAAGGTGTAGAACCATCTCAAGGATGATCAGAAGAAATGGACAGCACCAGAGTTAAATGTATGAGTGTCACAGCAAAGGGTCTGAATACTTATGGCTGTGTGCATGTCAGGGAAAATGAGAATCATGAGGTCAAAGGAACTGCCTGAAGAGCTCAGAAACAGAATTGTGGCACGGCACAGATCTGGCCAAGGTTCCAAAAAAATTCTGCTGCACTTTATGTTCCTAAGAGCTGGCTTCCATAATCCTTAAATGGAAGACGTTTGGGACGACCGGAACCCTACCTAGAGCTGGCTGCCCGGCCAAACTGAGCAATTGGTGGAGAAGAGCCTTGGGAAGAGAGGTAAAGAAGAACCCAAAGAGGCTGTGCCTGAGTTCCAGAGATACAGTCGGGAGATGGGCAAAAGTTATAGAAAGTCAACCATCACTGCGGCCCTCTACCTACCTACCTACCTCGGCGCTTTATGGCAGAGTAGCTCGACGGAAGCCTCTCCTCAGTGCAAGACACATGAAAGCCCGCATGAAGTTTGCTAAAAAACACCTGTTGGCCTTAAATCTAAGTGGCATGTGTGGAGAAAACCAGGCACTGCTCATCACCTGTCCAATACAGTCCTAACAGTGAAGCATGGTGGTTGCAGCATCTTGCTGTGGGGGTGTTTTTCAGCTTCAGGGACAGGACAACTTGTTGCAATCCAAGGAAAGATTAATGTGGCCAAGTACAGGGATATCCTGGACGAAAAACCTTCTCCAGAGTGCTCAGAACCTCAGACTGGGTCGAAGGTTCACCTTCAAACAAGACAGTGACCCTAAGCACACAGCTAAAATACCAAAGGAGTGGCTTCAGAACAATTCCGTGACTATTCTTGAATGGCCCAGCCAGAGCCCTGACTTAAACTCAATTGAGCATCTCTGGAAAGACCTGGAAATGGCTGACCACCAACGTTCCACCATCCAACCTGACAGAACTGGAGAGGATCTGCAAGGAGGAATGGCAGATGATCCCCAAATCCAGGTGTGAAAAACTTGTTGCATCATTCCCAAAAAGACTCATGGCTGTATATTAGCTTAAAAGGGTGCTTCTACTCAATACTGAGCAAAGGGTCTGAATACTTATGGCTGTGTGATATTTCAGTTTTTCCTTTTTTTAATAAATCTACAAATATTTCAACAATTCTGTTTTTTTCTGTCAACATGGGGTGCTGTGTGTACATTAATGGGGGAAAAATGAACTTAAAAATATAAAAGAGTGAAAATTTTAAGGGAGTCTGAATACTTTCCGTACACACGGTATTTACCCTTACTCCTTTACAGCAGCAGCAATATTTAAAGCAACAGACCACAACAAAGTTTACTGACTATATGTCAGGTCAGCAATACTCACTGTTGCATGTTAGGAAAAATGGTTAAATTCATTTTAAATAGTGTCTTTTTTTTTTCCTTTCTTCTTCACAAAAGGTTGCCGAATTGTGGTAAACACTCATCCCTCGCTATATTGCGGTTCACATTTTGCAGGTCCGGTGCATCGCAGAATTTTTTATTGTACTTAGATTGCAGATTATTTGTGATATCGTGAGATTTTGCAATGATCATTTTTCCACAAGAACTATTACTGCTGACTCACATCAAGAAGTGTGAGCCAGGAGAAAAAAAAAAGTGCTTTAGAACAGAGAACACTTAATAAAGTAACTCACTTATAAAATAAGCTAAAGTGCCATTTGCCTATTGGAAAGTATAACTGGCTCAAATTACACAGCTGCATGTCTGTGGTAAAGTAAACATCGTTAGTTATTTGAATATAGCTTGGCACCACTATTTAGAATGAATTGTAATCCCTATCGGGTTGTTTGGATAGAGGAAGGAAGGAAACGGCCACTGGTGCTCTTTCAATCGCTTTATTAAACAAATGGTAAAAAAATATATATCAGTAAACAATTAATCAAAGAAATCCTATACAAACATTGGTTCAGTAATTGATAAATTATGTGACAATCGAGAGTTTAAACCATTTGTCTGAAAAATTTTTAGTTGGAGCCCTATCTTTTTTTTCTGTGCATTTCTCATGAAGTGTCCTATTTATCTGCAGTTTGTGTTCAGTCAGCATTGTTCAAACAGCTTTCTTTCTTCTATAGGTACGCCTTGGTGCTCTGGATGAGCAATGGCAGTTCCTTGTCAACAAATCTGCTGAAAAGAGCCAAAAACTCAAAGAAGCCAACAAGCAACAGAACTTTAACACAGGCATCAAAGACTTTGACTTCTGGCTATCTGAGGTGATTACCTTCATACAAGATTGTAGCACTTCCGCAGACTTTAAAATATTTGACACATTGTGCTTTTCAGGTAGAAGCACTTCTTGCTTCAGAGGACTATGGTAAAGATCTGGCCTCAGTCAACAACCTGCTGAAAAAACACCAGCTGCTGGAGGCTGATATTTCTGCCCATGAGGTAGGTTGGTAGGTAGGCAGGCTGACAGGCAGGTATGCATGTAATAAGTACAGTGTAGGACAGTATAGTGGATGCCAAATGTCTGTACACACCTGTTCAAAGGCAAGGTTTGTTACATAATGAAACTAAAGCCAAGGTAGATAATTTGAAAACCTTTTCCACCGTTGTGACCTATATTACCTCGAACTTTATTTGATAAAATGGAGGGAAAAGTAAGAATATGCAACAGAGATGATGTGTCTATAGATATTCTCCATCACCAAGGTCATTGTATTTCCATCAAAGAATGCGATCACATGACTTCGACTTGTCTTGCTTCCTCTGCCTTGGGGACATCAGACTCTTCCACTAAAGGCTCTGGTGTTAGGTCTCCGGGTTGTACTCGAAGACCCATGATGACTCTCCCTAGAAGTCTGATTCCGTTTCAAGGCATGAGATGATATGACACACTTGCATACGTCGATTCTTCTGGTGATCAATCTTCCAGACGTTTTCCCGGTTTATGCCCACCTTATTTCAGAATTAAAATAAATTTTACTGCAATTTGCTAATTAAAGGGACATTCACAACTGAATTTTCTTTCGGTGCGATGGTGCAACATGAAACGTATAGTCCCCTCCGAAAGTATTGGAATGGCAAGGTCAATCCCTTTCTTTTTGTTGTATACTGAAGGGTTTCAGAGCAAAAGATGAATGAGACAAAAGTTAAGAATTCCATCTTTTATTTCTTGGTATTTACATCTAGATATGTTAAACTATTTGGGACAGAGCACCTTTTGGTTGAAGCCCACCACTTTTCAAGTTAGAAAAAGTCTTGGAACAGACATTAAATTAACTTAAAGTGAATAGCATTTTATATTTGGTGTGGCATAACCCATACTTGCAATAACTGCATCAAGCCTGTGACCCACTGACTTCACCAGAGTGTTCCATTCTTCATTTGAAATGCTTTTCCAGGTCTTTACTGCAGCCTCTTTCAGGTCTTTTGTCTGGGGGTTTCTCCCTTCAGTCTCCTCTTCAGGAGGTAAAATGCATGCTCTGTTGGGTTAAGGTCTGGTGATTGACTTGGCCAATCTAAGACCTTCCACTGATGAAGTCTTTTGTTGTGTTGGCAGTGGTTTGTGGGTCATTGTCTTGTTGCATGATGAAGCTTCTCCCGATTAGTTTGGATGCATTTTTCTGTAAATTGCCAGACAAAGTGTTTTTGTAGACTTCAGAATTCCTTCTGCTGGTCCCATCATGAGTTACATCATCTATAAAGACTAGTGAGCCCATTCCAGAAGCAGCCATGCAAGCCCAAGCCATGACATTACTCCACCATGCTTCACAGATGAGCTTGTGTGTTTTGGATCATAAGCAGAGCCTTTCATTCTCCATACTTTGGCCTTTCCATCACTTTGGTAGAGGTTAAGCTTGGTCTCATCAGTCTATAAAACTTTGTTTCAAAACTTTTGTGGCTCATCTCTGTACTTCTTTGCAAAATCCAATCTGGCCTTCCCATTCCTTTTCCTGATGAGTGGTGTGCATCTTGTGGTATCGCCTGTGTGTTTTATCTCTCAAAGTCTTCTTCGAGCAGTGGATTGAGATACCTTCACCCCTGCCCTGTGGAGGTTGGCAGTGATGTCACTGACTGCTGTCTTTGGGTGTTTCTTCACAGCTCTTACAATGTTTCTGTCATCAACGGCTGTTGATACATTTGGCTGATCTGTTTGTTTGTTGCTCAGTAGACCAGTAGTTTCTTTATTTTTCAGGACATTCCAATTTGTTGTATTGGCTATGCCCAATGTTTGTGCAATAGCTCTGATCAATTTTCCCTCTTCTCTCAGCTTCAAAATGGTTTGCTTTTATCCCATAGACAGCTCTGGTCATGTTTGTTTAACAGCAAATGCAATTTTCACAGGTAAAACCACAAACAAGAACTATCTGTTTTAGCAATCAATCTAAAAGGCAACACCTGAGCAACTAGAAACACCAATCAGTCACATGTTCCAATACTTGAAAAGTGGGTGGGTTCAAACAAAAGGTGCTGTGTCCTGAGTTGTTTAACACATCTAGATGTAAATACCATGCACGTCTCATAGTCATCTTTTGATCTGCAACCCAAATGTCTCCTTGCTGTTCCAATACATTTGGAGGGACTATAAATGGTAATAAAAATATGAATAGACTAAAAAGAGAAAATGTGCCATAAGGATCAGGTGTAAGTGTGAAGTGAAAATAGGTGATACCGACTTACTTAGTGTTCATGAGTCTGAAAGGAAGAAGCTGTTCATGTGGCGGGAGATTCTGGTCCGAATTTACCATAGCCTCTTGCCTGAGAAGAGAGGGTCCAACAGGCTGTGTGCAGGGTGAGTGGGGTCAGCTGTAATCCGACCTGAACGCCCCCAGATCCTGGAGACGTACCGGTCCTGAATGGACGGGAGTCTATAGCTAACCACTTTCTCAGAAGCATGCACAGTGCGCTACCGTGAATGTCTGTGGCAGTGGTATCAGTGTACCACATGGTGATGGACAAGGTGAGGATGGACTCGATGATTGCCTTATAGAACTGTACCAACATCTTGGTTGGCTGCTTGAGTTTCCTCAGCTGCTCCAGGAAGAACATCTTCTGCTGGGCTTTTTTGTTGGTGGGAGCTGATTGTTGACTCTCACTTGAGGTCCCAGGTGATGCCTGTGCCCAGGAAGCGGAAGAAGTCCACGATGAAGATGGGAGGGGCCTCTGAGGGTGAGGGGGCACCGTGGGGCTGTCTTTCCTGAAGTACACGATCATCTCTTTTTTCTTTCCTGAGTGTTGAGATCCAGGTTGTTGCTGTTGCACCATGACACCAGCCGGTCCACCTCCCTCCTGTAGGCAGACTCATCACCGTCCGAGATGAGCGTGGTGTCGACCACATCACTGAGGAGATCCGGTGCTGATGGTCCGAATGTCCGTGACAGTCTTACCGAGCCGCTCATGCTGCTTCCGGTCCATCAGCAAGTCTGTGATCAACCTCCAGGGTCAGGAACATTTAGCTGGGAGAGCTTGTCCTGGAGTAGAGCCAGAAGGATGGAGTTGACGGTGGGATCTTGGCGGGGAGTCTAGATGTGCAGTGTGGAGTGGAGGGTCAGGTTGTCTCATCCACACAATGTCTTGGGGTGTAGGTTGAGTCACTGTCAGGCCTAAACTCTCAACCGACGATCGCCACGCACTATCTGCCCGCTAAACGGTAAACGTTGACCTCAGTCCTGCTCATTTGAAGGTTCCATTCCTGGGGTCGTCTTCCATATCCTCAAGTCACTCTTTAAATCTCTTGCACCACTCAAAAATTATGGGATGACATTTGTATCATCTCCTGCACACTTGGTGCAGGAATCCCAGTGCTTCTGATGGTTTTTCCCTACCAGACCGGAAACTTCAGGTTTTTTCATTTGTCTGTGCTCATTGCTTGGCGATTTGCAGAGGATATCTATATAAAAGCATGTGGGGAAAAAGAGAGCCAAGGTGTGCCCCCCCATCCAAATAAGAACACTATTTGACTGTTGTAACGTTACTTTTGGTCAAATAGCAAGACTGTCTCACTACTGTTCTGCTGTTGTATTCCCCCTTGTCCGTTCTGTCCCTCTGTCTGTCCTCTGAAAGCCTTTTCTGTCCGGCTGCATTTTCAATAAACATCACAATAATTAAAAAATGTAAAAAAAGCAAAGGGAGTATTTCCAACTCCCCTGTTGCACAGCAAAACTGTTCCATCACAAAAGCATGTTGATGATGCACAGTGCAGTGTTTTTAGTTTTTTAAGAATACTTCATCCCATGTACACTGAACAAAAATATAAACGCAACACTCCCATTTTTCGTAAGCTGGATTCAAAGATCTAAAACTTTTTCTACATACACAAAAGCCATTTCCCTCAAATGTTGTTCAAAAATCTAAATCTGTGTTAGTGAGCATTTCTCCTTTGTCGAGTTAATCCATCCCACCTCACAGGTGTGGCATATCAAGATGCTGATAAGACAGCATGATTATTGCACAGGTGTGCCTTAGGCTGGCCGCAATAAAACACCACTCTGAAATGTGCAGTTTTGCTTTATTGTGAGGGTCTGGGGGGGTCAGAAAACCAGTCAGTATCTGGTAAGACCACCATCTGCTGCAGTGCAACACATTTCCTTTGCATATCGTTGATCAAGTTGTTGATTTGTGGCCTGTGAAATGTTGGTCCACTCCTTTCCAATGGCTGTGCGAAGTTGCTGGATATTGGCAGGAACTGGAACAGGCTGTCGTATATGCCGATCCAGAGCATCCCAAACATCCTCAATGAGGGACATGTCCGGGGAGTATGCTGGCCATACAAGAACTGGGATGTTTTCAGCTTCCAGGAATTGTGTACAGATCCTTGCAACATGGGGCCGTGCATTATCATGCTGCAACATGAGGTGATGTTTGTGGATGAATGGCAGAAGGGGCCTCAGGATCCCGTCACGGTATCTATGTCCATGCAAAATGCCATCAATAAAATGCACCTCTGTTCGTTCTGGTGGACATTCCTGCAGTCAGCATGCCAATTGCATGCTCCCTCAGAAGTTCTGTGGCTTCATCTGTGCCATTGTGCTGTGTGATAAAACTGCACATTTCAGAGTGGCCTGTTATTGTGGCCAGCCTATGGCACACCTGTGCAATAATCATGTTGTCCCATCAGCATCTTGATATGCAACAACTGTGAGGAGGGATGGATTATCTTGACAAAGGAGAAATGCTCACTAACACAGATTTGTGAACAATATTTGAGGGAAATGGCCTTTTGTGTATGTAGAAAAAGTTTTCGATCTTGTGGAGTCCAGCTCACGAAAAATGGGAGCAAAAACAAGTGTGGCGTTGTTGGATTTATCTCACCAAACATTATAATGAATAAACACAAAAGGAATGAAGACGTTGGTCATTTTACTCATGAGGAGGGCGCATGGGAGATTGTTCAGGTTACAGCCTCTCAACACGCTCTAAACAATCTCTCCCGTCGCTCCTGCATTTATTTGAAAATAGGGAGGTTTCTAAGTTTACAAGACATAACGTACTAAGCTACAAGACACAACACACTAAGGGTAGGGTTTCAAGGTGAAAACATGGCACCTGCCACGTCCCGGCCACGTCCTTCTCTCAGATGATTCCTGCTGAGTCATCTTCTTGAAGGCGAGACATCTTTCTTTCTAAACATTGTCCATAATACTAATGCAAGCTAAGCAAATAAATGATAACTTCTACAATATATCTAACAGGCGTTGATATTTTTGTTCAGTGTAAGTAAACTGCATCAGATGCAGAAGATATGTACATTTACAATATAACAGGAAGTTTTGATATCTAGAGTTGAGTACCTCTAAGTATTTTTAATTTAAAGTTTTGTACACACCCAGCTCATATACTGTCCCTTTCCTCTTCAGGATCGTCTGAAAGATCTAAATGGCCAGGCTGACAGTCTGATGGTCAGCAGTGCTTTTGACACCTCTCAAGTGAAGGACAAGCGTGGCGCGGTCAATGGTCGTTTCAATAAAATAAAGAGCATGGCAGCCAGCCGCCATGCAAAGCTCAACGAGTCTCACCGCCTGCATCAATTCTTCAGGGACTTGGATGATGAGGAGTCATGGATCAAGTAAGCGTGCCTACTTTTCAGTTCAGTTTTTTTCCTTTTTCTGGTAAAGACCAGAGGTCGCTTTAATTTTAAAACCGTTTACATTTTGTTTATTTTAGGACTTTAGATGTAAGCATGGGCCTAAAAAGGGTATTATAAAAAAGGCACTTCGGCATGCCGCAAGGCAAACACGCACCAATCTTAAATCATGCCAACCTACTCCATCATACTCTTTTGTGGGTGTTGTGGTGTCATTGTGAAATACTTACCCATCGACCCATCTACGTATAGCATAAAACAAAATCCCATCGATTGACTTTAATAACGAAGTCATGCATGTAATGGGACATCAGCATAGCACTGCTATGACCTTTTTTTTACATTTTGGTTCAAATCAATCCAGATCAAACCTGTCAGTACCAGCCCTCGAGAGAACCCAAACTGTTGTGACTGCTTGTCTCTGAGCTCTGGTCAATTGTGAATATCATCTATAGATCAAAGAAGCAAATATACGTCAGCAAAGATGTGGACTGGAGTCACATGACTTGTCATGTGACTTGAGTCATGAATTTGCTGACTTTAGACTCATATGTTACAAGACTTGCATCTTGGCTTGAATAGCAATGAGTGATGACTTCTGTTGAACCCATTGACTTGCTATTTTGACCAAAGCACTGAGAAACCAAAAGTCGTAGCTCCTTTTTCGACACCTCTATGTATCACCTACTGTTATACTACAGTACAATACTACAGTATTATTTATTAGCTCCAAGGGTACCATGCTACTATTGCTATAGTTAGTTCTCCTCTTTAAACAGTTTAAAGATCGGCACACTCTTGTAAAGGAATTGACCAAGAGGTAATTCTTTCAGACACTACCTAAAGTAATGGTTTCATGGGAAAACAAATACAAGTAGTAAAATACTTGACTACTAATTACAGCACTACTGGATGCAAATTATTTGTGACAAGTCTGTTTAAAATCACTTCTGAAATAAAGTGAGAAGTAAATGCTGCTTTATACTCGTGCGGGCTGCGACCGCGCTGACGTCACTGCGGCTGTCCCGTGCGCAGTTTGCCTTTATACTTGAGCGCAACCCATGAGTGCTGTTTTGAAAATGTGATGCAGTTCTCTACTGCTGGTATTGGCTAGGACACCACAGGGTGGAGTTTCCTCTGCATTTTATGGCCATTTCGGGTAGCCATTTTTACTTTCCTTTCCGGAACAAGGAACAAAGCAACAACAATGGCGGCCGTGGAAAAGTGTCTGCTAGAACAAATTGACCTAGATGACCAGATGATATGTTTAATTATACTGCAAAATCGATCAAGGCGACGGCGTAGGTGGTATGTGGAACCAAGGGGAACGCTGAGTACGTCATCACAGCATGTGACTAAAACGGACCAATCACGAAAGATGATCTCCGGCATTCTACGCGCAGCAACAATTATTGCCGTCTGTGCGTCAAGTGCCACATAGGGGCCACGCGGCCCAATGCGTCATTCACGTGATGCGATGCGGGCGCGGGAGTATAAAGAGGCCTTAAATCATAGCATAGGATTTTCATAGAATAAGTTAAAACGTAATATTGATCGGTTTTGTAAGGGCAATGACTTGGTCCCACCTCTGCACGTCAGTGTCTTTAGAGAGACTTGTGCCATAATAGGTTTCTGTATTACACAAGGCCTCTCTTTGTAATTTCCAGTGCTGCCACAGTTACCTTGAAAAAGTAACTTAGTTACTTTACGAGTAACTTTTTAGTTACTTTGAGCAGGTGCCAAGTGGCAGGATTATAATTTATCCACAATGTAAACTGTACCCGTTACCCAAAGGCCCCGGGCGGTGGTTTGGACACCACACTATGTGACAAGTGCAAAGGTATGGCCCATATTGAGTAAATGTGGGCCACAGAAACTGAAGGACGACCCACAAATGGCCCACAAGGCTGTAGGTTGACTGAGCTTCTCACCCTATCTCAAAGAGAGAGCCCGGACACCCTGCGGAGGAAACTCATTTCGGCCACTTGTATCTGGGATCTCGTTCTTTCGGTCACGACCCACAGCTCGTGACCATAGGTGAGGGTAGGAACGTAGATCGACCGGTAAATCGAGAGCTTTGCCTTTCGGCTTAGCTCCTTGTTTACCACAACGGACCAATACAAAGTCCGCATCACTGCAGACACTGCACCGATCCGCCTGTCGATCACCCGTTCCATTCTTCCCTCACTTGTGAAAAAGACCCCAAGATACTTGAACTCCTCCACTTGGGGAAGGATTTCATCCATGACCTGGAGAGGGCACGCCACCCTTTTCTGACTGAGGACCATGGTCTCAGATATGGAGGTGCTGATTCTCGTCCCAGCCGCTTCACACTCTGCTGCGAACCGCTCCAGTGAAAGTTGGAGGTCACGGCTTGAGGAAGCCAACAGAACCACATCTGCAAAAAGCAGAGATGCAATACTGAGGCCACCAAACCAGACCCCCTCTATGCCTTGGCTGGGTCTAAAAATTCTGTCCATGAAAGTTATGAACAGAATCAGTGACAAAGGGCAGCCTTGGCGGAGTCCAACCCTCACCGGAAACGAGTCCGACTTACTGCCGGCAATGCGGACCAAACGCTGACACCGGTCGTACAGGGACCGAAGACCCCGTATCAGGGAGTTCGGTACCCCATACTCCCAAAGCACCCCCCACACGACTCCCCGAGGGACACTGTCAAACGCCTTCTCCAAGTACAAGTCCACAAAACACATGTAGACTGAGGGTGTAGAGCTGGTCCACTGTTCCACGGCCAGGACGAAAACCACACTGCTCCTCCTGAATCTGAGATTCGACTTCCCGACGGACCCTCCTCTCCAGCAGCCCTGAATAGACCTGACCGGGGAGGCTGAGACGTGTAATCCCCCTGTAGTTGGAAAACACCCTCTGGTCCCCCTTCTTAAAAAGGGAGACCACCACCCCAGTCTGCCAATCCAGAGGCACTGTCCACACGATGTAGCAGAGGCGTGTCAACCAGGAATGCCCCACAACATCTTGGCGAATCTCATCCACCCCCGGGGCCTTGCCACTGAGGAGCTTTTTAACCACCTCGGTGACCTCAACCCCAGAGATAAGAGGGCCCGTCTCAGTGAACCCAGACTCTGCTCCCTGAACTGAGGCGTGTTGGTGGAATTGAGGAGGTCTTCGAAGTATTCTCCCCACCGACTCACAACGTCCCGAGTCGAGGTCAGCAGTGCCCCATCCTCACTATACTGTTGATGGTGCTTCCCCTTCCTGAGATGCCGTATGGTGGACCAGAATTTCTTCGAAGCCGTCCAGAAGTCTTTCTCCATGGCCGCGCCGAACTCCTCCCATGCCCGAGTTTTTGCTTCAGCGACGACCAAAGCTGTATTCCGCTTGGCCAGCTGGTACCCAGCAGCTAGGACTCCTTCTTCAGCTTGACTGCATCCCTCACCATTGGTGTTGGGGATTGGCGCCACGACAGGCACCGACCACCTTACAACCACAGCTACGGTCGGCTGCCTCAGCAATGGAGTTGCGGAACACGGTCCACTTGGACTCGATGTCCGCTGCGGCCCCCGAACATGAGCAAAGTTCTGTCTGAGGTGGGAGTTGAAACTCCTTCTGACAGGGGATTCTGCCAGACGTTCCCAGTGGACCCTCACGATAGGTTTGGGCCTGCCACATCGGACCGGCATCTTCCCCCACCATCGGCGCCAACTCACCACCAGGTGGTGATCAGTTGACAGCTCCACCCCTCTCTTCACCCGAGTGTCCAAGACATGCGGTCTCAAGTCCGATGACATGACCACAGTCGATCGAACTGCGACACAAGGTGACCTGGTGCCAAGTGCACGTGGACACCCTTATGCTTGAACATGGCGTTCGTTATGGACAATCCGTGATGAAAAAAAAAAAAAAAAGAGTCAGGACCCGTCCCCCCACCCAAAGGTGGAGGGAGGCTACCCTCTCGTCCAACGGGATGTACGCCAGCGTACAGGCGCCGTGCCGGGGGGCAATAAGTATGCCCACACCTGCTTGGCGCCTACCAGAATCATCTATATTTTTGCCAAGTATGTCCAAAAAAAAACCAAGGAATTTGTCTCCGGTAGTTGGAGCTGCTCTAGTACGACAACAGTCAATTGACAGAGAATACTTTTGAGACATAAAGACATTGAGAAAAACAGTCGCTGAGCAATAACCGTGGGCAACTCCAGGGTGGAAGAGAGTCCAACCCCTCTCGAAAGGACTGGTACCAAAGCGTGTGTGGAGGTGAGCCCGACTATATCTCGTTGGAACTTCTCGACCTCACACACCAGCTCGGGCTCCTTCCCTGCCAGAGAGGTGACATTCCAAGTCCCTAGAGCCAGCTTCTGTAGCCGGGGATCGGATCGCCAAGGCACGCACAAATACACACATGCATTATAACACATCAGGTATACAGTATATCGAAAAATAGGATTTATAATTGGAGTCAATGAGCTACACTATTCCAATTTTCACTCAGGCGTATGTTCAATTAGCAGCTCCTACATCTATAAATGTAGAAATTACATCGTGGTGCCATTTTGAAGTCATATATACTAAAATTTCAGCCCTCTTGTCTTGTTAAATGGTTTGTCTTCGATGAAATACATCAAAGTCAATAAAAAAAGCCATAATTAGTACAGTTGATGTATGAGGGTTAAGCAGCTCTTTAACGAGCCAAGCTGTGTGTGATTGACGGGGGGAGAAGCACTTATGTGAACGTCAGCGGTGCAGTATTGTAAGTCCTTCAGTGAGTCAGTCCTGACCCCATGACGATTTCTGACCATGCACTTTGGCATGAATAATTAACCCACAATGCGTTGAGCGGGTAACACGCCAGTGAAATTATATTCTTAGTTTAAATAAAGTAACAGTCAATGACACTTTTTACTAAGGAAATTAACAAAAGTAGTGTGGCGACATTTCTTTCCACTTTTATATTTACTGCGCCTTCACTGTGCATTGTATGATAAACATTGACCTCCCAGTCATTTTCCTCAATACTTTACACAGAAAGCGGTCTGTCTAATTGGTAAAATGCCACTGAACAGATGGGCTGCTGCTGCTTCAAGTCATCTGCCACAAATTGCTTAAGAGTCATTGTTGACTCAATAGTAACTATCATTGATTTGATGAAGTAACTGTAATCTGATTACTTTACTGGATATAGTGACGTTACATTACTCAAGATGGTGGCCATTTTGGCTAATTTTGGAGTAACGCTTTACCGGCATCACTGGTCATTTCTAACATTTAGAAAAATGCAATGCTATTGTTTCTAGCATTTCTGAGTTAAGTATTATGAAGCCCAATGCTTGAATTTTAATTATTTAATAATCTAATTTAAATAACTATCGATAACATCTATGTTTTTCTTTTACTTACTGATGTCAAATGATTTTGGAGTAAGGCAAAATTAGTACATTTTCAATCAAGGTAATTCGTGTTTTAGGTTTATATATTTGAAGATAACATTGCATTGGGTGAATGCATTAATATCCCAACCTTGTACAGAGAGAAGAAGTTGCTTGTGAGCTCAGAAGACTACGGACGTGACTTGACTGGAGTGCAGAATCTGAAGAAGAAACACAAGAGGCTTGAGGCTGAATTGGGAGCCCATGAGCCAGCCATAAAGGTAATATAGTCATCTGTCCCATCCATTTTCTGTACCGCTTTTTCTGACTAGAGTCGCGGGCTTGCTGGAGCCTATCCCAGCTATCTTCGGGCGAGAGACGCCCCTGAACTGAACTTGTTGCCAGCCAATCGCAGGGCACATATTGCCTTATTTGTTTTTTGTTTCTTTCTTTATATACTGTAAGTAGCTTCTCCAGCTGTCAGCACAGTTACCAAACAGTAATATACACTACGTATCTTGTCCGGAGAGTCCGTTTAATAAGGAAATTGCTAGTTACTCAGTGACTTTGTATCAGTGCTGAACTATGGTTGTCCGTCCAACACGTAAGGATTTTTTTACGAATAAACTTGTTAAAATTTTGTGTATAAGGAGCAATAATTTGTATCTAAACACAGGCCCAAAATATTTTTTTTTCAGAATAGATTCTGTTATTCAAAACTACAGTTGACCCGAAAGAGAGAGTGTGCCTCGGAAAAATCCCATTTGCATGCCACTGGGCATGTTAATCTGGCGCAAGATCAAAATGCTTGTATTCTTTATTTCTGTCATGTTTTTTACTAGTCATAGTAACAACCACAATAACATGTACAACCCCAATTCCAATGAAGTTGGCACGTTGTGTAAACATAAATAAACACGGAAGACAATAATTTGCAAATCATGTTCGACCTATATTTAATTGAATACACTACAAAGACGATATTTAATGTTGGCCAAGCGGAATGCCGCTTTGGTCATAGCCAACTCACCACCAGGTGGTGATCGTTTAACAGCTCCGCCCCTCTCTTCAAGACATGCGGCCGCAAGTCCGATGAAACGACCACAAAGTCGATCATTGAACGGCGACCTAGGGTGTCCTGGTGCTAAGTGCACGGGTGGACACCCTTATGCTTGAACATGGTGTTCGTTATGGATAATCCGTGATGAGCACAGAAGTCCCATAACAGCACACCACTCGGGTTCTGATTGGGGGGGGCCGTTCCTCCCAATCACGGCATTCTAGGTCTCACTGTCATTGCCCACATGAGCTTTGAAGTCCCCCAGCAGAACGATGGATTCCCCTCTTACGACTCCAAAAAGGGTGGGTACTCTGATTTGCTATTTGGTGCATAGGCACAAACAACAGTCAGGACCCGTCCCCCAACCCGAAGGTGGAGGGAGGCTACACTCTTGTCCGCCGGGATGTACCCCACAACGTACAGGCGCCTCTCACCGTGGGCAACTCCAGAGTGGAAGAGTGTCCAACCCCATCTCGAGAGGACTGGTTCCAGAGCCCAAACTGTGTGTGGAGACGAGTCCGACTATATCTAGTCGGAACTTCTCGACCTCGCACACCAGCTCGGGCTCCTTCCCTGCCAGAGACGTGACATTCCACGTCCCTTGAGCCAACTTCTGTAGCTGGGGATCGGATTGCCAAGGTCCCTGCCTTCAGCCACTGCCCACCTCGCGCTGCATCTGACCCCTATGGCCCCTCCCACAGGTGGGGAGCCCATGGGAAGGGGGACCCACGTTACCCTTTCGGGCTGTGCCCAGCAGGGCCCCATGGGTGCAGGCTCCGCTAGCCTTCGATCCCCACCTCCAGGCCTGGCTCCAGAGGGGGGCCCCTCATCTCATCATACCAGAAAATCTTATTTCTCACCATCTTGGGTGAGAAATAAACCATCATCTCTTTCACGTGTCTTCCACTGAGGAGAGGCTTCCGTCAGGCCACTCTGCCATAAACTCCGACTGGTGGAGGGCTGCAGTGATGGTTTACTTTCTCCCATCTCCCGACTGCATCTCTGGAGCTCAGCCACTGTGATCTTTGGGTTCTTCTTTACCTCTTTCACCAAGCCTCTTCTCTCCTGTTGCTCAGTTTGGCCGGACGGCCAGCTCTTGAAGGGTTCTGGTCGTCCCAAATGTCTTCCATTTAAGGATTATGGAGGCCACTGTGCTCTTAGGAACATTTAAGTGCAGCAGAATTATTATTATTTTTTTGTCACCCAGGCCAGATCTGTGCCTTGCCACAATTCTGTCTCTGAGCTCTTCAGGGATTTCCTTAGGCTTCTCATTTGCTCTGACATGCATTGTGAGGTCTTATATCGACTGGTGTGTGGCTTTCCTAATCCAGTCCAATCAGTATAATCAAACACAGCTGGATTCCAATGACTGTAGAACCATATCAAGGATGATCAGAAGAAATGGACAGCACCCATGTTAAATATGAGTGTTACAGCAAAGGATCTGAATACTTATGGCTGTGTGATATTTCAGTTTTTCCTTTTTAATCTGCAAAATTTGGCGTGCTGTGTGTACATTGAGAGGAAAAAAAATAAAAAATGATTTCAGCAAATGACTGCAATATAACGTGAACATTTTAAGAGGGTCTGAATACTTCCCATACCAACTGTAAGTTTTTCAACTAGACACCAATTTTAATTTGGAAATGTTATATTTATAACGGTCGTAACCAATTCTGCATGCTCCCAGTCGGTGCTGGATACGGGAAAGAAGCTGTCTGATGACAACACCATTGGTCAGGAAGAAATACAGCAGAGACTGTCTCAGTTTGTTGACCACTGGAAGGAGCTCAAAGACTTATCTGGAGCAAGGTAAAAAATAAATAAATAAATAGTTTAACAGCACAGGGCACAAGTACATAAACAGAAACTTCCTACGTTTTACACCTAGGGGTCAGAGGCTGGAGGAATCGTTGGACTACCAGCAGTTTGTGGCGAACGTGGAAGAAGAAGAAGCATGGATTAACGAGAAACTAAATTTGGTGGGGGGTGAAGACTATGGAGATACACTGGCTGCTGTGCAGGTATTTTTCTAACCAGTCTCACATTCTCAAAATGTTTAAGGGGATGGATTTTTTTCTAAATGTCGATATTTCATTAATAGGGGTTGCTTAAAAAACATGAAGCATTTGAGACAGACTTCACCGTACACAGAGACAGAGTCAGCGATGTTTGTGCTAATGGAGAAGATCTCATTAAGAAGGTAGTATTTGTTGAATGGGCCGTAAAGGAAGCTACATTTTTTACTAGTTTTAAATTTTTATGTTCCCCTTTTCAACAGAACAACCATCATGTGGACAGTATCACTTGCAAGATTTTAGCTCTCCAAGACAAAGTATCAGAGCTTGATCGGGCAGCTGCTCAGAGAAAGGCGAAGCTGGATGAGAACTCTGCCTTTCTGCAGTTCAACTGGAAGGCTGATGTGGTGGAGTCTTGGATTGGTATGAAAAAAAGACTTGAGAAAAGCAGTCTGTCTCTTGAATAAGAATGCTATCCCAGAATCAAAAGCTTATGTCTTTTTAGAGAGCGCCCGTCCCGCTAAAAACGGGCCACTGCGGTGTGTTTTGAAAAGTGTGTTTCGGGCATGTGGAAGTGGTAAAACCTAAATTTAACAAATGATTTTATATCGTCTGTCTACTACTCTGTCTATTGTGAACCTTGAAACGACAAACTAAAATTAAGTTTTGCCTCATGTTCACCATTTAAAAGTGGGACCATTTGTATAATGTGAATGTACACCTTGGTTACTTAATTATTGTTTTTTTTAGGAGAGAAAGAGAACAGCCTCAAGAATGATGACTATGGCAGAGACCTGTCCTCTGTACAGACGCTACTCACCAAGCAGGTATTTATAACTTTAATGTGTACAACTTCACTGTATTTTCTTCTCTCATCACTGATGTGTTTGTTCTGTTGATCTGTAGGAGACATTTGATGCCGGTCTTCAAGCCTTCCAGCAGGAGGGCATAACCAATATCACAGCTCTCAAAGACCAGTTGTTGGCTGCCAAGCATGTCCAAGCAAAAGCCATTGAAGCTCGTCATGCTGCCTTAATGAAGCGCTGGAACCAGTTACTATCCAACTCAGAAGCTCGAAAGATGAAGCTCCTGGAGGCTCAACAGCATTTCCGAAAGGTAAAGAGCCCAGAGGGTGGGTTGTTGTTGTAGGTGTTGGGATTGTTTTAGGTTAGTCTGTTGGATGGGTGCCAAGATGCACAGGTCATAACTCAGAATGTTTTTCTTCCCACCCAGGTTGAGGACTTGTTTCTAACATTTGCCAAAAAGGCATCAGCCTTTAACAGTTGGTTTGAGAATGCAGAGGAGGATCTGACAGACCCAGTGAGGTGCAATTCTCTGGAAGAGATTCGTGCGCTGCGTGAAGCCCATGAGGCCTTCCGCTCCTCGCTGACCTCAGCCCAGACAGATTTCAACCAGCTGGCTGAACTAGACTTGCAGATCAAGAATTACCAAGTGCTGTCCAACCCCTACACCTGGTTTACAATGGAAGCTTTAGAAGAAACATGGAGAAACCTGCAGAAGATAATCAAGGTATGCGCATTAAGTATTTACTATATAGGCTATCTATTTCACATCTTTTATTGGTTTCTGGATTATGCATCACAGTATGTCATTGCAATCCCCAAATACAACATATGAGGCAGAATTGGCAAAAACAACAGGTGGTAGACAGTGATGGGGTGTTGGTAGCAAGGGAGTGCCTGTGTAATCATACTAGATTGCAAAAAGGGACCAAGCCATGCCGTGAATAGTGAAAATCTGCCAGTAATTGACGCCCGCCCCCCAAAAAGGTTAATTGCCTCTAAATACTCGAGATGGCGGCAAAGCACTACTTTTAAATTAGACAAGGAAATGAACTGTCTAAACCAGGCTGTCTCAACCTTTTTGAAACTGAGAGCTACTTCTTGGGTAATGACTAATGCGAAGGACTAAAAGTTTGATACACACTTTGCTTTCTTAGTAGCATAAGATTATGACAAATTTGCTCAAGATATGACATTAATAATGATATGAATATGACCGTAATTTGTCATGTGTTAATATTGTTTTCTGACATATATTGAATTTACATTTAACACAATGTGAATTGTAAAATGTTTCAAAATAAACTATCTCGAAACTCCGTTTGGGGTTTTTTTTGGTCCCACCCCCCACGTCATAAAAACGCCGATTTACGTAACCTTTCTCGTTTGTGAATGCAGGAGCGAGAACTGGAACTGCAGAAAGAGCAGCGAAGGCAGGAGGAAAATGACAAGTTACGACAGGAGTTTGCACAGCATGCCAATGCTTTCCACCAATGGCTGCAGGAGACGAGGTAGAGTAGGCATCTTTGAGCAAGTCCCTTTTTTATTAAAATGGTTTTGTATGGAACATGTTATATCCACTTGCACTATGGCTTTTAGGGAAATTGTTTTTATTTAAAATCAATATATTCCTAGAAACATAAGTTCACAACCATATTTCCATCTTTCATTTGCAGCAATCACATTTTATATAGCAAATAACACCACCCACCTTTGCATGTACCTTGAAAAAAAGATTCACCAATAATACTTGTGACAAAATGAGATATGAAATAATTTAAAATTGTTTTAATTTTAAAAGTGCTACATCATTTTAAGTTTTTTTTTCTTTTTCTCTTCCTTCCCCACTCTATCTCCCTCCTATTCCTCGGTGGAATCCTCGCTGTTGCTTGGGAAATGTTGCAAACCAGGACATATCTTCTGGATGGGTTAGTGTCTGTGTCTGTAGTCTTTGCAATGCAACAGGAAGAAAAAAGACTGATGGCAATACCTTGTTTTAAAAGTAGGGCTGATTAGTCACAAAAAAAGTATCACAAAATGCGTGGTATATTGTATATAAAATGTGTGGTATATTTGACGATTGTGATTATGCAAAATTCAAAAGTGTGATTTATCTGATTTGAAGAATGAATCATTGACAGCCCTATTTAAAATGTAATTGCATATATCTTAGAGCTTTACACATAAAATGTTTCCTTTTAATTTAGGAGCCATGGCTAGATTTGTTAGAAAACAGGAATGTAATCCTGTTTGTAAACGTCCAGTGCTATCATAGCATATAACCTAATTCACCAAATGATTTAGCTAGTTTTTCAAACCCACTGAAGAAATTACCAATAGAAATGATGAAACGGAAGGCATATTGAAAACATGGATTTTACTCACTTATAGTGCTCAACATACGGTGGCAATGTCTAAACACCCCTTTTCAGATTCTCTAGTAATGTGTTATGGGAAGAAAATAGACCAAGCTAAATCATTTCAAAACCTTTTCGACGATTAATGTGACCGCTACACCTCAATAGAGAAAAATTTTGTGAAAGGGGAAGTAAAATAAACAACTGCGATAGTATAGTTGCACAAGTGCACACCCTCTTATAACCGGGGATCTGTTGTGGTCAGAATTAACCAATCACAGTCAAACTCATGTTAAATGGGAGTCGGCACACACCTGTCATCATTTAAAGTGCCTCTGATTAACCCCAAATAAGGTTTAGATGTTCTGGTAGGCTTTTCCAGACATTTGTTCCTTTCTAGCAGAAGCCTGAAGGTTTTGAACGCCCACCGGCAATTAGAACAGTTTTTAAAATTCCCTCAACTTTGAATGAGGTCCCAATTCCAGGTGAAGAAAAACCTTCCCAGAGCGTCATGCTGCCCCACAACAACTGTACACTTATGTGCAGTGTTTTTTTATTTATTTTTTGGGTGATGATTAGTGTTGCGTTTGCACCAAACATATTTTGGGGAATTATGGCCAAGAAATTCAACCTTGGTTTTATCGGCCCATAAAACATTTTCCCACATGCGTTTGGAAGATTTCAAGTATTGTTGTTTTTTTTTTTTTTTGTAAAATGTAGCCTGGCTTTGATGCTTTTTCTTTGACGGATAAAGATTCCGTCTTGCCAACCGAACCGACACCATAGCTCAGACATATGAAGAAGACTGGAGATTGTTGTTACATGTACTAAACAGCCAGTACTTCCCAGCAGTTCTTGCAATTCCTTCTCTTGTGCAGCCTCCCTGGCTGGTTTTCTTCTCATCATTTCATCAATTTATGAGGGACATCGAATTCTTGGTCATGTCACTGTCGTGCCATATTTTCTCCACTTGATGATGACCATCTTCTCTGTGTTGCATTTTATCTTTTAAGCCTTGGAAATTCTTTTGTACTCCTGACTGATATCTTTGAAAAATGAGATCCCTCTCATTCTGTGGAAGCTCTCTTTGGACCATGAGCTTGTGCTGTAAGACGTGACTATAAACATGTCAGGAAAAGGCTACAAGAACAGCTGAAGTTTGTTTGATGTTAATCAGAGGGAATTTGAATAGTGGCAGGCGTGTGCTAAATCCTATACAACATTAATTCTGAACACAGATAATCCCCAGTTCTAAGACATTATCTCAGTTAATTATTTGTACTCCCCCCCCCCATGAAAAGATTTTCTTTTTTCAATTGTACAAGTTATAGCTCGCATTAATGGGCGAAAAAGTTTTGAACTTAATGAGTGGTGTCAAAATCATTGTAGTTCATTGGCCATATGCAGCCTAATTTGATGACCACTAAAATCATATAATACATTTCCCCCCTTTGTTTTAATGCAAAACAAAGCAAGTACATTAGGAAAATCTTTAGATTTTTTTTTTTTTTTTAATGTTTTTGATTTTTGATTTTACAAAACCTCAGACTCCTTGAATATTTTGCCTCAGTTTGTCATCTACTTGTATGCATAATAACTGATCACAATGATTGTATTTTAAAGCAAATAACTTTAAGTCACAGGTATTTGGAACTAAAACATATAGTATTGCACTTTAAAATTAAATGAACTTATGAAGACCAAGGAATTATTACCATTCCATTCTCTTCATGACCGTAATAATTCTCAAAATGATCCTTCGTCCACACCATTACAATGTGATGTATTTTTTTCCACTTTCAAATTCATCCTGCGGGCCACGTTGTACTTCCTAGCGGGCCGCATGTCTGATACCCCTCTTCGATGGCATACCATACTACAAAATACAATCAATATGTGCCATTGATTGAAAGTTAGATTTTTGTTCACGTACACAAAATAAGTAAACACAGAAGAACAACAAAACGACTTAATTCATGAGAATTCAATTAAAAGTCAATGTAGTCATCAAAATGATGAAATGTGTTCTTGTTCAGTGCGAAAATTGATTAAAGCTCACTGGTCCAGCCCCTGCTCACAGTTATTGTTTTAGCGTTTCCCAAAATAAAGTTATGAAAGAAAATATTTGGCATGTTAGGTTACCTTGTGTTCATGTTTTAATTGAATACTAATCTGTCTGAATCTGTTTTAAAAACCAGCAGTCATACATGAGTTAATGTACTTATTTTCTCTCGTGGCTCTTGATTAGTGTCTAAAATCAAGTAAGCCCCTGGATGGACATTGTTGATGAATGTTTCTGGAAAGGGGTTGTTAAGAAATGTGAAATTATTGCATTTTCTTTTTCTTACTTTTGAAAATCCCTTTGTGTGTCAGGTCATGTATGGTGGAAGAGTCTGGTACACTTGAATCCCAGCTGGAGGCCACGAAGGTAAACAAGACCATCAATCAATCATGTCAAATTCTTCTTCTGTACCAAATAATTAAGCAGGAGTACTAAAAAATCGAATTCCTAAAAACTCGAGGTAATCTTTCTTCCACCTGGAAAAGTGCATAGCACAGTCTAACAAACCTCACCAACTGCTTTATAAGGACATGTTGAATAGGGATAAGTTAACTGCAGAGAAAATGAACTACACCCCTGTGCTCAAACATAGTCAATGCAAAGCCACCTCATTGATCAACAAGAACAGTGGGGCAAAAAAGTATTTAGTCAGCCACCAATTGTGCAACTTCTCCCACTTAAAAAGATGAGACAAAATGGGGGGCCCGCATGTAGTGCATTCTCCCTGTACGTGTTTTTTAAATCGCAATTAGGGTTGGGCATCGTTTGAATTTGAGCAATTCTGGTTCCAAACAATTCTCTATTCCGATTCATTTAGGAGGCTGGGTCAAAAAGGTTTGCATGGTTTAAATAAAAGGTGTCCAAATTATGAACATCCATTTTCTTAGCAGCCCACAGCATAGACTAAAATTAACATTTGACTCTGGGTTCTTTATAACCAGTATCAATATCAAACCCCCTCCTGGAAGCCATCACTGTATCGTGGTGGAGGAGTTTGTGTGTACCAATGATCCTAGGAGCTACGTTCTCTGAGGCTTCACGCCCCTGCTAGGGTCACCTGTGGCAAACAGGTCCTAGATGAGGGACCAGACAAAGCACGAGTAAAAAGACTCTTATGATGAAAAATATAAGTGGATCGAGGTATCCCTTGCCCGGACGCGGGTCGGGGCCCCCCTGTGGAACCAGGCCTGGAGGTGGGGCTCGAAGGCGAGCGCATAGTGGCCTGGCCGGGACCCAGCTCGAAAGGGGAACGTGGAATGTCATGGGCTCACCACCTGTGGGATGGGTGCAGTGCGAGCTGAGCGGTGGCCGAAGGGAGGGACCTTGGCGATCCGTCCCCCGGCTACAGAAGCTGGCTCTAGGGATGTGGAATGTCACCTCTCTGGCAGGGAAGGAGCCCGACCTGGTGTGTGAGGTCGAGAAGTTCCGACGACATATAGTCGGACTCGCCTCCACACACAGCTTGGGCTCTGGTACCAGTCCTCTTGAGAGGGGTTGGACTCTCTTTCACTCTGGAGTTGTCCACCGTGAGAGGTGCCAAGCAGGTGTGGGTATACTTATTGCCCCCCAGCTTGGCACTTGAACGTTGGGGTTCACCCCGGTGGACGAGAGGGTAGCCTCCCTCCGCCTTCGGGTGGGGCGACGGGCCCTGACTGTTGTTTGTGCCTATGCACCAAATAGCAGTTCAGTGTACCCACCCTTTTTGGAGTCCTTGGAGGGGGTGCTGGAGAGCGCTCCCACTGGGGACTCCATTGTTCTGCTGGGGGACTTCAATGCTCACGTGGGCAATGACAGTGAGACTTGGAAGGCCCCCCTGATCAGAACCCGAGCGGTGTTCTGTTATTGGACTAATGTGCTCATCACGGATTGTCCATAACGAACACCATGTTCAAGCATAAGGGTGTCCACATGTGCACCTGGCAAGGTGGTCGGTGCCTGTCGTGGCGGCAATCCCCGAACCCGTTGGTGGTCAAGCTGAAGAAGGAGATACGGGCTGTTCGGTCCCTGTACGACCGGAGTCAGAGTCTTATTCCATTTGCCTGTAGCATAACAGCTAAAAGCCGCTTCATCATATTTGCTTTGGACTCTGAGCTTCTTTATCTGATCTGAGTCGGCAGATCTCGGGGCCCGACTGAGAATATATTCCATTAGCATGTATTTAATGTATTCTGGACCTAAACCATTTAGTGATTTATAGACCAGTAGCAGAACTACTGTAAGGCTATTATAAAAGCTGACTGGGAGCCAGTGTAGAGCCTTTAGATTTGGAGTAATATGTTCTGACCTCTTTGGTCTGGTCAGAAACCAAGCTGCAGCACTTGCTGCAGTGTCAAAATGTGTGATGAATGTAAACCCAAGACTGTTTGGTTGATTGTTGGATGTATGCTTTTGTGTAGCGTAAACACCAGGAGATTCGAGCCATGCGCAGCCAGCTGAAGAAGATTGAAGACTTGGGCGCAGCTATGGAGGAAGCGCTCATCTTGGACAACAAATACACCGAGCACAGCACAGTGGGTCTGGCCCAGCAATGGGACCAATTGGACCAGCTGGGAATGAGGATGCAGCATAACTTGGAGCAACAGATACAAGCAAGGTACAACACAATACTATCTGAATCTGTGATTCAATACAGTTAAATTATCAAGCAAATATTTCAGGCACTTTCTTTCTCCAGAGCAGGTTTTGGACCACACTGTTCTCCCTGTGCTTGCATGGATTTTCTCCAAGTACTCTGGCTTCCTCCCACATTCCATAAACATGCTTCATTGAAGATTCTAAATTGTCCATAGGTGTGAATGTGAGCATAAATGGTTGGTTGTCTATATGTGCCCTGCGATTGGCTGGCAACCAGCCCTGGGTGTACCCCACTTCTCGCCCAAAGTCGGCTCGGATAGGCTCCAGCCCACCCGCTACCCTAGTGAGGATGACCGATATTAAAAGTGTTTCCTAATTAGTGCTCTTGTAGCTA